>NW_006399809.1:16540621-16580939 GCF_000299155.1 Elephantulus edwardii | reverse complement strand
CATATCCTTGAAGATGTATCATGGGGGTGTTGCAACCTAGAAGACACAAATTTGACTAACAAGTTATAAGTACATGAGTCAAAAATTATGGAAAAGTAAGTGCCCATCAACAAAGGAATGGATAGAGAAGCTCTGGTATAGTCACACATGGAATACTATGCAGCATTGAAAAACAAAGAACTCAGAAATATTATGCAAAATGGATGACCCCGGAGGACATTATGCTGAATGAAATATCTCAGTAACAAAAGGACAAATATTGCATAGGGCCTCTGTTGTAAAAAGGGACTGACATCAGGGTTGAGAGAAGACAGAAAAGGAGGGGAAGAATGATGTACATTGTATTGAAACAGATGAGGGAGAGATCTGTTTAAAAGAGATCTATGAATGGGTATGCTTGTCATTAGAGAAGTCCAGAGTGAAGGCTGCATTTTGGAGTAGACTTGGGAGGAGGGATTATATAACAATGAAAGAGCTTTTCTTTTTCAAAGAGAAGAGTGACTTGAGGGGGGGGACAGGGGGAAATGTGTAAATGACTGGAAACCCTTAGTTTCTGTAAACTCTCATTAAAATTAATAAATAAATTTAAAAAATAAGGGACATAAAATTCCAATACAAAGACTGAACTTACTCCATCAATTGTACTGGGGTAAAAAGTGGTTATGATCATTGCACTAATAATAATGCACATTTACTGACACGGAAAGATGTTCCTAAAATTCTTCCCTTTTTGTCTACTTTGGGTTTGTGTTGTGTCTTTTTTTTCTTCTTTCCTTTTTGAGAAGCACATCCACACAATAACAAGACATAAGAGATAGTACAATAGTTACATCTGATTATTAAAAATATATTTTTAATTTTTTCTTATTTTATACTAATCACAACATATTAATATATACTTATCTGCCTGCCAGCTTTTTCTAGTAATTACTATGTAACAGTACTTTTATAACACAAAAGCAAATTATTTTTCATTTTTTCAAATATGGCTTATAATAGATCTCAAGCTTCTCTCTTTTTTTATGTGTTTTCCCCCCACTAATTTACAAAATTCTAATACAAATTCTTTCCATTTCCCTCAGCCCCCCACCCATCAAATTGTACAATCCAATGATTAATCCCCTCTTACCCCTGCACATCCACATCCCTCTGCTTCCAGCCTCTCCCAACCACCCTGGATCCTTATACTCATTCTAAAACAACGGTCTTATACAATATTTATCCTTGTGGGATTGAATTTAGTTCACTCAGCCTAATGCTCTCCAGTCCCTCCCAGGATAGGTAATAATTTACAAAGTTATTGCTCCTGCGTGCTGCATAGTATTCCATGGTGTGAATGTACCAAAATTTCTCAATCCATTAGTTTGTGCTTGGACATTAGGGCTGTTTCCATGTTCTTGCAAAGATGAATAATGCTACTATGAACAATGGTGTACAAATCTCAGTTTGTGCCTCAGTTCTCATATTCTCAGGGTATATTCCAAGTAGCAGAATAGCTGGGTCATATGGAATTTCTATGTTCAGCTTTTGGTACCAAACCTCCTTCCAGAATGGTTGCACCATTTTACAATTCCACCAACAATGTATAAGAGTTCCTTTCTCATCCATCCTCTCCAATATCTATTACTTGCTGCCCTGTTAAACTTTGCCACTGTTACTGGAGTGAGATGATATCTCATTGTGGTTTTGATTTGCATTTCTCTTATTGCTAGTAATTTGGAGCATTTCTTCATGAGTCTCTCTGCCATTCGAATAACTTTATTCAAATAAAAGTTTCTCTTCATCAAAGTCTTAGAAAGGTAGCTGCTGTTAGTGCTGTTTAGTTGGAATCGACTCATAGTGACCCTTTTGTAAGTTTTTAGACACTGTAAATCACACAAGGGGAGAAACCCCATTTTTCTCCCATGGATCAGCCGGTGAATTTGAACTGTGAGAATCTGAGTTGGCAGCATATCTGCTTACCATTAGGCCATCGGTGTATGTATCAAAAGAACAGAGCGATACTAATTAACTCGCTTTTCAGTTGTCAGGCTCTTAACACTAGTTTTCCTCAGATTCAAAACTTTTTTGCATTTGCTCTCTTCAATTCATTCTACATTAGCCTAAAAAAACACAAAAAATTGTCTTGTAATAGTGTAATTTCTTTACTGCTTTCATTCAAAAGACACTAAAATTGTTTTAATGGGTTTATTTTTTTCTTCTGTGTTAAGATAGAAATAATCTTTCCAGTGATTCTTATACTGAGGTTCAGTATTAAAATAGGGCACATATTGTTCTGATATAATTAGGCCTAAAGTTCTTTTATATGGCACTTAACAAAGTTAGAGAATTATAAAATTGTGTTTCTAAGCTTCCAAGCTTTTCTTCACTGTTACTTGGAAACAATGTACCTCACACAATAATAATGAAAGAATGTTTCCAATACAAAAGTCCTAAAACTTAGATAACTTCTTAATGTTATATAATGTAGATTTGGGGTTTTGTTTGTTGTTTTGTTTGTTTTCAGAAAAAGAGGCCTAAATGTACAAATAGGAAACACAAAACACTTCTCTTCGAAATGTTCAAGCTAGCATGTACACACACACACACAGACACACACACTCTCTCTCTCTCAGAGAGAGAGAGAGAGAGAACAGAAACTATCTTGCTGCTACCTTAGTGTCTGCAGCTATGGACTTGAGCCACCAAATCATGTCACCCCCAAGGATAATGAACAAATGTTGCCCAGTCTTATGTCATCCCATCAGCTACAGCTCAGACTGTCGTGTTCCATAGCATTTCCACTGGTTGGCTATGAAAAACAGATCACCAGGCTTTTCTTCCAATGCACCTTTGGAGAAAACTTAGTCTGTCAATCTTTTGGTTGCCAGGCAAGTATGCAAATTGTTTGTACCACTCAGGGATACTGTGAATGTTTTTGTTGTTGTTGTTGGCTGTCGAGTTGCCTGTGATTCATAGCGACCCTACATACAACAGTCCTAAACTTTCCTCTTCCTGTACCAATCTTATTGTCTCTGACACACCTACCTCCATTACCTCAGTCACTGAATCAATCCATCTCATTGAGGGTCTTCCTCTCTTGTGCTGTGTCTCCAACCTCCCAAGCATGATGTCCCTCTCCAAAGGCTTATCCCGCTTTGCAACATGCCCAAAGTACATGAGACAAAGCCTCAGAACCCTTGCCTCCAAGGAGCAGCAGCCTGCTCACCCTCTCTAGGATGAACCTGTTTGTTCTCTTACCAGTCAGTCCATGGTATATTCAATACTCTTCTCCAGCACTACAACTCAAAGGCATCAATTCTTTTTCTATTATCCCTAGTCATTGTCCAGCTCTCTGATGTGTAGCAAGTAACTGCAAAGACTGACACTGTTCCTCTTCAGTACTTTGGAGAGGTCTCTGACAGCAGACTTTCACAATGTAATATGTCTTTTAATTTCCTGGCTGCTGATACCAAGAGTGTCGATTATGGAGCCAAACAAACTAAAGCTGCTAACAATCTCAGTCTCATCCATCATGATGCTGCCAATCGGCCCAGTGGTAAGAATCTGTTTTCTTGATGTTGAACTTGATATTGAAGGCTGCAGTCCTTGACCTTCTGCAGCAAGCACTTCAGGTCCTCCTCAATTTCAGGAAGCAGAGTTGTGTCATCTGCATAATGGAGATTATTGATGAGTCTTCCTCCAAACCCTTGCCACATTTCTCCTCACAGAGCCCAGCCTCCCAGATATGGTAAGTCATTAAAACAACATAATTCATTAGGAATCAGGTCAAGATAGGAATTTTAATCTAAAATGTCCTTCTCTCTCCACTTACTTGTTATTTTCCTACAGTAAAATGGAAAATATACCTAACTAGAAAGAGGCCACACAGGTACTATGGTCCTTGGATGATAATTATTCAGATGTGTAACTTCAGCACAGTGCATTTCTCTCTCTTGACTTCTCATTACTGTAAAATTATCTCCATGGTCTTCTACTTCCCTGTCTAACTTCTGTGGTCAGCATTATTTCTCCTTCTGCTTCTTATATGCACCAAAAATCATACGAGATGTGATAGCAAGCTCCCTTGCACAACTTACACAGCATCACCATCTGAATTATACTGAGGGAAAGAAGAGAGCAAAGACTCTGATGGCTAAAGCCCCCTCCCCCTTACTTCCTCTCGCCTGGGCGAGCAAATGATCAACAAGAGCATCTGCTCTGCATACACTCCTGATGTCAATAATGGTAATTGTTGGTAATGGTAATAAATGTTGTCATTATTATTGCTAACTCCGCCAGGCATTGTGTGTACCAAGCCATTTCACGCCCTTAATGTCTTCAGGTTCAGGTCTCATCAGTATAAAGTCACAAGAAGGAGGTTGGTAGACCCCACAAACAGGATGCTGCAACAGGTCTCCCACAGGGTGCAGAATTTCCACTGCTTTCTCTCCATGGATCTGCACACCTTGGTGTCTGGAGAGCTTTGCTCACCCTTCAAATGTCACAATACAAGCATCTCCTCTTCAAAATGCCCCTTGAAACTTTTTCACAACACCACTTCATCCCGCTGTGAGAGCCCTAGACACATGGCCTCAATACAGCATTAATCATGCTGCAGGACACCGACTTTTTTGCATATCTGACTCTACTGTTCTGAAAACAAAAGGCTTATGACTAATTAAGTCTGTGTCTCCAGAGTCCAGCTCAGGCAGGACCTGGTTCATATCAGATTCCCACTGAGGGGAAGGTGATTTTTGGCTGGTTGGTTAGATAGATGAACTGGGAAATGTAAATCCTTAAATGCTTACAAGGAAGCAAATGTTTCATTGCCTGGATATCACAGCTGACCTTGAGTTCCTATTAATAAATTATTAGCACCCTTGATAATGCTATCTCATTAGAGTCAATGAGGCCTAATAGGCCTAATTTACTTACTCTTTGCCTTAAGATAATTTACTTGTATTGAATCTAAAACTAATCTGTAATATAATTCATTATAAGATACCCCATTGGGCCTATCTTCTCTTCCTCTTGATTGCCATTGACCTAGTTGAGTATCTGCTGACCTCACCTCAAAACCACAGATACTTTTAGATGGTCTTACATTTGTTCTTTCCTTGTTTCAGTAATTTCTTTTCTTCTGCACTGCCAGGTGTTGTTCCAAACAATAGGATACAGCACTGAACAAGACAAATATGGATTCTTGCTTCACATAATTTATAGCAGAAGGAAAAAGAATAAAGAGCTGGAGTCAGAAAATCAAAAGGGCCAAACTCACTCATGATTTCTTAAGCTGAAGGAACTGAAGAATAGATTCAAGCCTCAAGTTGCAATACTCAAGGATGCTATGGGCAGAATATTGAATAACCCAGGAAGCATCAAAAGAAGATGGAAGGACACAGAGTCACTGTACCAAAAGAATTGGCTGACACAGAAGAATTTCATGAAACAACATATGACCAAGAGCCAATGGTGATGAAGGAGGAAGTTAAAGCTGCACTGAAGGAAGTAGCAAAAAACAAGGAAGGTTCCAAAAATTTATGGCATACCAACTGACATATTTCAACAAACAGATGAAGCCCAGGCTGTGCCAAGAAATCTGGAGGACAACCACTTGGCCAATTGACCATACAAGATCCATATTTAAATTCTGGAGCCAGCCCATGGCTGAAGTCCACAGTGTTCTAGTCTCAGAGTTGAGGGAACCGATCAGAGGCCTCAGCTCCCCAGCTCACCGGCCCAAGCCCTGCCATATGGCCACCACCTCAAACAAAGAGGACCAGGGGCATAGGGGACATACATGGACACTCTGTGGCCAGAGGCCCTGGCCACAATGGAGCAGCTGCCACCCCTAAATCCCATGGGCGGGAATTTGAGAGCAGGAGGATTAACAACACACCAACCACCAGCGAACTTAGTTTCAGAATCAACTTTTCCAACATCTCTCAGTGCCACAAACCCACTGATGTATGATAGGTCTAGCATCGGGAACTTTTGAGCCTTCAGCCTTATTCTTGCAGCTGTACGGCCTTCTAGCACCAGTTTTCAGAAAGGCTGGCAAGAACATGTCACTCAGGAGCTGCGCAGCTATCTGGTGCATAAACTTATCCGCGCCTTGTTTCCAACCCAAGCCCGAGCAGCACTAAAAGACGCACTGATGGAGAAGCTGACAGCCTATGCACGGAGGGTGGAGTCAGACATGTATGAGTCAGCCCAGAGCCAGCATGAATACTATCATTTATTGGAAGAGAAAATCTATAAGATACAAAAAGACTTAGAAGAAAGGCAGTGGTCATGATTACATAAGCAAGGCGTCTTGGGGAACCAGCCAGCTGAACCTGCCCCAGAGGCTGAGACCCTGGGATTCCACCTGGACGGCCCTCATGACCTCCAGGCTAGGGCCTCACACTTCCTGCCAGCCCGTCATGGATCTCCTTGTTTTCTCTTCTGTGTTTTGGATGTATTACTAAGAACATAGAATCATAATCAGGAAGCCTGAAAGGTCGCAAGCTATGTTAGAATTGTTCTAGCTGTGAAGAAGTGAGTTGTGTCTTGAATGCTATTTCTCTGGTGGGGTGGTGGCCTCCCAAAAACACCACTTTTTCAGACCTATTGACTGTGTGTCACCTTAAGTTTGAAGTCTTCAGAAAAATTCCCTGTTACTAGATCAAAGATTATGTACACGAGCCATTTTTTTGCCTTGCCGCTGGACACAGCCTTGGGACTCTGATGCAAGTTTCTCAAGCTAGTTAACCATTGCAGTGAATCATGTTTTCATTTAACACATAGCAGTCACGTCTATAGGGGGTTTTCCCTACCCTCTAAGTGAAACTGAAAGCTGGATTAGGTTTGGACACATTTCTTTTTACAACACTTCTCTTGCTGGAGAATGACACAGTAGAACTAATTCTATACTTGGAGAATGATAGGCCAGTGTACATTAGGACATTGAGAGCCTTTAACCTTGATGCTGAACTGGCCATATACGGTAAATCCTATAAATGCCCCAAAATGTCTGCCCTTAAGCTAATCTAGCTGCGTTCTTGGACTGGTTTCTTCCTGAAAGAGGGCAAGCTGACCGTTCCCCCTATTGTTTTTAGCCTTGCCTGCAGAGCTAGATACACACCAAGAAGGATACAGGTTTTTCTTAAACTAAGCTTGCATACTGCTAACATTTTTCCATCAGTCTTTGTCATTCTTAACTTTGCTGCATACTGGGAGTTGTTTGTAGGGTGTACAATAGTTAGCTGCTTCCCTTATCTGAGCGATGATTTTCTGGTACACTGAACACCAGAGCTGTGCAGCACTATATCTGCCCATGATCACTAAGTTTCCTGTCCCAATAAATGAATATTTTAAAAAATTAAAAAATTTTTAAAACTCCGTATTTTTCTACTTCCAAAAAAAGGTGATCCAACAGAGTATGAAAATATCAAACATTATCACTAATACCACATACAAGCAAAATCCTGCTGCAGATGATCTAAAAATGAATGGAGCAGTACATTGACAGAGAACTACCAGAAATACAAGCTGGGTTTAGAAGAGGCGATGGCACTAGGGATATCATCACAAATGTCAGATGGGTCTTGGCTGAGATTAGAGAGTGTCAGAGGAATGTCTATTTGTGTTTCATTGACTATGCAAAGGCATTTGACTGTGTAGATCACAATAAATTGTGGCTGACCTTGAGAATTATAGAAATAGCCCTCAGAACAGAGCAAAGAAACACTGCATGGTTCAAAATCAGGAAAAGAGTACAGGAGGGATGCATCCAGTCTCCTGAATACCTTTTCAAGATGTGAAACAGATCATTTGGGAGGCTGGACTTAATGAAGAAGAATGTGGCATCAGGATTGGTGAAAGACTCATCAACAATCTGCATTATGCAGATGACACAAACTTGCTTGCTAAGACTGAGGAGGACTCAAGAACTACAGGAGAAAAGACAGATTGTTAACATTTCAATTTGCTTCGTTCCACAATCAACACTCTTGGCACAGACAGTAGGGAGCTCAAAAGATTAATTGCATTGGGGAAAGTCTACTGTCAGGGACCTCTCCAGAGTGCTGAATAATAAGGAGGTCAGTCTGGAGACTAAGGTGCACTTGATCCAAGCCATGGTCTTCACAATTACTTGCTATGCATCAGAAAGCTGAACAATGACTAAGGATGATAAAAGAAGAATCAGTGCCTTTGATTTGTGATGCTGGAGAAGAGTCTTGAACATACCCTGGACTGACAAGAGAACAAACAGGTCTGTCCTTGAGAGGGTGAAACCAAGTTGCTTCTTGGAGGCAAGGATTTTGAAGTTCCATCTCACATACTTTGGGCCTGCTGCACAGAGAGACTGGTCCTTGAAGAAGGACATCAAGCATGGCAGGGTGGAGAGAAAGTGCAGGAGAGGATGACCCTGGGTGAGATGGATTAACACATTAACTGGGGTAGTGGGAGCAAGTGTGTCAGGGTCAATGAGACTGGCTCAGGACAGGCAGGGCTCAAAGCTTTTGCGCATAAGGTCACGGAGTCACAAGTGACTTGATGGCACATAGCAACAACAAAAGAAAACTAACTATAATCCCTGAAGGAGAAAGAAATTGGGAGGATAAAATACAAAGGAAAAAAAATCACAGATAAAACGTCTCAAATTTGGTTAAAGATATAAATTTAGATTCAAAAACTTTACAAATTCTCAAAAGGGTACATTTAAACAAAACTACATGTAGGCACTATCATAAGCATAACTGATAACGAAAATGACAAGAAGAAAATCTAGGACAAAAAAACTCAGTAAGGAAAGAGCAAGGGTACAAAGGGACATGCTCAATGAAGTATGTGTGGTCATGGGGTCAACTTCAGTAAATTTTGGCTAATTACATTCATTCATTTTTTTTGCTTGCTCTGGACCCAGAAGTTTCTACCACATAGTCTTTCTCATTTTCATTGTCACCAAATCAGAGCAGACCCTCCAGGGGGTTATCAAAGGCTGTAAGTCACACCAGAGGAGACTGCCTATCTTTCTTCTTTGGAGCTGTTGATGGACTCAAACTGGTGGCCTTTAGGTTGGCAATGCAACCCTTTATAAACTATGTCACTAGAGCTCCTTTATCACATAGTAATACCACAAACTCAACAAATATGTTTTGAAGGAAAAAATGGCCATAGTTACACCCCCCATGGCTTTTACATCATTTTTTTATTTTTCATATGCTTATTTGTGTATGACAAATAGTTACATAGTAACATAAATAGCTTATACTTGTATTTAAAACTTGAACAAATGAAGAACAATCATTATTCATGGATTCTTTTATTTTTTTAAAACTAAGAGGGGAGTGTGTTATATTTTTATTCTTTCACCATACCTATTCAATCTATATGATAAGCAAAGTATTCAAGAATCTGGGCTCTATGAAAAGGAAATATGGCCTCAGGACTGGAGGGAGACTCATCAAAACCTGTGTTATGCAGATGCCACAGCCCATTTTTTAAAGAAGATGAAGGAATGCAGCCTTCAGTATGGATCACATCTCAGTGTAAAGAAAACAAAAATTCTTACCACTGGACCTATACGTGATATCATGATGGATGGAGAGGAGATTAAAACTGTCAACACTTCATCTTACTTGGATCCACAATTAACATCCTTAGAACCGGCGGTCAGGAATTCAGGAGCAGTATTGCACCAATTTTTATTTTATATTTGTTTGGTTACAAAGTTAGTATACATTGTGTTTAATACTACTGCATCACAGAGTTAGGGAACTCTGATACCTTAATCCCCAGGAAGCTGCACTGCTAACCCCAAGGCAAGAACTGTAGGGCAGTTTGAATCCACTAGTAGCTCCAGTGAAGAAAACTGGGAAATCTCCTTCCACACTATTTACAGCCTCTCAAATCAGCAGGACAGTCAGCTGTGAGTAAATGTTGACAGCACCATCATTAAGCAGTGAGCAAAAACTCTAAAACAGTTTACTCTGTTTCTAAAGAGTTGCCTTTATGTGAAAAGTCAGAGTTCACTTGTTTAGTTAGAAGTAGTGTAGTGTTGCTTATTTGTGTTGCTCGTATTGTTATGTATGGCACTAACTCAAAGCTAACCCTCCAGCCAATTTCCAGAGGTTGTAAATCACCCAGGAGAAGCCTGTCAGTCTTTCTCCCAGGGAGCTACAAGTGGATTTAAAGACCTGCCTTTGAGTTGGCAGTGCAACTCCTTCCTGGTTTGAACACAATTAGATCTGTTGTTGTTGCTGTTATGTGTCATCAAGTTGCCTGTCACTCATAGCCACCCTATGTACAGCAGCTCTCAAGCCTGCCCTGTCCTGAGTCAGTCTCACTGACTCCCAACACAGCTACTACCATTGCTCCAGTTACTGTACAAATTCGTCTCAACTGGAGTCATACTCTCCTGCAATGTCCCTCTACCCTTCCAAACACGATGTCCTTCTCCAAGGACCAGTCCCTAGGAGATTTTATTTTGAAATGCAGTATTTCCAGAGAAATATATTTTCTTTTTGAACTTCATCCTTACTCGCAGAGTCCAATATCCACACATCCATCCATTCATCTTTCATTTTATTTCTGTATATAGTCCGAGATGAGACATAAGAATATCATAGTAATGATAAAACAAACCTATTATTCAATAAAGACCTTACAAAGTGCTGACTGCAACATGTATTATGAAAGGAAGTTTGCTTCCAGAAGCCAGGTTTTATGCTGCAAGCAAAGATGCATAGCAAGAAATCATAGCAATGTAAAAAAAATAGACCAAGATACTCCCCCAACCCCAACACTTCCATCTTCACTCTCCATTGGGAAAAGCATCAGAGACCGCTGGCACATCAAGGGCTGCCCAAGTGTAGCACCCGTAGAGTCTGTGCTCCATTTTCTGGACAACACAGTCCAGTTATGCCTGTCATAAGCTTTGCTTTAGAGGCACAATTATTATAAGGAAATGTGGAGACTGCATGAAGAAAGGCTGATTAGCAACCACTGTTCAATTTTTTTAAAAAACCAAAAGACAAAAACCACAACACTGCCACAGAGTTTATTCTAACTCAGTCATTCTAGATGCCACAGCAGACCAGCCACATAAGGTTTCTAAGATTGTAACATTTACACAAGCGTGCTACCTCAACTCCCTCCTGCACAGTAACTTGTGTGCTTGAACTACTTTAATCGTTGAGCCACTAAAGTCCTCTCACAGTCTGATAAAGGCCCTCAGACTGAATAACTACTGGGTAAATAATGGTCTCAATCCCAGCTGTTGTATCTCTTCTGTGCCCTAGAGAAGCAACAGTAGGAAAAGTGATTAAGGTTCCTCATCATCAGATTCAATAATGAAAAGGACAATAATCACTTTCCATTTCAATATTTGTTATCCACTACACTTGACCTGCTATTCGGCTTTTATCTAATCCCGCTGAAAGAGTGCTTCCTTTCTGGAAACAATATTAACAGAGCACTTGAAAGAAAAGGATGTGTCTGTCCATTCAATTGACCATCCCCTCCTCCTCCTCCTGCCTTACAATTCTCTTTTCCATCACCCCAGCTTTTAGAGTAAATGAAAGGTTTCTGTCAAGCCATTATGTGTGTACATCTGATTGATCAAGATAATTATCTTTTATAATTTAACGTTCATTTTTCACGACAATCTCAAAATCTCTTCTATTGAGACTTAAAAATTAAATATATCTCTATTCTATGTAACAACTAATTAAGACAGTTTAATGTGACTATTTATTATCTCAGGAGCCATAGGTCCTGGCTGAATGCAGAGCTGAAGAATGTCTCCATGTGTTTTATTGATTATGGAAAGGAATTTGACTGTGTACATCAAAACAAACTAGGGCTAATATTGAGAAAAATGATAGTCCCAAAACAATTGTGCTCATATGAAATCTGTATCTAGATCAAGAAGCTGAGCTGTGGTTCAAATGACACAAAGGAATACCGCATGGTTTTAAATCAGGAACAGTCTGAGTCAATGATGTACCCTTTCATATTTACTCAAGCTGTATGCTGAGCATATGATCTGTTAAGCTTTATTCTATGAAGAGGAATGTGGCATCAGGATCAAAGGAAGATTCATCAACAACTTATGATACATCCGCACAATGGAATACCATGCAGCACTGAAAAAACAATTAAAAACCTTATACAACATGGGGGAGGCTTAAGGACATTATGCTGAGTGAAATATCTCAGTCTCAAAAGGACAAATACTGCATAACACTGCTATTCGAAAACAGGACAAACATGGAGGGTTGGGAAGGGAATGGGAAAAGAATGGGCTGATAATGAACACTGTATTAGAAGAGAGGGTTAACTGTCTTAAAGGAATATATGATTATGCATTATATGTATGAGAGCAATCTGGAACAAGGGGTGTACTGCAGCGTGAGATGGGGTGGGGGAGTGACGGGATGGGGGAGAAAATGTACAACAATGAATAAAAGCAGGGAAAAAAAATACAACAAACAAACCTATGTTATGTAGATGACACAATCTTCCTAGCTGAAAATGAAGAGGACTTGAAATGTTTGCTGCAGAAAATCAAGGACTACGGCCTTCAGTACAGCTATAGTATAAAACCCCTATAAAAATTCTCACCACTGGCCCAATAGGCAACATCTTGAAAGACAGAGAAAGACTTTAAACTAGCAATAATTTCATCCTGCTTGGACCAACAATCAGTACCCTTAATACCAGCAGTAAGGAGATCAAGAGACATATTGCAATGGTCAAGTCCACTGTCACGGACTGCTCCAAAATCCTAAAAAGCAATGATATCAGTTCAAAGATTAAGGTGCACCTGATTCAGGCCATGGTCTTTTCAATCACTTGTTATGCATCTGAGAGCTTGACAGTGAACAAGGAAGACAGAAGAACAGACGCATTTGAATTGTGATGTTGGAGAAGAATGTTCCATGGACTGCAAACAGATATATCAGGGGAAAGATACAGCCAGAGTGCTCCTCAGAGGAATGGATAGCCAAGCTTCGTCTCTCAGACTTTAGGCATGTTGGTGGGAGAGGTAATTCCTTGGAAAGGGAACATCATTGTCGGAAAAGTGAAAGGTCAGTGAAAGAGAAGAGGACTCTTAATGAGATGAATTGACACAGTGACTGCAGCAATGGGCTCAAGTGTGTCAGAGATGATGAGGATGGCACAGGATAGGACAGGGTTCAAGTCTGTTGTTCATTATTCCCTGGGAGGCAAGAGTGGAAGTGGGATGCTCTGTAAATGCTCTCCTTACTCCTTTAGGAGCCCTGGTGGCACATTAGGCTGCTAACCAAAAGGTTGGCAGCTCAAACCCACCAATGTGAGGGAGAGAGTTGGGCCGTCTCCCTCGATTCATAGAAGATATGGACAGATAGAGGGGCGCTGTGAGTTAGAACTGACTCAAGCGGAGTGAGCCTCCTTACTCCTCAGTAAAACACTGGAAGAGATAGATCACCACGTGATTCTCAGAAATGTGCCCTTGATCAGCAAAGTGCCCAACCTGCAGTCATAGCTTGACTGCAAGAAGGGATAATCTGATGATGGTTCCACTATGTGCAGCAGAAACTGAGAACCTAGGATTGTAATGGGAAGGGTGAGCTTCTGAACAAACCAGCTCTGGAGCAACTGCACTAATGCTCTCTGTCCATATGAAAACTGATTCTTTTGCCTGTTTCCGGCAGAATTTGTCTTCTTTTCATCAATAACATTCTAATACAACTGCCTGAAGCATCAGCCAGGCCCTTTCCTGGCATCGTCACATTTATTCTTCACAACAACCATTCAAAGGAAATTTCATGTACTACATTTTACAAATAAGATAGCTGATATTCAAACAGATGAAGCTGTCAACGATCAATTATTAATAAACTGAAATGTCTGGATTGATGCTCCAGTGTGACTGATATCCCTATGCTTTCTCTTTCAGACTCTTGCCTCTGAAAGTTACAGGACCCAAAGAGCATGTGAGCTAACAGGCTGGCTTACAATGGGCTGGCTCGTGCACTCCGCAGCTTTGCTTTTCACACATGTAGAATAAAGTGATCCACCCAGATGATCTCACCAGCTAGATTATAAATGGAAAACAATTAAAGCTGTGACTCAGTTCAAATTTTCTTTCAAAAGCATTCCCTTTACACTTCTCCTGACAGCTGAGAAGACAAGCTTTGAAGCTGGAAACACCACCTCCCATCAGACATTCTCAGACTGGCCAGATCTGATTAGGGGTCTGGGTAGGGCACTTAAGTGTAGCTACTACAGCTGCAAAATGTCCTCTCAGGCCCGCTTCCTTTAAGGGCAATGGAGCAAAGTACATCAGCACCAAAGACAACTGCAAAGGCTGTGGCTGATTCTGAGAAGTTGATGGGTCTCACCGTATCCACCCTGAGGGAGGATGTGTATTCATGAATAATGGAGACAAGGAGTGAATCAAGCAGTATTTTGCAGTCATTAGCCAACTCCAAGCTGTGCTCCTTCACCGAATGATTATATGCTAATAGGTTCATTGGCTGGCTTTGTTTTGATTTTTCAGGACAAACTCTGTCTTTTGCTTGCAAAAGAAAAATGTACAAGGCTCGTCATTTAGCTGTCAGGAGATGGCTTTTGAGGCCATAATTTACGTCCACTTTTGAAGTACAAGTCTATTTAGGGCATTTGAAAGTATTTAGATTGAAGAGGCAAAAATAATAGGATGTTCTAATACTCTCTCTTCCAGGAGGTGAAGCTCAATCCCACAACCTTGAGTGTGGGCTGGACTTAGTGACTGATATCAAAGACAGAGTATGGAAAGGGGTAATAGTAAAGAGAGGGTTGAAAAACCCCAGGCAATACTACCTTAACCAAGTGATGATGGTTAACATCATCCGTGATGGCATTCAGGTGTTATGTGCTCCTTTATAAGATGTGGTGAAGAGGGGGAAATGTCTATTCTTTCTAAACACCCATGTTTTTGTTGTTGTTAGGTGCCATTGAGTTGAGTACAACCCATAGTGAACCTACAAACAGTTCTGAGTTCTGTCCTAACCTGTGCCATCTTCACAATCTCTGACACTCTTGAGTCCATTGCTGCAGTCACTGTGTCAATCCATCTGGTTGAGACTCTTCCTCTCTTTCATCAACCTCCCCAAGCATGATGTCCCTGTCCAAGGAAGAGCTTCTCCTAGCAACATGCCAAAGTACATGAGATGAAGCTTTATCATCTTTGCCTCCAAGGAGTACTCGGGCTGCATCTTCTCCAATAAATAGGTGTTGGAAAAACCCATAATCCAAGTCTAATCATGAGGAAAATACCAAATAAACCCAAATTAATAGATAATGTTTGGATTTTTGTTCAGAGCAATTTACTTATGTTGGTTTCTTAGGGTTGGGGAACTGGGCAAGTGATATTATGGAGAAACTCTGAACCACTTTTGCAACCTTTCTGTAAATCTAAAATTATTATAAAGAGTCTCTTTAACCTTCCGCTAGCCCCTGTAACAAAGAATAAGAGAAGGAATTTCAGAGGCTGCCCTTTTATTCACCTTCTCAACCACACACATGTTCATTCCTGGCTCCATGTGTAATTAAGCAATTTACAAAAAGAATGAAAATAGGTTCAAAGGAGGCAAAGAGACTGAGAGAACAGTAGATTATAAAAAGAACAATCACAAGAGAAGATGGAGAAAGGCATTCAAGGAGGTTTTGTTCCTGCTCATGCAAGAAAGCAAAATTATAGTAGCCAAAAATAGCAAGTGCAGCGCCAGAGGTCTCCCTATCATGGTCGATTCATTCACCCACTGCTGACCAATAGGTACAGGGCACTGTGTTCACAGAGGCCAGATGGGCAAAGTGATGAGATGATCTTCTACAGCAGGGAAGTGGGAGTAAATGGCCAGAGGTTCACCAGCCCCATTGCCTCTTTCAGAAAATTCCATTTCCCAGTCATCCTTGCTTTCAGAGTTGTACCATATGACTCAGGATGACCGGTGGAGTGGAGGGGTAATGGATTCCACCTCGCATTCAACCTCTAAAATAGCCTATGCTGTCCATCATGCTCTTCTACCCCCTGCTGCCCCTCTTTTCCTCTCTAGGCATGCAGTCAGAAACTAAGGCCTCTATCTGAAATGGCAAAGTATATTTTGAAAGTCATCCAGCTTCCTGACTTTCTGCTTAAAAGTGGCCCAGATAGAAAAGATGCTTAAGCTGCATCAGATAGTCGGTAAGGTAAGTAAAAGTCATTTTTTTAAAACTTTATTATATTAAGCTACTGAGATTTGGGGTTGTTCAGTGGTAAGGAGTTGTACTGTCACCCCACAGGAACATGGTTTGAATCCACCAGGATCAACTCCCATGAGATTTACTACCTCTGAAAACCCGCTGGAGAGTCAGCTATAGTGGATTCCAACTCAGAAGGAAACAACAATACAGATATAGACACAGATATAAAATAACTCTCATGCCCAAAGTACTTCAGAGCAGTTCAGAGGGTGGGCTTCAGAGGGCAGTTCAGTGGGTCAGTACGAATGATTGCTTCAGGGAACAGGTGACATGAGTCTCAGGCCTCTTACGGAGTTGAAAATTTAGTATTAAAAACGGAAAGACATCTCTACGGGAAAAATCAAGACAGTAAACACTAGGGAACCAGGGAAGGACACAAGGTTCACTTCAGCTAGATACAACAGGGAGGAACAGGAGTCCTGGAAAAGGAGTCCATGACGGAAGTTAAGGTCACATCATAAAACCAGTCACCTTTGAGTCAACCCAACTCATGGCATCCCAAGCATGTCAAAGCAGAATTGTGATTCACAGAGTTTTCAGAGGCTAGGCTTGTTTGAGGGTTTGGGGGAAGTAGACTATCAGATCGTTCTACTGAAGGAACCCCTGGGTGCACAAATTCCTCTAATGTTCAGTAAGCAGCCAAGCATGGTAGCCACTTGTACCTCCCAGGGGCAATCACGCCATGGCAAGTCCTAAGGAGCTCTTTAAGGAGATAGCCACAGTATGTAAGGTTTTTAGGCAATGTGTAAGCGATCTCTGGTGGCCTAGTGGCAACCAGCTAAACTACAATCCCAAAGGTGCCTGGTTTGAATCCATCAGCTGTTCCACAGGGAAAAAAATGAGCAATCCCCTCCTGTGCGATGAACTACCTCTGAAAACCTGCCAGAAGGTCAGCTCTGGGTTGGTTCCAACTCGATGGTACTCAACAAAACCATACCACATAATGTTCTAGGAGCAAAGAAACATCTATCTTTTCTGGCCCCATATACAGAATGTACAGGACATGAAGGAGGCAGGCAGGGAGCCCTGTGGATTCTTTCACACCAGGCCAGCCATGATGTCCTGAACTGAGGAATGAGGATTCCTATACCTCCACTGGCCAAGCATGAGACACAAGCCTTATTCGAGCCACAGGGGCTGAAAGTAAAGCAAGTTTCCTCAAAAAGAAACCACAAGGGATGCACACATTCACCGAGTGTGCTTGTTCTGGTTAGGAATCCCGGGATGACACTAACTGTTACCAGGCTTTGCTGCTAAAAAAAGGTTTATGGTTCAAGTCTACCCAGAGACCTCAAATAAGAAAGGCCTGCCAATCTTGACCCCTCCCCCCCAAAAAAAACCCAAAAAACCAAAGACAAAACACCACAACACATTGTGGGGCATAATTCTATTACACATGACACTACCATGAGCCACACTCAGCTCAGCAGCAATTGCTCTGGTATTTTGATTTTTATCTTTCTTTTTTAATTCTGGGTGGTGAGGAATTTTTTAAGGAGTTGTGATGTCTGGTATAGATGTCTGCATGGCAGGATGGCCAGCTCAAAATGAAACGGAGACCAGATCTCAGAGGCCGTTCATGGCATGCAGAGGGCCATGCACTTTGTTCTTCAGGAGACTGCCTTTCCATTCTTTTGCTCTGGCAAGGTACAGCTGACTAGCACATCAGTGGGCATACTCGGGAGGTTATGTGTCATTTTTCCATGCATTAGCTCTAATTACACCCATGCTCTCTCCTACACTAGAAAGCACTAGTAATACAGTGAACCTTGCTCTAATTGGTTTTTAAAGAGTAAAACAAAAAGAGAATAAATTATTCACAGACTTCTGCTCTCTAATTATTAGCAGTAACAAAATGCTTTTGATTCAACACTGTCTCCCAATGTCTCAGCTGGGCATATTATGGTAGGCAATGTGGAGCCAAAGCAGGTTTTCACACAGTGGAATAAAAAGTGTTGTGAAAAAAAGATCATTGTGATGGTAAACTGTGCGGTGGATTAGATGAAGAGATTCTAAAATCAGAGAGGGGAGTGGGGAAGCAGTAATGTTGGAAAGATAAAGATGAAGAGCCAAGGATCTGAGCCAAACAAATAACTGGAGAGGACAAAACAAAAAAGAAAGAAAGAAAACTAATTACAGACGAAATAACTACTTATATCAAGCAGAAAACAGTAATAGGGAATTCAGATTTAGCATTCAACTTTTACGTGACCAGTTCCCACTTCTCCTTCCATTAACTCTTCCAATTACACATCAGCTTTCACATTTTACCACGTGTTACCATGAAGTAGATTCTAACTCACAGTGACCTCATGTGAGTCAAGGCAGAACCAGGTCCCACTGGGTTTTCAGCAGCTGATTCTTCAGAAGGAGACTGCCAGACCTTTCTTCTAAGGTACCTCAGGTGGACTCAAAACTCAAAAGCTTTTCTTAGCAGCCACAAAACCGCTTGTATCACTCAGGGACACAAGCTATATATAATACACATACTGAATGGGGGGAGGAAAGGAGATAATAGTGCAAGGACATAAGAGGCCCTGTGTAGAATCTGGTTGACTGCTTGAAGGAGATCCATATTTGTTTCCATTTCCAAGAAAGGTGATCCAACAGAAGTGGAAATTACTAAACAGTACTATTAACATTACATGAAAGCAAAATACTGCTGAAGATCATCTAAAAACACCTAAAATAGAATATTAAAAGAGAACTACCAATATTTATTTTTTATTGGGTTTAGAAGAGGATGTGGCACTAGGGATATCATTGTTGATATCAAATGGATCCTGGCTGAGAGCAGAGAATACCAGAAGAGTATCTTTCTTTTTTCCATTGACTTCTTTCTTTGTTTTGTTGACATTTGACTGTATGCACCACAACAAACTACGGCTAACCTTGAAAAAATAGGAATCTCAAAATACTTAATTATGCTCATACAAAATCTATACCTTGACCAAGAAGCTGTTGTCTGAACAAGGGAACCCTCGCTGACAATTCTGAAAGGGACTAGAAGGGAAGACCCCTGGCAGAATGGAAGAAAAATGTAGGAAAAAAGAAAACTTTTTAAAAGATCAATCTTATAGGTTCAAGAAAGGCTGGTGGGAGCCCCTGAGATTATTAGAAACTCTTCCAGCCTAAAATTAAATTCACTTTCATGACTCAACTTCCAGACAAACATACAGCCTTACAAGGTGATAAAAAACACCAGGAAGGAAAACATACCTTAGAATAATCTACCGTACAATATCAAATGGGCAGCACTTGATCAGAGATAAAGCTCAAAAAGCAGAAACAGACAGACAAGAGGTCAAGTAGAAACAAGAAACACAGGGAGGAAGTAGGAAGATTGATCAATGAAACTACAATCCAGGGATTTTAAGAAACATAATATGTAAGAATTGGTGAATGGAAAACCAGTTTGCTCTATAAACTTTCAATTTTATCATAAAAAAAACAACTCTGAGGGGTTAAAAAGAAAAATGTCAAATAAAGAAGAGTTGGAGCAGTAGTTTAAGAAGGGCAATAGAGGAATTATCAGCCGCAGCCCCACTGACTCCAGACCAGGAAGCTCGTCTGGGAAAATCCACAAATTCTACCAGGGCCATAGGAATTTATCCTAAGAAAATGAGTAAAAATCTAGGAAAATCATTGAGATGCCTACCTCAGTGTCACAAATACATTTTATAATATATTTACAAAAACATCTGAACTGTAGCGTTCACAGGCTGAGAAACAGCTGAGTACATTATGGCATATCTGTGGAGTGACACTCATCATTTCTTTGATGATCACAGAAGTTTAAAGAAGAAAATATTTGATGGATTTATAATGCTGTTTTAAAAATATGACCAAAGATACTAAAATATATTCATACGAGAAATAGATAACATATTGATATTTATAAAAACAATAGCAATTGGGTGATATTTCCCTCTTTTCTATGATTATGTTCACTCTAAAAGTATCTTTTTTCTTCACACAAATTGCTAGTATTGAGTTGTTTTTCCTCCAGACAAGGGGAAAGGGTCTCCACTGTGTCTAGAACACTGGCCTCCATTCATAATGAAGGAGATAAGCCTCTTCTCTGAATTGTCGATCTAAGCCACTGTTGGGGTCAAGAGCTAACATCATTCTTTGGAAGAATGTGGCAACTGCTTTGCAGGCCGTGGCAACTTGGTGCCCAGAACATCACATTTCCAAGGTCACACAGCTCAACATAACACAGTCCAAACAACAGGTAACTCCTACTGTCACTGCTCATATTCCCAAAGTGTCCCAGCTGGCTTCCCATAGAGCCACTGCACACAGGACCATGTCAGGATGGAGCTGCCTTATATGCTTGGCCAATGGAAACTCAGCTCTGGATGCTCTCCCACTGTTCTTAGTCAGCCACATTAAGGCATTAGGTATAGAGTCTGTAACAGGAAATGTCCTTGTCAGACTTTACAGGCCAGGGATTGGCAAAAACAGCTAGGCCACTGACCCTCCCACGATCTAAAATGGCCTTTCTCAGGAAATAGGCCTCCTCTTCCTTCTAAAGTCAAGAGGATGAGCAGGACTGAAATGGAGACTAATTACCCAAAGGACAAAATCTCATGCCTTCCTGAGAGGTATCCAGAGAAACAGGTGGAGACATTGAACAGAAAGGAGCAAATTCAATGAAGAGGACAAGTATAATTCAATGATTAATCACTTGACTCCAGAGCCAGACGGCAGGGGTTCGAAAGCAAGCTCCACCAACTGAGAGCTGAATGATACCGGACAAGTTATTTATCTTTCAATAGTCCTGTCTACAAAATGAGGATCGCAGGATCACCTATGCCAAAAGTTGCACTAAAGCCACAATGAGTGACATATGTCACTGAGAATAGGGTCAGGACCAAATAAAGCACCTTGTAAGGGTTGGGGCCACATTCATTTGAAAGTAATGGTTGAGTATCTTCTAGAAAAAGGTATGTTATTCACTGAAAGGGACTGAAACCTATGTAAAAGCTTAACATACATGGCTTTTTTAATCCTCAGAACAACCATGAAACATGACTATTTTTGTTCTATAGTGGCAAAAAACTGTGTTGCAATCCCAAAGGCAAGCAGTTCAAAAACACCACCTGTTCCGTGGAAGAAGGATGGGCAATCCTCTCCTGTGTGATTAACTGCTTCTGAAAACCCACCAGAGGGTCAGCTATAAGTTGGTTCCGACTCCATGGTACACAACAGCATGAGGAAAAAGGCCTGAGAGGGCTTAAGTAGTGTATCTGTGTCACAAATCTCCAACCAAACCCTGGTCTCTCAGGTTCCAAAACCCAAGTGTCCTGCAGGGTAAAATGAATATTTTCCCACCAGCTTATCTGTTAAGAAAGTTCGCTTACTGTGCTGAGTCCATATGTTTTCTTCTTTTGCATGTGGCTCTATTCTTTATGTTATTCTTTTGGGTTTCCTCCCCATTCCCCTGACTTATTTCACACATTGGAATAGAATGGGATGGGACTCAAACAGCAACAGTTCCAGGGCTCGAGTGGATTATCCCTCTAGCTGATCATAGGGAAATACAGCTCATTCATCCTCTGACTCCTCTCTCTCTCTGCCAGCACCCCCTTTCCAAGCACCACGTCAACCTTTATGCTCTGTTATGATAATGTCATTAACAAAAATAGACTTCATTTTGCACAGTATCGGGCCATCCTAAGCCAAACTTCTGCTTAGGTCTGGCAACTGTCCTAATGATTAGAAAGGAAAAATACTTATCACTATTTTACAGTGATAAAACAGAGACATTCAGAGGTTAACAACTTGTTCAATGTCAATATGGTTAGATAAAGGCCCGAGTTACTGGACACCTACGTCATACTTTTTTCAGTATACGCATGGTCTTGAAAATTTTTCTGAATTACAAAACCTCATGAGAATCTACTGCAAGTTTCTGATCCTCTAAAAAAAATAAACATATATAACCCTTGTTTCTCATTTCAGATATTCTCAGACTCCTTGAAATAGTCTGTGAATGCCTAGCTCCAGATTAAAAGCCTGCAACATGTTCAGTACCAATATACATGGGTTAAGGAAGAAACACAGAAAGTTCAGAGTCACAGAGAGGGGCAGAAGCCTTGCTTATGACAGAATCCTCAAAGGAATGATTAGTTGTTGTTGTTGTTGTTGTTGTTGTTGTTACATGCTACAGAGTCGGAATTGACTCATAGATGACCCTCTAGTGGGTTTTCAGACGCTATAAATCACAGAGGAGGAGACTGCTGGTCTCTCCCCCTCATAGTGGCTGGGGGACCCAAGCCATATCCTTTGCATTGGCAAGGCAATTCTTTAGTATTGAACCACCAAAGCTGGAACCAGGCAGTAGGCAACTGACTCAAACCTGGACGCCTGGAAGTTGAACATTTCAGAAACGTCTCTGTGAGAGAAACAGTCAATGACCACAGCTCTAAATTTACATGGGCAATTCTAAATTTAGTTCAAAAATCCAATGGTATTTCATTAGGACAATATGGTCATTTTGGAATTTCTCTGAGCACAAGCTAGGAAAAGGCCTTGAGTCCCTTACTCCCTAAGTTTTCCTCAGCCACATTTTTTAATTATATCACCAGGTATTCAGGTAGTTTTCGGTGGACGTGAACAGACAAACTTTTGATTAGCAACTGAATATATTAACAATTTGCAGCACATAGGGGCTCCTTCTGCCATGTCTGGAACTATGAATTCTTCAAGGTCAGAAACCACATAATTTTGTCTCTGTTGTGTTCCCTGTATCTACTGATTCTCTATGGATAAATCTCTAAGGGGAGAGCCAATTTCTCTTTATTCCTAGAAGAAACTAGTGGATTTGAACCACTAACCATTCAGTTAGTAGTCCAATATGTAATTCCATACACTACCAGGGCTCCTGGTATCTTTCACATATCTGGCAACAACAGAAGCACAAATACTAATACAAATACTGAAAATTGAAGAACCACAGAAAGCTCTATGTCCATACCAACCAGATCACTCTACTTTTTAAATTCTCTCCTTTCCAAGTCACCTTGTCTTACACAGCATGTCTGACCATATGTAGATACAGTTTGATGGTGTATCTGCCAAGTGACTGTTGCTACTTAGTGATAAAGATATCAGTGAGGAACATTCTGAAATCATATGGAATAAAAACCACTAAACCAAAAAATCCTGGGGCATACTGGTGCTTCAGTGGTAAGGAGATGCACTGCCAACTCAAAGACACAGGGTTCAAATCCACCAGCTGCTCCATGGGAGAAATATGGGCATTCTCCTCCTATGTGATTTGTTGCCTCTGAAAATCTGCTGGAGGATCCGCTATGTGTTGATTCCAACTCAACAGTATGTAAGAATACCAACATCAACTATAAACAACTATTAAGTCTTCATTCTTACCCGATAACACAATTTATGGTTCACAGATAGGAAGACACATATAAAATATTGACAAAAAAGCAATTCCATTTTCTTCCTACAGTGTTTTGCTGCTAAGCTTATAAATGAATTCTTTAGCATTATACATGACATCTAAAATGAATTTAACAACATATTTACATAGAACTGCAAAGAATGCTTTCAAAAAAGAAAAAATTTACATATTTTACTTTCCTTCTTTAACCGTAAGTGTATAAAATCCCTAAAAATAGTTCTTATTCTTACTCATATTCAACATTCAAGTTGAAACTGTAGAACATAAAACAAGTCCATGACAGCCAAAGTACAGCTTTGTATATCTACCACTTGAATTTAGAAGTCATCGCAAGAGAGTCAACACACTGAACATTAATAACCAGATAAGTTACAGGATGACATCAATGACAATCAGATATGAAGAAAACAAAAGGTCAAGTAAAAGAAATGAAATACTAAAAGGAATGTCAGAAGACATTCTAACAACACTGAATGTCGATATTTGAAGCACGTTGCAGAAATTATGAAGTAAAAAGGATGAACAGATTTCAAACAGCAGCTTGAGAGGATAAAGAAAAGTATTAAAATGAAATGTGCAAAGACTTGGAGTTAGAAAATAAAAAGAGAAGAACACTTCTCAAGCTGGAAGATCTGAAGCAAAAATTCAAGCTTTGAGTTGCAATACTAACCAATTCTATGGGCAAGAGATTGAATGGCACAGGATGTATCAAAAGTAGAAAAAAATACACAAAGTCACTGTACCCAAAGTATTGGTCAAAGCTCAACCACTTCAAGAGGTTTCATATGATCAAGACCTAATGGTTCTAAAGGGAAAAGTTCAGCCTGAACTGCAGGTACTGGTGAAACAGGCCCTATGAAGGAAAAGAATAACAACTAAAATGTTTCAACAAGTGGATACAATGCTGGAAGTAGTCATCATCCGGTTTATTCCAAGAAATCTGGCATACAGCTACCAAATAATCAGCTAGGAAAGACTCATATCTGTGCTCATTCCAAAGAAAAGTCATCAAACAAATTACAGAAGTTACCAAATAACATCATTAATAAGGCACACAAGTAAAATTTTGCTGAAGATAAATAATGGTTGTAGCAGTACTTCAGCAGGGAACTGCCAGAAATTCAAAACAAAAGCAGAACAGGACAAAAAAGCAAACAATATCACTGCTGATTTCAAATGGATCTTAGATGAAACCATAAAGACGTTTACTTGTGTTTTACTGATGATACAAAGTTGTTTGATTGTGGAATCATAGCAGAAATTTGAATAACAGCAAATTAAAAAACTATTAATTGTGCTCATGTGGAACCTATACATAGACCAAAAAGCAATACTTAGAACAAAATACTGCATGATTTAAGATCAGGGTTATGTACTTCTACCATTCATACTCAGTCTATATTGTGAGCACAGAATCCAGAAGTTGACTCTATGAAGAAAAACGTGGTATCAGGACTGCAGGAAGACTCATTAACAGATGACTCAGCAAACAAGGTTGAGTGATTGCGTGATCTGATCATGTAGGTCACTCAATCTTGTTCACTGAAAGCAAAGAGGATGTGAAGTACTTATTGCTGAAAAAACTAAGGACTACAATCTTTAGTATGGATTACACCTCAATTTAAGAGGGGGAAATGCTCAAACTTGTCCATTAAGCAATTTATTGACAAATAGAAAATATTCATTTGTCCAGGATTAAATTTTACTTCGAAAAGAAAATTGTGCCCCATCAAAATCTATATGTCCGCTTGGCTGGGCCATGATTCTCAATGGTTTGGCAGTTATGGAACAATTCATGCAAAGACACAACCATCTTTCATGAAGTGATCAGAGGCAATCTGCCAATCAGTTGTAGGTGGATGAGGTAGGGATGCCATGGCTTGGATCTGGTCATAGCTGTGATTCAGCATAAAGGGTGTGTCCACAGGGCAAACGTTACATCACCTTTTATTTTACAAGATATGAAATGAAAGAGAAGCAAGCAAAGAAGGAAAGACCTACTACTAGCAAACAAGCAAACAAGAAAAGCTAAGAGTAAGAGCATCTTTTGAACCCAGGGCCCCCAATGCATGAGAATCTCCAAGCTACGTCATGTCCACAGATGTTAAACAGGCATAAAGACTCTCCCACAGAACCAATAGAGACTCCTCTAGAGTTGCAACCTTGAATTTGAAAATATAACTTCCTAAACTGTGAGAGGTTAATTCCTCTCCCATGAATCGATTGACATGTTTCAACTAACAGATCCAGCCCTGGAGGCAGTCACCAGTGTATCTCAGGAAGTCTAGGGCACAACTGCCTGGCTGTCTGACTGGAAGGGATCCATATTTGTTCTCATTCCCAAGAAGGGGGACCCACAGAATGTGGAAATTATAGAACAATATTATTAATATCACATACAAGAAAAATACTGCTGAAGATGATCTCAAAAAGGCTATCACAGTACACTGGCAAAGAGATGCCAGAAGTTCAAGCAGGGTTAAGAAGAGGCTGTGACACCAGTGATATCACTGTAGATGTCAGATGGATCCTGGCTGAAAGAAGAGAATATTAGAAGAATGAATATCCATGTTTTATTGACTATGTGAAAGCATTTGACTGTGTGGATCATAACAAATTATGGCTAATATTGAGAATAATGGAATCTCAGAACACTAAATTGTGCTCATGAGAAATCTATTCCTACATCAAGAAGCTATTGTTCAAACAGAGCAAGGGAACAGCGAATGGTTTATAATCAGGAACAGTGTGTGCCAAAGATGCATTCTTTCTCTCTACCCATTTAAACTGTATGCTGACCAAATAATTCGTAAAATCTAGACTCTGAAGAAGAATGTGGAGTCAGGACTGGATTGGAAGACTCATCAACAACCTGCATTACGCAGATGACAAAACCTTGTTTGCTGAAAGTGAGGAAGATTTGAAAGGCTTGCTGAAAAGATTAACTTCTACAGCCTTTGGTAAGAATTATATCTCAACATAAAGAAAAAAGGTCCTTGCCACAAGAACAACAATCAACACTGTGATAAATGGAGAAAGGATTGAAGTTGTCATTGATTTCATCTTGCTTGGAGTAACAATCAGAATCCTTGGAACCAGCAGTCATCAGGAGACATACTGCTTTGGTCAAGTCCACTTCAGCGACTTTTCCAAAATATGTAAGAGCAATGATATCTTTTTGCAGACTAAGGTGCATCTTAGGCCATGGTCTTTTCAATTGCCTGCTATATATCAGAGAGCTGGACAATGAATAAGGAAGACAGAAGAACTGATGTCTTTGAGCTGTGATGCTGGAGAAGAGTACTGAGTATGCCATGGACTGTTAACAGAACAAACAGATATGTGTTGGTAAAGTGCAGACAGAGTGTTCCTTGAAGGCAAACATAACAAAGCTCCATCTCTTATACTTTGGGCATGTTGCTAGGAAAGGCTATTCCTTGGAAAGAGACATCATGCTGGGAAAGATAGAGAGTCAGTGAGAGACAGAACGACCTCCAACAAGATGGACTGACATGGTGACTGCAGCAATGGGTTCAAGTGTATCAGAGATGGTGAGAATGGTACAGGATAGAACAGGGCTCTGAAGTCTAATGTATTTCTGTTACAGCAGTACTAGAATGTTTTAATACTAAGAAGCAGTGAAGAAATCAAATAACATAGCACATTGTGAGAATCTACTGCAAAACACTTCTTTAAAATGTTCAAAAGCCCAAAGATTACCTTGCAGACTATGGTAAGTCTGACCCAAGTCATGGTATCACCAAAGTCAATCATTTCATCTACAAGCAAAAGCAGTGAATGAAGAAGACCAACAAAGAATTGCTGCCTTTTAGGTATGGTGTTTGCAAAAATAATGAATTTTCCATGGACTGTCAAATAGGCAGACATGAGTCTTGGAAGAATTGCAACCAGGATGCTCCTTATGGTGAAGATGCTTAGGTTTCACATACCTTGGATAGGGTTTAAAAAAGTAAAACATTACCAAAAAAAGTGGAAGATCTTCAGCAATATGGGTTTAGGCTGACCTAAGATCAAGCACTGTTCTATTCTTTTGTATGTAGGGTTAATATGAGTTAGCACTAGCTGACAATACCTAAAAACAACAACATAAAGATGATTTCAGGAAAAATGTCAAAATCATATCAAAGATGGGATTTGATATTTTTTTCTATTATCATTCAATTCCTTTCCTACAAGGCAAATATATTACTTATATGAAAAATGTTAACTTTAAGTGGGATAGAGGAATTGGTGATGAAGAAGACAAAGCAATATCTCAAAGTCTGTTTATCTCGAGAGAAGGTGGTAAAAATATGTCAGTCATTCAAATAATAAATAAAAATTAGTCAGAGCCTAACAGACTTTGGAAGCTTCTACAAAGCACACTGTACAAAGAAAATCATGCATTTCACCTGCATCCTATCAAACTGGCTTTTGGAGAAAGACAACATAAGGGACATTTGGTGACACGTCAGTCATCTAAAACGGCATGGGCATATGGCATCTCGGGCGGAGGTATATTCTGTGATTATTCCAAAACTGCACAATTCTCATTCCGGATAAATACCTCACCCCATGTGAAAAAGAGAGTAGAGACCATATCAGGTAATTGTAGCCAAGAATGGCTTTAATGCTCTTTAGAAAAATGTTGTCCACTGGAACCAGCACATACCCATGCAATGGGGAAATAACAATGAAGAACATGAAGAGTAGTCTAAATGGAGAGCCTGACATGCAGGTAGAGCAGTGTTTTGTAGCCCCAGATATGCAGGTGGGAATAACCAAAGGAATGGTTTACACAGACAGCCACCAGAGCTGCCAACCCAGTCCTCCTGGTCTGGGACCAGCTCATCAGTAAACTGTGTGACTTGGGTTAAGAACCACAGAAACAGAAGGCAGGTATTAGATCCAAAGAGGACAAAAACCACAAGGTATAATAAAAGGCAAGCTTTGAAGCTGAGAGAAGGTAACAGTAGAGAATAAGGGAAAACAATGATAGCCGCTGTTGTTATTTAACATGCTAGAGGAGAAAATTTGTTTTAGAACTTTGTCTTTGATGGTTCCTTCTTTCTCTCTCTCTCTCAATTCACACACAAGTCCAAATGTTGATAAAATGCATACTCAAGGTTACTCAACATACAAAATGAAAATGGAATTAAATCCAGACTGCATGTGCACCTCTCATTAATAATATGTAGACAATTCTTCATAACAATAGTGTTGGCTCAGTCAGCAGACCCAGGTCATCAGGAGCAGCAAGTAGTAAACAGGAAGAAAGAGACCAGAGAGCAAAGAAGTGGAGACCCTATTAAAAGTTCAGATGAACTTGTTTCTCTGGTTAAGGGATATCTTAACCTAGCTCATTGTACAGTACTCTCTCCACCCTGCAAGTTACCACAACTTCAGTGGTGCCAACAGGTCTAAGTAAAAGGCATTGATTTCTACCAGACTTAAGTTGTCAAGGGTTTCATTTTATTTGGATGCACAATCAATAGCCATGGATGCAGCAGTCAAGAAATCAAGTGACATATTGCAAGGGGTAAATCTGCTGTCATTGGCCTTTTTAAATGCAGGGATGCCTTTGAAATATTAAAATGTGCCTGACTCACACCTTAGTACTTTCAAATGCCTCATATGCATGTGAAAGTTGGACAATGAAAAAGCAATACCAAAAATGAATTGATGGCTTTGAACATTTATTAGATGGCAAAAAACAGTTAATATACAATGGACAGCAACAAGACAAGAGAATCTGTCTTAGAAGAAATGTAGTCAAAATGCTCTAAGAAGCAAGAGTGGTGAGGCTTTGCTTCACAGACTTTGGACATGTGATCAGGAGAGCACAGTCCCTGAAGAAAGAGAGCGTACTTGGTAGAGGGTCAACTAAAAAGAGAAAGACCCTCAACTGGCTTAACTCAACACAGTGATGGCATCAATGGGCCACGGCACAGCAGACTGCTGAGGGCGCAACATCAGCAGTGATGTTCTGTTGTGTACACAGTGTTGTCGTGATTCACAGCCAACTTGAGGCACCCAGCAATAACACCAAAGAACACTTACTGGCTAAGTATACTTTCCTTTCACACCACTCGCACAGCAGGAAGGGTACACCCTGGATTTGCTTACATACGTCTTTGTCCTTCTGGTCAAAGCTTATTTCCTCCCCTTAGACTTGTGCTTTAGAATGAGAGACTACCCACAATTCCCTTGTGTGGCTTTTGGGGCCTCTCATCACACTCAATTGGGTTCCAGGTAGGATGAAGATTTAATGGCTTATAAATATAGAAAGAAATGCAGGTAATTAGATAGGTCACAATGAGAGTGTCTTCATTAGAGCCAAGTGTCATCTAATAAGTGAAGAAAGAATAATAAATTTAGGAAATTACCATCCATTTAGGCAAGAGCAATCAAGTGATGATAACTCAACATACAAAAGTTTGGGAAAAGGTTACTTACATAATCTAAAGTATCTCCTTGTTGATTTCTTACTAATACAAACAGGGGAAAAGACATCTTGACAGTTGAAAAATTAGGGACATAACCTTAACCACATGATCAAATTTCGCATCACCACTACTGAGACACACTGGCAATCCTCCTCCTGTCCTGAGACAATGTCACTTATAGTGTATTCTAGTGAAAAATGAGTAACTGGAACCTAATCACAAAGCAACCAACTGACAAACCCAAACTGAGGTCTGTTTGCTTCATAATGTCAATCCCATGGAAGAAAATGAAAGCCTGTCAAAGTGCTTCATATTAAAGAAAAATAAATTGATGGGATAACTAAATGCAGTATATATTTCTGGAATGGATCCTGGGTCATTTAAAAAAAGATTAATATAAAATAAATTACTGGGATACTGATTAAATCTGAATATGAGCTCTGTACTAGTTAATGATAATATATCAGTATTAACTTCCCTTAATTTGGTCATTAGAGTGTGGCTTGGTAAGAAATTAAAGATCACACTGTCAACAACAACAACTGTCTACAACACAGAGCTGTGAGAGTCATAAAAAGGATAAATAATAGATATTAAGTAATGTTGTAAAGCGGTTCATTTTACTAGTCTTGCAACTTTTTTAGAAGTTTAAAAACTGACAATATGAAATTTTTTCATGAAAAATCATTTAACTATGTGCCTGTTCTATGTCCATTGAGAGGGAATTAACTCATAGTTCACCCTCTGAGCAGATTTTCAGAGGCTGTAAATCACATGGGAAGAAACGTTCCATCTTTCTCCTGAGGAGCAGCTGGTAGATTTGAACCGCCTACCTTTGTATTAGTAATGTAGCTCCTTACCACTAGGTCACCAGAGTTTCCTTTCTTAAATGTGCTATTCTTGCTGTGTGCTGCAGAGTGGGAACTGATTAATAGTTGACCCTTCAGTGGGTTTTCAGAGGCAGTAAATTGCACAGGAGGAGATTCAATTACCTGATTTAGTGTTTTCCTTAAAAGTGTAACCACCAATGAAACTCAACACTAAATTGAGTTCAGCATTTTTACTTTTAAGAATATAATTACCCAAACATTGAGCAAACACCTAATTTATTAAGTACAATTCAGTTTCTGCCTACATATTTTTCTTATCTAAATCTGGACCATTTTCAAAACTAAAAATGATTAGCAGATCCAAGTTTAAAATTTGGATCTGTAACCAAGTCTGCTGTTTGATTCAGATCTTCCTGTTCAGGACTCTGCCGAATACAGAAACCGCAGTCTAGAAAAATCTGCAACATATCTGTCCTCAAGTACTTGAGCCTATCCCCTCCCCAGTGCCAGAGTTATCACTGATTCCAAAGTCTGCCTGCAACTGTGCTACTAGCAACCCCTCCTCAGCTGAGCTGGCCTCCAAGGTCTAGAAGTAACTCATCCAAACAAATTCACTTCTGACTCCACTAAACAGTTTTATTGAAGAGTATTTATTGAAATCAATAAATAAGAGAAAAATGATTGCCAGTTTAGAAATTGTTGATTCAATGCCATGAGCTATAAGTGCGTTTTGAAGTAATAAAGTACCTGTCCCAGCTCCAGTTTGTGCGAGAAGACATATTTTCAGAGCTTTTTTCACAAAATTGTCTATACACTTCCTGCCTTATAGCCAGGAAGTCAGTCTCCAATACTGTTTCCTAGCTACATTATTCTATCTTTCCTGTGAGTCAGGAAGTAGTTATTTTGGTGCTACACATGTAGGGAAACAAGGAATAGAAATTTAACATTTAATTTTGTAGATTAATTAATGAAAAAAATAGGCCGTCTCCTTTATGTTTCTCCAAAGGTAACTCTCAAAGGCTCTCCTCTAGCTGTTCTCTAAAATCCAAACACCTTCCTGTGGTATGTTAGGTCTTCAGATACCTAGACCTAACTTACCTTTCCAATACGCACTCCACTTTGCCTGCCTTATGCAAATCAAAGAGTTCCTTCCACATACTACATGTTTACCTGCCTCCTGGTCCTGATTTACACAGTTCCTTGTATTTCCCTGGCATGTTCACCAGGATTTGAGTGTCCTGTTTCCTGATTACACTGAGCATCAGTGAACACATTCATTAATGTAAGGTCCCTGCGGCAGAGAATGTGCTGATCCAATACACACCACCTGGCTCTAGTGTCTTAAGCTACATAGTTACAGAATGGGTACTGGGAAAAACATTTCTTTCTTAGAAAGATTACAGTAAGAAAGAACTGGGTACAGTGAGTGCTTCAGTGGTAGAATTCTCACTTTCCTTGCAGAAGTAGTTGTTATGCACCATCAAGTTAGAATCAACCCATAGCTGACCCTCCAGCACATTTTTCAGCGGTAGTAACTCACTGGGGAGTAGACTTCCCATCTTACTCCCATGGAGCTGCTGATGGATTTGAACCACACAGCTTTGTGCTGGCAGCACAATTCCTTATGACAATTCCTTACCGGAGCTCCCTTATCCATGCAGGAGCCTCAGGTTCTATTCCTGGCCAGTGCACCTCATGTGCAGCTACTATCTGTCTATCGGTGGAGACTTGTATGTTGATATAGTGCATTATAGGCTTCAGTAGAACTTCCAGTAGAACTTCTGGTGAAACATTCTTCTAGGTCGTATAACCCTGGTGTGTGCACTTGCTGTACAGAGGTAACTTGTGGTTGCTGTGAAGCTGAACACTGTGACACTGATGATGCAAATGCGATTATCGGTCTCCCATGGTGGACAGTGTCTGGTGGAGTTCCTGATTAAAACAAGCTTGGAAGCAGGAGTGGCATCCACTTCCATAACAGCTTCCCTCTGGAAACTCTATGAACTTGGAGAAAGGATGAAAGTTATACAGGTGTCCAGGTCTTTCGTTCACAGGGTCATTATGAGTCGCCTACGACTCGACGGCACTTAACAACAGAACTTCGAGGTTAAAATAAACTAGGAAGAAAAATCTGGCAATCTATTTCTGCAAGTCCTGTGGGTCACACCAATCTGATCTGCCATTGATCCTGGGTGCAGTGCAGGACCAGGCAGTATTTCTTCCCATTATACACAAAGGTCATCATAAGTCATGAGAGCACCCAATGGTAGCAAACAGCAAAAAGGAACTGCCCCTTTCCTGCTGGTCGTTGTTATTAGGTGCCACTGATCAGAGTACGACTCACAGTGACCCTATCAACAACCAATCTGAACACTGCCTTACGCAGTGCCCTCCTCTCAACTGCTGACACACTCAAGCCCGTTGCTGTTGTCACTGTGTCAACCCACCTGGTTGAGGGCCTCCTTGTTTGCTGTGTTCCTTCAGCTTCAAGCTTGGTGTTCTTCCCCAAAGACTACCCTTTTCCTAGCAACATGCCCTGCCATAAGGTTATTTAGTAGGAACACAAATTTCATGGGTTTACATCATTTTTAGATGAATAACATGAACTGAGAACCCCTGATCCAGATGACAGAGACCAGTGACTAAGCTTCAATGTCCGAATTTTTCTATTACAGGGCATAATTTTACAGAATTTTGCTTTCTTTTTATTTAAAGTACTTTATTTGTACTGTAAAAAAACTTAATGCAGTAAAAGTCATTCATCATCAAAATGTTTAAGAGGTAACATATGGTGTTTTTGAAATATTTCCCACTGCAGGGTCTCATATCCATGGGCCAATCTGTCTCTTCACTTCATCCCCCAGTAAGATTTAGCCCCAGGTGTGGTATCGGGAAGGAGGAGAACAGACTGTAGGAAGCCAGCTTTATCTTTCTTATTCAGTAGGTCAGAGACAATTCGGTTGGCCCAGGATAGGGCAACACTCAAGGCCCTTGTTCATAGGGTCACTGTGAGTCGTAGTTGACTTGACAGCACAGAACAACAACAGGCAGAAGGGAAACCAAGTTAGGGGTAAAGTCTGTGGAACAGATGAGGCTGGGATGAGGCCGATGTGCCTATCATTTCTCTCTCTAGAGAGACAGTTACCAGCAAACCAAAGGATCTACATTAAAGTGAGTCAGAAGCCAACAGAGACTGACAAAAGGACAGGCTGTCCCAAGTTGTGTCTTAGGTGCTGGGGATGTAGAAAAGCAGAGGCTCTAATAATCTTTAAAGATCTCAGATATTTTTTAAGATCAAGAGGAGTTGGGAACTGACTTAACTTGGGAACCAAGTCACCAAGGGTTGGAGGACATTTGGATCATTGGATTCAGAACCATATGAGAATTATGGCCAGACAGTGGTGGGCTCCAAAGTATTGAGGCACAGAGTTATGGGGTTTTTTGGTTTGTTTGTTTTGGGGTGTGGGTTTTTTTAAAATTTATTTCAATGAAAGTTTACAGAGACTTTGGATTTCCATTCATTCACTGAGGAGCAGAGTTTTGAGGAGACTGAAGTAGATATTGGAGTGAGGCAGCACCTGCCAGCAGAGGGAGCCAGTGAACCTTTCCTTACAGCTGCCTGAGGCTCAGGAGCCACAAACCTAGATACCACCTTGGTGAGGAGTAGTGGGAGATGGAGAATATGTAGGGGGCAGGGAACAGGGGCCGACGAGTGAGTCTTTTATCAAAATAAGCTTGATCAACAACCAAAAATTAATATCCAGGTCATAGGTTCATATTGATATTTGACTTAAACACAGATTTCTCTTTAACTGTCCTGACATTTGGTAAAAATGGGGGCTCTCATCTCAATGGAAAAAAAAATCTGCATTTCTCTGCACATCTATAAGCACTGTGAGAATACTGTGGCCCTGTAATACAGTATTTCCCAACCTATAGAGTATGTTCACTGGAGCACGGTTATATTGTGGGCATTGTTATTAATGTCATAAAACAAAATGTATACGAATGGCTGAATGGAAGACAAATTTTCTGTGTAAACTTTATTTGAACCATAATTTCAAAAAGGAAAAGTCAGTAAATAAAGTGCATACTCTATAACACAGCCTTCTTAATGACACAATTATATCCTCCTTGTCCTGAGAAGCCAAGTTAAAAAAAAATCTTTAGCAAAGAAAGGAAGCTTTTCCAGCACACACTGACACTTTAAAAAGTCTGCTCTTTCCTGTGGAGTTATTCTAGGATAACTAACTTGGACTTTAAAAATATACGGCTATATGTCTCTGGGCCTGGTGCACAAACTAAGAGCTTGAGGGATTCAGGCTGTATTTCTGGTTGTTACTGTTATTGTTGTTGTGTATATCAAGTTGGAAACAATCCATAGCTGACCTTCCAGCAGGTTTTCAGAGGCAGTTAATCACATAGGAGGAGACTGCCCATCTTTCTCCAACACAGGTGGTGGGTTCAAACCACACACATTTGCCTTGGCAGCACAATTCCTTACCACTCAGCCACCAGAGCTCCCTTCTCTGTGATAGAGGACTCGACATCATCACAGATAGGTGAGAATGTGCTCTGGTTTAGAAAAGACAGTTTACTCAAGGAGAAGTCAAACATGGAGACAGGCCCATTGTCTGGGAAACAAAATGACTACATGGAGACAAGCCCATTGTCTGGGAAACAAAATGACTACAAGTCGACCCTATTGCTGAAGAAGATCAGGGACTACAGTCTTCAGTATGGATTGAGACTCAATATCAAGAAAACAAAGATTCTCACCACTGGCCTGAATGGCAGCCTCATAATCGATGGTGAAGAGATTGAAATTGTTCACAGTTCTGGTTTGCTTGGAACCACAGTCAATACTCTTGGCACCAGCTGCCAGGAAATTAAAAGACATACTGCGATGGGAAAGTCTGTGGTTTGACACCTCTCTAAAGTGCTGAAGTGCAACGATATCAGTCTGGAGACTAAGGTGCGTTGATACAGGCCATTGTCTTTGCAATCACTTGCTACGCATTGGAGACCTGAACAATGACTAGGGAGGATAGAAAGAGAATTGATGCTTTTGAGCTGTGGTGCTGGAGAAGAGTACTGAATATACCATGGACTGCTAGGAAAACAAACAGGTTTATCCTGGAGAGGGTGAAGCTGGGCTGCTCCTTGGAGGCAAGGATTCTGGGGCTTCCTCTGACATAATTTGGACAAGTTTAAAAGAGGGACTAGTCCTTGGAGAGGGATGTCATGCTTGGGAAGGTGGAGGGACAGCACAGGACAGAGACCCTTGATGAGATGGATTGATTCAGTGACTGGGGTAAAGTGTCAGAGATGGTGAGATTGGCACAGGATAGGTCAGAGTTTAGGGCTGTTGTACATAGGGTCGCTATGAGTCACAGGCAACTCAATGGCACATAACAACAACAACATGGCTGTACCAAGTTCAACATTTCTGAGCATTTCTCCTCTACAATGGAAATAGTCCTAAGTCAAGTATAATTTACATTTCTTCCCATTTTATATTGCAATTTCTCTAGTTGATCCAATCACTCTATCAAAATTTGCTGTAGACAACAATAATACAAAGTGCTAAAGGAGATTTAAGTTTGTGTCATGTTCATCTCATCACTGGAGATTATAGAGAGGACACAGTATCGAATATAAAATGTAAAGTCAAAGAGAGAGAGATTCTCCTAAGACAGAACAAAGCTGGAGGTGGCTGAACATCAAAGAACCAGTGTGAGGGAGGGCTGTGTTAGCCTGGGTGGTTCCAGAACTAGGAGCCAAGACAGTATTAGGTATGCAAGAAATTCCTCAGGAAAAACTGCCTGTAACAATAAAAAGGGAAGAAGCTGGATCTGACTCCAATGAAGGAGAGAAGGAAGGCTGGTTTCATGGAAGCCTCTGAGAGAGCTGGGCAGTTCTAGAAGAGTTCCAACAAGGCCATCAAGGAGTTCTTTAGCCAGAGCCACAATCAGGGAGTGCCAGGCTTCTAAGAACAATGCCCTTGCATGCCTGTCATGCTGGGTCATTGGCTGAGAGTAGCCCTGAGCTGGGGGGGCACTTCCTCAGCTCTAACAATGATAAATTCCCCCACCCCACCACTACCACCTTCACTACTACCACCACCCCCAGAAGCCGGGCTATGGATCAAGTCTGCATTTGGAGATGTGAGCTGTGCATTCACTCCATGACAAAGGCAATCCCCCTGTTCCATGCTTACGGAAGGACCAAAAAGAGTACAAAACAAATGGTGCCTGCATTATCATCTGCTTTCTGTTGTTATGTGCCGACTCATAGCAACCCTATGTACAACAGCCCTAAACTGTGCTCTATCCTGTGCCAATCTCATTGCCCCTGACAAACCCATCCCGAGTGCCCCAGTCACTGAATCAATCCACCTCATAGAGGGTCTTCCCCTCCTGCGCTGTCCCTCTACTCTACCCAGCATGATGTCCCTCTCTAAAGACCTGTCTCTCCTTACAACATGTCCAAAGTATGTCAGACGAAGCCCCAGAATCCTTGCCTCCAAGGAGTAGCCTGGTTTAACCCTCTCTACGATGAATCTGTTTGTTTTCTTGGTAGTCCATGGTACATTCAATACTCTTCTCCAGCACCACAGCTCAAAGGCGTCAATTCTCCTTCTATCCTCCCTAGTCATTGTCCAACTCTCTGATGCATAATTTGAAAATTGGTTTCTAAAACTTACAAAGACTTACAGGTTTCCTTTACATAAAGTTGCCATAGACAGTATATTCTAGGCTTGAAAAAGAATTAGAAAAAAATTATTTTTCCCTTTATTTTTTCCTCTGACAAACTTGGGAAGAATCTACTGATTTGGATGATGGAAGATTATGATGTGGGCATGGGGGTGAGGGCATCAACCCCAGGGAGGCAGCAATAAGTCAGGGGAGTGAATGTCCCTAAAAAATTCAGGATGGATAATCAGCACATAGTGAGAAAGATATATGGCCAGACATCCCAGAGTTAACATGGAATTATATTCCATGATTTATCACAGGGTGGGGTCCGAAGCTGCAGGGGACACCCCCTCAAGGAACACAATACCGTCAGCCCACACATTTCCTCAAAGTAATTGAGTCAGAAACTGGCGTCTCAGCAGCAGCTCCTTGTGGAAAAATGACTGTCAAAAGCCAAAATGAGGATGAGTTCAGTGATTGAATTCTCCATGAAAAACACTATCCATCAAACGAGACCTGACAGGCCTTCATCGCCAACAGCAGAGGCTGCCGGCTCAATGCCGATCAGCTCTCTGGACTCTATTCTTAGTAAACTATGTCTAGAGTCTGGAAAGTCTTTGCCAAAGCCCAAATAAGTCAGTTCTAAGTGGGAAAAGAACCTCATCAGGTTCCAGTGGTTCTCTAGGGAGTGAACATGCTATTATTCTTCCAAACACAAAATCATCTAAACCTGGAAAGCCAACCTATGTTAGAGTCACATGGCTCAAGGGAAATAACTGAACTGGTCAATGCAACTGAAGTGGTTTCAGAATGTCTACTACTGCCCAAGGGCTCATATTCCCAGCCTGAGACTCACAGCACAACCCAATTACAAAAGAAGGGACTTGGTTAAAAGGATGGTCTACTCATAAACAGCAAACAGAGAGAGACACAATTCAGGACTGTCATGGTTAAAAACTCACTTAACCAAGAAATAACCCTCAAGGCCTTTGCTATTATCTGGTCTTTTCCATTTGTAAAATGAGGAAACTGAAAAGCAGACCCTTAACTTTAATCACATAGTTTAGAAGAGTTGCAAACTCCTCCCTCATAGGTAGGATTCTAAAGTCCACGTCCTTTAGCTGTCTTTTAGGGCCAGAAGAGCTTAGAATGGCGTGCACATCAGACCCTCACCAGTCAAAAGGTGGCCTCAGGCTACAACATTATCTGAGAATTTGTTTAAAATGCAGAAGCCCAGGCTGACCTCCAGACTTACTGAATTAGGATCTGTACAGAAGAATATTCCCTAAAAAATTACCTGAAGAAGTTTGAAAAGGACTATAATAAAAGTTCCTATCCAAAAAGGGATAAGAGAACGGAAAATGTACATTTGAACAAATAAAAATGTATATTAGTGCAACAGAAAAAACACAGTCTCAAAAGAGAAGCATCAAATGATTACTTTTCTAAAACACAATGTACTGGAAAGATCACATGCAACACAAAGTGAATAGAAAAATATAAACTAAACACAAAGTATATGAATTTTGTGTGCAAATACTAAAAAAAAATTTAAAAAGAGTGCATCTAATGTAGTATATTTAATTACATATACATGCTATCTTATTTCACCACAGACACACACAGCAGCATGAAAGCAAAAGTGACAGAGGTAGGAGAGCCTGCTGTAAAGTCCATGGTCTAGAGATAGAAGGGCTGGGCTGAAATCACCAGCTTGGTCACCTGATGGGTAGCTATGGGCAAGTCTGAGTCTCCGCTTCCTGATTTGTAAAGGTGGAGCAGCAATACTTACCACGCTAGGGCCTGGGCAGGAACTAGAACACAATGCACAAACAAACGCACGACGCCTGGCACATTGCAGACGCCCAGTACACATTGCTTTCTTTGACTTTGAGTGCAAACTGAGCTGGACCCCACTGGAGAGAGGACCTCAGCAGCTCATCCTGTCCTCTTGTGTCCTCTAGTGGCGCAGAGTGAGATTCTTACCACTAATTGGACTGGCTGCACTCTCCTGTCTTCTCATAGCCCTCAATTAAGTCTATTCTCTCCCAAGGAAAACTTGGTCAGACAGGGGCAAAGGGATAAGGCATGAGGAAAAAGGAAAACAGCCACTAGGGAGAAGTGCCAAAGAGGGCCCACTTTCCAGAGCTGAAGCTTTTTTTTTGCCCCTCATTATTCCCACTTTTTTCCTTTTTGCAGGTAAGAAAGTTCAATGCACATTAGGTGAGTGACCTAATCAAATGAATAGCAAGAAAATATTAGAATTCAAAGGGATATCAGATATCACCTAGTCCAGCGATTCTCCATGAGTGGTCATCTGATTAGCAGCATCAGCATTTCGAGAAGCAGATATACAGACAGGTACTTAGGGCCCCACCGAGACAAGGAGTGAGCCCAAGAATAGGTTTGAATAAGAGCTTCAGGTGACTGGGATACCAGTCTCACATTTAAGCACTATTCTTTTTTTTTTAAATTATTAATTTCAATGCCAGAGCCTATGGTGATGAAGGCAGAAGTTCAAGCTGCTTTGAAGGAAATAACAAAAAATAAGGCCCCCGGAATAAATGGTATACCAATTGACATATTTCAGCTAACAGATGCTGCCGTGGATGTGCTCACCAAGTTGTGCCAAGAAATCTGGAGAACAACCACTTGGCCAACGGACTGGAAGAGGTC
>NW_006399809.1:16519228-16539300 GCF_000299155.1 Elephantulus edwardii | reverse complement strand
CAACAACAACAACAATTTCAATGATCATTTACAGAGTTTTTGGATTTCCACTCATTCATTGTTGCACTTTTGTCCCCGGCCACTCCACCCCACCCCCAGTTCATTCTTCTCTCTGAAACGTAAAAGAAAAATTCCTTCATTGGTATACAATCCCCCCACATCTCCCCCCACACACACACCGAGTATACTCCACTCTGCAACCTTCATTCCAGACTCTTATGATAATCATAATGCCCTAAAATATATTGCTTTTAAACTGTTCTCTCCCTTACCGGTTACAATGCAGTATCCATAATTCATCCAGTTTTTCTCATTCTTACCCTAACCCTGATGTCAGTCCCATTCTACAGCAGTGGCACTATGCAGTGTTTGTCCTTTTGCGACTGAGATACTTAACTCAGCATAATGTCCTCCAGGATCACCCATTTTGAGTAATATTACATGAGTTCCTTGTTTTTCAATGCAGCATAGTATTCCATTGTGTGAATATATCACAGCTTCTCTATCCATTCTTTTGTTGATGGGCACTTAGGTTGATTCCAACTCCTTACTATTGTGAACAAAGCTGCGATGAACATGGGTGTGCATGTATCTGCTTAGGTGGTGGTTATGGTTTCTTTGGGGTATATTTCCAGTAGTGGAATTGCTGGGTCATATGGTATCTCTATTTGCAACTTTTTGAGAAAGTGCCATACTGCCTTCCACAGTGGTTGCACCATTTTACACTCCCACTAACAGTGAAGAAGGGTTCCTTTAGTAGTCCTAATCCACAACATAAACAGTCTTCCAAGTATCCTGAAAAATCTACAAGCAGGAGAACCATTCTTTTAAGTCCACCTCTCAGTTTTGACAGTTAAGAAAACAGGACTGAGAGATGAAGTTATTTGCTGGTGGTGCCAGTATTGGGGATAGAACACAGTACAGCTGCTTTCAGAAGCTAAGTACTGTTGAACAGAGAACCTGGGTACTGTTCAACTTATAATATCCCTTTTCATGGATAGCAAAGACCAGATGACACCATCAACCAGAACACTAACCCGTATCATTCTCCAGGAATACGGGCTGGGATTTGAACTTGGACAGAAATAAAGAGTCTTCTGGTCAATCCCTAGTACTTTCCCCCCAAACTCTACAGGATTCTCTGTTCCAAGACACTTATCTCATTGCCAAAGCACAGCAAAGAAGGAGTTGTTGTTGTTGTTGTTATGTGCCATCGGAGTCATCTGCAACTCACAGCAACCCTATGTACAATAATCTCTGAGCACTGCCCTATCCTGAGCCAGTCTCAGTTACTGTATAAATCCCTCTCATACAGGTCTTCCTCTCGTATGCTATCACCCCGCCCTTCCAAGCATGATATCCTTCTCCAAGGACTGGTCCTTCTTGGCCATGTGCCCAAAGTATGTGAGACAGAGCTGCAAAATCCTAGCCTCCAAGGAGCAGCTGGCCCTCTCCAGGACAAACCTGTTAATTCTCTTGGTGGTCCACAGTATGTTCAATACTCTTCTCCAGTCCCACAACACAAAGGCATTGACTCTTCTTCTACCATCATTAGTCACTGTCCAGCTCTCTGATGCATAGCAAGTAAAGTGACAGGAAATGTATACAGAGATGAGATGCCATTTACCCACATCTCAACTATTAACTTCTAACTGCTAGGGAGGAAAGATGGTACTTCTCACTTTCCAGAATCTCTAATTCCAAAGCTGTGTGCTAAATTCTAAATGTTAACCACCTCCTCTAGCATTACGGATAGTGAGACATGACATGGCATAACCATCCCAAAAGGCTTACAGGACAGGCTTGTTGGAACAAAGGAACTTACCTTAAACTGTGTTTGCACCACAAGCATGCTCCTCTCTTGTATAGATAATATATCTATTAGGGTGGGATTCTAAGGGCCGATGATGCATCAAACTCAAACTCACTGCCATCAACTCACAGGCAGCCCTCCAGCGGATTTTGAGGTTGTAAATTGCATGGGAGGAGACTGCCATGGAGTTCCTGGCGAATGTGAACAGCCAAAGAGGTGCCTTCCTTGACTCAGGAGTATGACTTCCTACAGATTTGTCCAGCAGAGCTCGGGTCCATCAAAACACACCTTTCTGTTGCCACTGGTAACTACCAATCTATAAGCAATTGTTCTTATTAGTTTGTGTGCAAACTCAGAACCACTAGTTTGCATTTGGACTTAATCAGAAACCTCTTCATGCCAGTTTCTTCCCCTCCCAAACAGACAGTGTCTTCTCAGTGTTGGCATGATACCAGCAATAGGAGAAGAGCTATTATTGGTATTTCTGTAAAAGGGAGCCTGTGCGGAAGACTGAAACAAAAGAACTTTTGAATTTTTTTAATTGATTGGGGTGGGGGGGGGACAGGAATCTACCACTCATGAATTTAGAAACACTGCTTAACTTAGGAAAGAGAGGGTAGCATTTACCTTTAGGGCTGAGAGTGCCTTTGATCTCAAAAGAACCATCTGAATGGAAATACTATTAAAACATTTTTTTAATGCAAACTTCTTTTTTGTTCTCATTCAAATAGCTCTTTAGTCTGTGGTCAGCTCACATATTTGCAAATAACTAGAAAAGGCTTCTAGGAAAGTAGAATCAAGTCTCTGTGCCCTTCTTTCTTAGACTCAAAGTAATTAAATCATGTTATCATGTTTGGCAAACTGTGTTTTCCAGGAAAAGAAACAGACAACAGTAAACAAGGAGACATGATGAGGAAGTGAAGATGGGGACTAATGATGAAATCTCATCATTCACTAAAGTAAAAAAAGTCTACTCTCCTGCACAATTTGATGGGTAGAGGGAGGGGTGGGAAAGGGCTGCTGTGAAAAACAATGTATGTGAGCTTTTAAGTAAACCAGTATATAATAAAAATTTCTTTTTTAAAAAAAAGATCCCTTCAAGACAGGCTTCCTTCTCAGATCAAATGGGGACCTGAAAAGACAGGGTAATGGTGAGCATAATTCAATGAGAATTAAGTTTATAGAACACTATGCATGGGAATGATTGTAAGAAATACAAAGTGAATGAAGGAAAATGTGAAACACAATGTATATGAATTTTGTTTGTAAACCATTACTAATTTTTTTTTAAAAAAAAAAAGTCTACTCTTAGCATGAGACCTTACTTCCCATCCACAAGCAGGAGACTGAATATGAAAAGGGCTGACTCTGAGACAGTTCTGAGTAGGCTGGGGTAAGGAGAAGAACAACAACAACAACAAAAAAAAACCCAATACTAAATGCACTGCCAGCACATGGAGACTACTGACATTGCATTTTTTATCTTGTTTGGTAATAAAGACTTTAACAACCTTAACTGGGGACCTCGGGTTCCAACTGTCCTCCAGACCTGAACAAGAAGAATGAGAGGAAATAAAAGATACCGTCCACCTATCTTGGATTGCTCTCTGGTAAATGACCCTTCAGGGGAACTGTAAGAGGACAGACCATGCCCATTCATGAGAACCATGTGCAAATAAGTCCCTCCAGAATGTAGATGGGCAGGATGTTGACAATCACGTGCCGTGGGCTCTTTAACAGATTCACTAGTTGGGAGCAGGTGTAAGCACAAGTTCACATTTGTGCACACACACAAACAGACCAGGGTTTGGTTCTGGATTGCAGAGTCAGAAAATAACCCAATCCCTCAACTTCAGCAGAGGCAGTAGTGTGCCCACTGGGGGTGAAAGAGGTTAAGGAGAGTCTGAAAACAACAATAATCCATAAACTCCTAAGGTTTAAAATCTGGGCACTAGAACACAGCATAGCCTATGACACAAATAGGCTTGCAAATATAGCCAGAAATATACACCCAGGAGAAGATGAAATTGATGAACATGATCTTATAAAACTCAAATCCTTGTGTATGCATGAAAACAATAGGGTGAAAAAAAAATTCTTTTGGGGGGGGGAACATCTGACAATGACATTTCAGATAAAGATCTTATAACTGAAGTTTATAGAATACTATAAGGTATCTTCAAGAAAAAAGACTGATAATCCAACAACAAAATGGATAAAAGTCATTAAAAGACTCTTCACAAAGGAAAACATCCAGATAGTCAATAGACACATGAACAAATGTTCAAAATCACTGTAATCAGAGAGATGCAAATCAAAACCACAATGAGATACCACCTCACCCCAGGAGTAGTAGCACTGTTTAACAGTGCAGCAATCAATAAACGTTGGGGAGGATGTGGAGAGATTAGAACTCTCATGCACTGCTGGTGGGATGATAAAATGGTCCAACTCTGGAATGCAGTTTAGCTTAGCGTTTCCTCAAAAAGCTGAACATAAAACTCCCTGATGACCCAACTATTCCACTGACGGAATATACCCCAAGGAAATCAGAACTGACACATGAAACAAATAAAAAATTCACACCTAACAGCATTATTTACAATAGCAAGGAAATGGAAAACACCCAAATGTCCATCAGCAAATGAATGGATTGAGAAATTGTGGCACATTCACAGAATGGAATACTATGCAGCACTAGAGAACAATGATTTCCTAAAATACTATATAATATGGGAGAGTCTAGAGAGCTGAATGAACTAACTCAGTCTTATAAGGACAAATAGTATATAAGATCATTATTGTAAAAATAGAAGGATAACTGAGCAAAATGTGTATAAATGTTCAAAAGGTGAAGGGGAAAGGGAAAAGGGGTAAAGAGGGAAATCACTAAGAGAGCAGAGGAGAGTGGGCAGAAGGAGGGGTGAAAGAATACGTATGACTCAATGAGGACATGAAAAGATGGTGTGATAATGGGCATAGATCAACAGTAATTCATTGTATAAAATATAATACATATGAATGATTGTATAAAACACAATGTACATGAATGAAACAAAATGCATTTGAATTATTTTATGCAAACCAACAAAAATATGAGGAAAAAATATCAACACATTATTCTCTCCAGACTTTCCAGACTCACTATGCATCAGCAGTTCTCAGGCCTTGTCAGTCACTGAGTCACTCTGTGAAGGTAACAGCACACGAGTGATAAATTATTACAAATACTATTTAAAATCTACTACAACTCCATTCCTTTCTTTGCAATATAGGAAGCACATCAAAAACAAGTGACAAAAGTACAATGTTGACCTTGACTGTTCTCGAATTTATGTATTAATAAGTAAATGGTCTCCACACTTTGGTACTTTGTCTATAATTTGCACACAATCTCAAAAGTGATGATGACAATTCCAGTAAAGAACATGACTATCACTATTAAGAGCAACTGCCATCAAACGCAGCCTTTTCTGGTTGGTTGAAAAAAGGATGAAGAAATAAATGGTTTAAGAAGAGCACACGATTTTACTAGGGAGATCAACAAATAACTGATAAATACCAGTGGATTGCCACCTTCAGTTGCTAGACCACTGAGTGCCATCAAGCTGGAACTGATTCCTAGTTGAAACTCCACTGGGTTTCTGAGGCTGGGAATTACATGGGAGGAGACAGCCCATCATGTGTGCACCAGCTGGGTCTCACCTACTGCACAGCCACATAGCACCAGAAGAAAGTCTCAAGTTAAAAACATTTATGTTTTAGTCTGATTCTGGAATTCAGACATTACTATAAGAAAAACAGGCCAATTAAATGAAGTTCTTGGTAACCAGTACATTCCCTCTTTTACTGAGAACTAAGAAATCAAAAGAAAGGATGATGATAATGAAGCCTGGCAAGCTAATATAATTTTCCTGTCAAGAGAGTAATTCTTCACCTGGCCCCTTGATTAAGGCAAAGGTCCTCGTTTGTGATAGAACACTGTATGTTAAGAGATGAACTCCACCCAAAAGCTCAGGTGGAACACCATCTACCCCACAACCACCACCTGCAGCGAGTATCACAGGTTCTCAGAATGCACTTCCCCTCCAGGACGTGCTCCTCTAAGTGAGTGGGATTTGTTTCATTTAAAATTTCACACTGCAGTCCCCAAACCCCTACTAAGAATAAGAAAAGAACTCGCCTGCAATTCTTGTCCTACCACAGCATCACTCATATTACATAAAGAAATCCAAACCCCTATTCATCACTGCTTTTCAGAGTTCATCTATAATTTAATCTACACCAAGAACCTTCACACAATGAAATGGCTTTTACTGAGTGATTACACAGATCACCTTGATGCAAAACAGAACACATTTTTCAGTGACATTTTGTGGGCTCTAAGAGTTGTCAAAATTGCTTATGGGTGGAGAGAAGCCGGATCGGATTTATATGCTCTACTAACCACATGAAGGATATGAAAGTTTATAGTGCAAACAAAAGTAGAATTAAGTTAACACAGAAACAAGAAGGGGAGACTGAGGGCTTGTATAATAATTGCATCATGATTTCTAAGACCTGTAGCTCTGTCTTTAAAAAGTGAGTCTGAATGACCCAGGCAGAAAAGAAAAAAATATCACCTCTACTCAACCCTACATAGTCAGACTGACATTTATGTAATATGGATCATGGGAGAGAAGCTAGTGGGTAGATATGATAGAAATGGAGCATGATACAGGGAAGGAAAAAATACAAGGAGGTGAAAAACTAGATGATAAACAAGAACAAAATAAACACACACCTGGAAACATAAACATACAGATTCTCACTTCATTTCAACTCTAACAGATCTTGCAACCAGACATCTTGCCCCAGTAAGAGTCTAGAAAGGCACAGAGCTGAATTAATTCCCACCACACACATTTCCTCTGTGTGCTTATCTCAATGCGTCATCCTCTTTTGAAGCAAAAGACTCATTAATCCAATTCAAATTGCCAACATCAGTAAAACCTGTACCTCTGCATTTAACTGTCAATACCCATTAAATACCAACCATAACTTAACTACCGATAAGAGCTTCACTACTTCAAGAGGTCCAACTAGCATTAATTTCAAGATCCTTCATCAATTCTAATTTACTTCTTGTTGAAAAAAAAAAAAAAAGAGGTTATTTGCTGGCCACATAAATGCAGCCAACTGAACTGATGTAATTCCACACAGAAACCAAAAAGGAACAAAGTGAGTTTCACTCCATCAAACCTGAACGATGTCTTGACCAGGGCTTCAGGGCTATCCAGTGGTGGTAGTTCATCAGCGAGGATTTCCTCCGGTGGTCGAGGGTCATGGACAATCGTTGGCTTTGGCTTCTCCTTGACGTTCCCCGTAAGGCCATCGATGAGGGAGTTCCACAGACAGTTCTGTGACTTTGATCCTTTAAAATGAGGAAAAAATGTGCAGGTGAGTCACTAGGCAACCCCCTGTCCTGACTTCCCCCATCCGGAATTTTCAAAAGCAGAATAAGAACACCTTAAGAAAAATTATGGAGTAGCTAGGGACGGTTTTGTTATTGTTGTTGTTGTTGCTGTAATGCAGAAAATAAGTGTATGCCATGAATATTTTGCACAGAGCTAAATATCATGAGTATATACCAGTCTAACGGCAGTGGTCATTCCACTCCCAACTCTTGACATAACCATAAGCAACTATCTGGACATTTACCCAGCCATTTGGAAGCATTCACAGTACTGCTTGTAGAGACCAGCAAAGATGACCAAACAGTTTATGCTATGAACTCAGTTTACCTGAGATCTAAGTCTTAAGACTTGTCTAAACCCTAAGAAATAGGTTAATTTTTCAGTAGAATCAAGATTTAAGGAAAAGGATGCTGCATGTTTACTGACATTCTACTCCACAAACGCTTGCTGCTGAGGGTCAGGAACTGCAGCCTTCAATATGGATTGAGTCAAGAAGACAAAGATTCTCATCACTGGACCAACCGGCAGCATCAGGATGGATGGTGAAGAGATTGAGATTGTTCACAGCTTTAGCTTGGCTCCACAATCAACACTCCTGGCACCAGCAGCCAGAAAATTAAAAGATGTATCCAAAGTACTGAAGAGCAACGGTGTGTCTCTGAAGACTAAGGTGCGTCTGGTACAGGCCATGGTCTTTGCAATCACTTGTTATGCATCAGAGAGCTGGACAATGACCAGGGAGGATAGAAGGAGAATTTATACTTTTGAGCTTTATTGTTGGAGAAGAGTGTTGAGGATACATGTACTGCTAAGAAAACAAACAGATTCATCCTGGAGAGGGTTAAACCAAGCTGCTCCTTGGAGGCAAGGATTCTGAAACTTCGTCTGACATACTTTGGTCATGTTGTAAGGCGGGACCAGTCCTTGGAGAGGGACATCATACTTGGGAGGGTGGAGGGCAGGCGCAGGAGGGGAAGGCCCTCTGGGAGATGGATTGATTTGGTGACTGGGGCAGTCGGGATTAGTGTGTCAGAGACAATGAGATTGACACAAGACAGGGCAGAGTTTAGAGCTGTTGTACATAAGGTTGCTATGAGTCGCAAGCGACTCGACAGCACCTAACAACATTATTATTATTATTATTATTATTATTATTATTATTATTATTATTATATTGAGTTTTTGGTTAAAGTTTGCATTGCAAGTTAGGTTCTCATTTGACAATTTCCACACACATTGGTCAGTGACAGTGGTTGTGTTTAACACAGGGTATCAGCATTCTCTTTAATTGTCTTATTTGTTATCCACCAAATACTCAATTCATTGCCCCATATGACTAGAGCCAAAGAAGATAATGAGGTAAGAGTAGAAGGCACAGTCTTATTAGGATCATAATACATATTGTTGTTATTATGTGCCATCAAGTCACCTGCGACTCAGCATCCCTATGTACCCTGTCCTGTCCTGAGCCAGTCTCACTGGCTCTGACACACACTCCCCATTACTCCAGTTACTGTTTCAATCCATCTCATTCAGAGTCTTCCTCTCCTGAACTGCCCCCTCCACCCTTCTGAGCATGATGTCCTTCTCCAAGCACTGGTTCCTCCTGGTCACATGCCCAAAGTTTGTGAGATGGAGCTTCAAAATCCTTGCCTCCAACGAGCAGCTTGGTTTTACCCTTTCCAGGACAGATATTTTTATTCTAAGATGAACATAAAAGATAAACATAAAACTTTTTAAAAAATATAATCTGCTCAATCAGCTAATCAGGGTCAACATCAGCAGTGACAGATCATGTTAGTATCATGTGATGAGAATGGCCCTTTACCTCTGTGGCTGTCCTATCACAAAGGCATAGGTCAGACCCAGTCATAGAAAAAGAGGCTGTGGTGATGCAATGGTTAAGCACCAGGCTATAAGTCATGTTTTGAACCCAATAGCTACCCCACAGGAGAAAATATTGAGAGATCTAACACTGAGATTTAAGGCCTAAGAAACTCCATGAGGCAAATCTACGGGGTCCAATACAGCTGCTATGAGTAGGAACCGATTTGGTGGTTCACATCAACATCACAGGAAAACTGCACCCAAATCTCATTTGAAGGACATTCTACAGAATACTTGATCAGTACTCTCCAAAACTATCAAGGTTACCAAAGTCAAGAAAAGTTCTATGAAACTGTCACAGCTGAGCAGATCTTAGGAGACATAATGATTAAATGTAGTGTGATATCCTACATGGGATCCTAGAGCAGAAAAAAAGGCAAGAGTCTAAGTAAGGAGTCTAAATATGGACTTTGGTTACTACCACTGACAGCCTTTATTTATGAGATAGTCCATTTCTGATGAACTGCATTTACTATTGTCCTGACTGTTCTTTCTTACATCTTACCATTAATAATATGTACTACATCTGTGTCTCAGTGACAATGAAAAGGCATTTGACTGCGTGGATCACAATAAATCATGGCTAACCTTGAGGAAAATAGGAATCTCAGAGCACTTGATCGTGCTTATATGAAAACTATACTTGGACCAAGAAGTTGTCCTCAGAACAGAGCAAGGAAACACGTTACGGTCCAAAATCAGGAAAGGAGTACGTCAGGGATGCATCCTGTCCCCATACCTATTCAATCTGTATGCAGAACACATCATTCGGGAAGCAGGAGAAGTGTGGCATCAAGGATTGGAGGAAGACTCATTAACGACCTACAATATGCAGATGACACAACCTTGCTTGCTGAAACTGAGAAGGACCTGAAGTACTTGCTGCAAAAGGTCAGGGACTGTAGTCTTCAATATGAATTGAAGCTCAAAATCAAGAAAACAAAGATTCTTACCTCTGGCCCAAGTGGCAGCACCATGATAGATGGAGAAGAGATTGAGGTTGTTAATAATTACAACTTGCTTGGATCCACAATCAACCCTCTTAACATCAGCAGTCAGGAAATCAAAAGGCAAACTGCATTGGAAAAATTTGCTGTCATGACCTCTCTAGAGTGCTGAAGAGCAATGATGTCAGTATAGATACAAAGGTGTGCAGAATCCAGGTCATGGTCTTCTCAATTACTTGTTATGCTTCAGAGAGTTGGACTATGATTAAGAAGAAGAAAGATGCCTTCGAGTTGTGGTGCTGGAGAAGAGCCTTGAACATACCATGGACTGCCAAGAAAACAAATAGGTTTGTCTTGGAGAGGGTGAAACCAAGTTTCTCCTTGGAGGCTAGGATTTTGAAGCTCTGCCTTATTTACTTTGGGCACATTGCCATGAGAGATCAGTCCTTGGAGAAGGGCATCATCCTTGGAAGGGTGGATGGATAGTGCAGGAGAGGAAATCTCCGGATGAGATGGATTGATACAGTAACTGGAGCAATGGGGATTGGTGTGCCAGAGTTAGTGAGATTGGCTCAGGATAGGGAAGGGTTCAGAGCTGCTGTACATAGATAGGGTCCCTATACATTGCAGGAGACTCAAAGGCACCTAAAAACAATAACATCCTATGACAGGTTTGGAAGCAGGAGTGGCATCCACTTTCTAAATAACATGCCTCCGGAAACTCTATGAACTTTGATAAATGTCAACAATCGTAAAGGGGCTTCAAGCCTTTTGTTCATGGAGTCGCTATGAGTCATTCTCGGTTTGAAAGTAATCAACAACATACTGTGCTGTAGGACATTATTTCCTGATATTATCACATGTTCATTTGAAGATGTACAATTCTGTGATTGACAGCTCAAAAAATGACTGTTTCCTGAACAAATCACAGCCTACAGCTGCTGCAAAATATGTATCAAAACACTGATATCTTCTCTAATAGGTCAAGAAGCAGATTCAAATGCAATGAGAAGTTACTGCAAAATACATGAAGGAAAAAAGAAAAAGTTCTCACACACACCTTCCACTAATTTTCGGGCTAGAATTCCATACTCTTTCCCAGAGATAATCCAGATGTTCTAGAACTATCCACCATAAGTCATTACATGTAGCAAATGTTAAATTGTCCAACTCTTCATCATCACATGTTCACATTTCATGTATATTTGTTTGTTATTGCTGTCATGTGCCATCAAATCTACTCTGACTCATAGCAACCCTAGGTACAACCCTGCTGTATCCTGAGCCTACCTTGTTGTTTCTGACACACCTACTCCCATTACCCCAGTCACTGAGTCAATCCATCTCATTCAGAGTCTTCCTTTCTTGTGCTGTTCCTTCACCCTTCCAAGCATGATGTCCTTCTCCAAGGATTGGTCTCTCCTTGTGAAATGCCCAAGGTATGTCAGATAGAGCTTCAAAATTCTTGCCTCCAAGGAGCAGTCTGGTTTCACCCTCTCTAGGACGAACCTGTTTGTTCTATTAGCAGTCCATCATATGTTCAATATTCTTCTCCAAAACCACAACCCAAAGGCATCCATTCTTTTTCTATTATCCTTAATCATTGTCCAACTTTCTGACGTATAGCAAGCAATTGTGAAGACTATGGCCTGGATCAGACACACCTTGGTCTCTAGACTGACATCATTGCTCTTCAGTACTCTGGAGAGGTCCCTGACAGCAGGTTTTCCCAATAAAATTAATCTTTTAATTTCCAACTGCTGATACCAAGAGTATTGATTGTGGAACCAACAATATGGAATCATTAACAACCTCAATCTTTTCTGCAGTTATTATGCTATTGCCTGTTGGCCCTGTGGTGAAGACCTCTGTTTCCTTGATATTGAGATGCCGTCCATTATGAAGGCTGCAGTTCTTGATCTTCTGTAAATGCTTTAAGTTCTCCTCAGTTTGGGCAAGCAAGGCTATCTATGAAGGTATCTGGAACATTACAAATAGTATTTCTAATCCCTAAATTGATGCCTTTTAACCGAGATGATGACAAGGAATATGTAAAATCCCACAAACTGGCAAAAGAGCAAACAAGCCTGTCATGTAAGAAATGCAGCCAGGTTGCTCCTTAGAGGCAAGGATGTGAAAGTGCATCTCACATACTTTGGGCATGCAGTCAGGAAGGACCGGTTCTTGGAAAAAAGACTTGGAAAAAGCGGAAGAGCAGAGAAAGAAAGGAAGACCCTCAACAAGACAGACTGACTGTAACAATACACTCAGGAATGTTGAAGACAAATAAAAAGTTCCAGTCCTTTTTCACAGGGCCGCTATGAGTGGAACAAGACAAAGCTCAGCTTTATAAAGATTTTTATAATAAAAGGCAATAATGAAAAAAAATCAACTTTTTTGTACGTATATTTTTGTTAGTATCATTCATTTTATATACTTATTCATATACATTATTTCATTCATGTACATTGTGCTTTATATTATTAATTGCCATTCATCTGTTACTTTTATGTCCCTGTATCCTCAAGTCCCTCAAGAAGTTACACCTTACCTATTTCTTCATTCCCCTGCCCCCCATTCATCTCTATTATCCTAGTGATTTCCTCTTTCTTCTTCTTAGAAAGAGAGAGGGGGGGGAGGGAGGGAGAGGGGAAGGGAGAGGGGAAGGGAGAGGGGAAGGGAGAGGGGAAGGGAAGGGAAGGGAAGGGAAGGGAAGGGAAGGGCTCAGCGCTCTGGCAGCCTAGTAGTAAGAACCTGCACTGAAATCCAGAATGCATTTAGTTCTAATCTGCCGGTTACTCCACGAGAGAAAGATGGACACGCTCATCCATGTGATTAACAGAATCTGAAAACCCACTGATATCTTATTCCTATTTGCTAACTGTGATGCCATATTGTCTAGATTTCCTTTCTTCCTGGGTTGATCCTCCCTTGTCTTGGTGCTTACAATGCTGTTTACCCACTACCTCTCTATTCTTCCTTAGCCTCCTACTCCCTCAGTTACCCTCCTATTGTCACAGCAGCAGATTCAAACACATAGAGTACAGATACAAACAGAGATATAGTCACCTATGTACACAGCATTGCCACTTACAATTGCAAGAAAATTGAGGAAAATCCAAATGCCAATCAACAAATGAATGGACAGAAAAATTGTGGTATAGTCACACAATGGAATATTGTGCAGCATTAAAGAACAATAAAGTATTCTTTTTTAATTTTATTTTATTAATTTTAATGAACATTTACAGATATTTTGGATTTTCATTCATTCATTCATTCATTCATTATTGCACTTTTCTTCCTGCCAACTCCCCCCACACACCCCCCCGCCAGTTTGCTCCTCTCTTTGAAAGCAAAACAAAAATTCCTTCTTTGGTATACAAACCCCCTACACCCTTCCCATCGCCCCAATTACACTCCACTATGCAACCTTAATTCTGGACTCTTGTGATAACCTTAATACACTACCTTTTAAATTATTCTCTCCCTCATCTTTTTCAAAGCAGTTTACATAATTCATCCAGTTTTTCTCAGTCTTACCCCAACCCTGATGTCAGTCCCATTATACAACCGTGGCACCATGCAGTATTTGTCTTTTTGTGACTGAAATATTTTACTCAGTATAATGTCCTCCCAGGTCACCCATTTTTAATAATATTGCATGAGTTCCTTGTTTTTCAATGCAGTGTAGTGTTCCATTGTGTGAATTTACCACAGCTTCTCTGTCCATTCGTTTGTTGATGGGCACCTGGGTTGTTTCCAACTCCTTGCTATTGTGAACAAAGTTGTGATAAACATGGGTGTGCACATATCTGCTTGGATGTTGGTTATGGTCTCTTTGGGGTATATTCCCAGTATTGGAATTGCTGGGTCAAATAGTATCTCTATTTGCAGATTTTTGAGAAAGCGCCACACCACTTTGCACAGTGGTTGCACCAAAGTATCTTAAAGTATGACACAATATGGGAAAGTCTAGAGAACATATTACACTGATTGAAATAACTCAATCACAAAAGGACAAATACTGCATAAGACTGCTACTGTAACAGAAATGAACTATTTTGAAGCATTTGATTTACATTAGAATACCAATTTAATGAGGCAGACATAAGAACACCATAGTGAATTAGGAACGACTAGTATCAATATTAGTTCAGTAATTTTAACAATGGAATCTCTGGCAAGGTTCACAGAGCATTGCACTGCTTACTCAAAGTGCATGCTCTTCTGTCAGTTCAAATACACCAGCCACTCTAAGAGAGAGAGATGGGCAATCACCTTGCTTGCAATTTACAGCCTTAGAAACCCAAAGCACGGTCAGCTAATAGTGGAAACCAATAACAGTAAGAGAATTGTGACAAATGTACTGAATATCCATCCTATGGACTGCCAGAAATCTAACAAATACGTCTTGGACAAAGTGCAGCCAAGGTGCTCCTTAAAGGGAAGAATGATGCACGTCATCTCATATTCTTTGGGCATCTGGTTAGAAAAGAATAGTTCTTGGGAAAGGACGTTTTCCTTGGAAAAGTAGTGAGTCACCAAAAGAGAAGAAGAACCTCAAAAGATGAATTAACATAGCGGTTACAGCAACCGGCTCAAGAAGAGCAGAGCTGGTGACGATGGTGCAGAAGGGCCAAGGTTCAGACCCGCTGTTCATAGGGTTGCAATGAACTGTGGTCAACTCAATGGTGACCAACAGCAGCAATATAAAAAACTAACAATCAGAGGCACTGAGTATCAGGCATACAGCTTTCGTAATTAGCAGCTGAATCGCTGTAATTTCTTAAATTTTGTTTTTAAAATTTATCACTGTATTGCAATTTACTGAGAAAAAAGGAAGACTATCTGGCACAAAAACATGGTGAGGTTTCGCATAGCTCTGTCAATGTCAAACCATGCAGAAGACATTTTTCAAATTCACATCAAGGGTCTTTATGAGAATGGGAGGTATGCCAACACGTAATGCCAGATAATTCCCATTGTGTGATGAATAGATGGGTAGAAGGTAGATTTGTATACACCTGAGGATGCCTCCTCCACATCCTGCCTGGCCATCTGTAGCCCAACAAAGAGGAAATCACAATGGGTTGTAGTATCAGAGGATAACTCGAATGCTAAGATCAAAAGAACCTCACACACAAAAGTGAGCATTTCTGAAGGATCCTGCATCTTCTCCAAGGACACACATGAGTCAGCATATAACTCATATCCAAACTGCTTTTGAGTCAACCAAGAGAAAATTAGAGTACATTAGTGACAGGAAAGAGACCCTCTAGCCCATGAAATACCAGACAACCTCATTCAAATCCTACACATATGACTTAATAAGATCTGAGCCTAAGTCAATGAAGTCTGGTTCTCTGTTAACTAGAGCCTGATTCTAGAAGGAAGAACAGTAGCAGCATTCTGCTTGCAAAAACCTAGTCAAGGGAAAGGCTTTTCAGAAACAAATTCCCTGGACCTTTGTCTTTAAGCCATCATTCATGTATTCAGTAAACACCTATTGAATTCCCTTGATGTGCCAAGCTCCACCTGGGCCCTAGAAGTAGGAAGAGGAATGAGACAATATTCCTGAACCAGACAACCCACAAATTATCATGGCAAATAGATAACATACTATAACTAAGGGACAAAGTGTTATGGGATACCAGAGGAGAATTCACAGAGGAGACAGACTATGATCGGGGTCTAAACATGGAAGAAAGAGAAGAGGGTACAGTGTGAATATGAAGTTTATTAAAATTGGAGCAAACTCTTTCTCTCTTTGATGTTGTTGTTACTGTTGCATACCAGAGAATAAGAACTGATCGATAGCTGACCTTCCTTCCGGCAGGTTTTCACAGGCAGTTATTTGAATGGGAGGACACTGTCCGTCCTTCTCCAGCAGATAAAGTGGACTAATAAGTTCAGGATTATTCAAACATGGTACAGCTCTAAAACTTGACATCCTAGGTTTGCAGGCTGCAAAAATGATGGAACCATCTAACTAGCATTTGTTTGGTCCTCAGATCCCACTGTAATTTCCTCTATAGTCACACAGAGCACCTTAAGCTGTCTGTCTACCAGGACAGGAAATGCATCTTTCCTGAATTAGCATCTGTCTTTTCTCAGTCTACAACCTTGGGGTCTCACAATCCCAGGCTGTGTTAACTAGAAATTGTATGCAAGAATCCTAAACTTGTGTTTTTCTCAGTCATATATGTGAACTGCATTTTAAGCTGTCTGTTAACCAGGAGGGGAAATGCATCATTCCTGAATTAGCATTTAATTTTTGAAACCATTTTTTTCAGTCACATGTCAACTGTACCTTAGCTGCCTGTTTGCCAGGAGAAGAAATGCATCTTTCCTGAATTAGCATTTACCTTTCGAAACAGTATTTTCCTTGGTCATATATAAACTATATCACAAGTTGTCTGTTTACTAATAACTGCATATACACTGTTCTTTTGAATGTAAAAATTGGGAAGTTTTGAACTAAATAGTAGTATGTTAAGAAGAGAAATGCCTAACCCAAGTATAAAAACCAATAACCATCTTTAGACGGGGAGGCAGTTTTTGAGAGGATTCTCTCTGCACTTCCAGATCTACAATAAAATGCTTTGAATACGGGGGGGGGGGGGGGGGAAGAAGAAGAAGAAGCACAAGCAGCAAAATATGAGGTAGAATAGATAGAGATAAGACCAAAGGTTAGTGGAGCTAGTTACAAAATACATGGAAAACATGATCATTAAGATCCAGAAACAACTGTCAGAGGCAAACGTGGAGCCCAGTGGCAACAACACTCTAGGCAGCCCACGTTCTGTCCATATGTTATCATCCTTATTCTCCAATCACCAGTCACTAACAGCTCTGTCTCTCTCATATTTATGAACTTCTATCTCTGTCCAGAATGCCATGAATCAGTCTCTACTAAATCTTCCCATAATTATTTTCTAATAGAATGACAGAATTCTGCATATTCAATTATTTATTTATTGCAAATACCTTTTATAAGAAACACAAACGCAGGCTATACACATGGATTTCACCTAATGGTAAGCATAGGAATCAGAAAGATTATATCTGTAGAACGAATCGATGGAGAAGTTCAATGTCAGCTGTGAAAACTAGGCCAGGTGCTGATTGTGGAACAGACCTCCAACTACTCATATGCAAGTTCAAGCTAAAGTTGAAGAAAATTAAATCAAGTCCATCCACAGGAACCAAAATTTTACATTAAATCTATTCCACTTTAATTTCAAAATGATCTTAGGAAAAGTTTGAGCTAATGACGGAAGACCAAATGGTCTTTGGAAGGATATTATCCATGAAGAATGCAAAAGTTCATTACAAAGACAAAAGAGGAAGAAAAGACCAAGATGAATGTCAGATGAGACTGAATATTGCATTACAGCACCAAGAAGCCAAAGCTAAAGGAACAAATCAAGAAATTAAGGAGCTGCAGAAGATTTCAAAGGTCAGCTCAGGAAGACAAAGCAAAGTATTATAATGAAACGTGCACTGAGCTGGAATCAGAAAATCTAAAGGGCCAAACTCGCTCAGCATTTCTTAAGCTGAAGGAATTGAAAAACAAATTCAAGCCACGAATGGCAATGCTTAGGGATGCTTTGTGCAGAATATTAAACGATCCAAGGAGCATTAAAAGAATATGGAAGGAGTACACAGAGTCACTGTACCAGAAGGAATTGGCTGACACCGAAGAATTTCATAAAACAACGTATAAGCAAGAGCCTGTGGTGATGAAGGAAGGCGTTCAAGCTGCTTTGAAAGAATTGACAAAAAACAAGGCCCTAGGAATTGACGGCATACCAACTGAACATATTTCAACAAGCATAAGCTACCCTGGATGCACTCACTAAGTTGAGCCAAGAAATCTGGAGAAGAATCACCTATCCAGCTGACTGGAAGAGATCTATATTTGTTCCCATTTCAAAGAAAGGTGACCAGAGTGTGGAAATTATCGAACAATATCATTAATATCACACGCAAACAAGATTCTGTTGAAAATTATCCAAACCCAACTGGAACAGCACATCAACAGAGAACTGCCAGAAATCCAGGCTGGGTATATAAGAGGCCATGGTACTAGGGATGTTGTTGTTTAGTTAATGGTATAACAAATAATTGAGAAGACCATGGCCTTGATTAGGCACCTTTGTATCTACACTGACATCGTTGCTCTTCAGCACTCTGGAGAGGTCCAGGACAGCAGATTCTCAATGCAATTTGTCTTTTGGTTTCCTTACTACTGGTGTTGTGTTGATTGTGGATCCAAGCAAGCTGTAATTGCTAACAACCTCAATCTCTTCTCCATCCATTATGGAGCTGCCAACTGAGCCAGTGGACAGTGGTGAGAATCTTTGTCTTCTTGATGTTGACCTTCAATTCATATTGAAGACTACACCCTTTGACATTTTGCAGCAAATGCTTCAGGTCTTCCTCAGGTTCAACAATCAAGGTTGTGTCATCTGCATATTGTAGGTTGTTAATTAGTCTTCCTCCAATCCTGATGCCACACTCCTCCTCATATAGCCCTGCTTCCAGAATGATCTGTTCTGCATACAGATTGAATAGGTTCGGGTACAGGATGCATCCCTGACGCACTCCTTTCCTGATTTTGGACCATACCGTGTTTCCTTGCTCTGTTCAGAGGACTGCTTCTTGGTCCAAGTATAGGTTCCATAAGAGTGTGATCACGTGTTCTGAGATTCCATTTTCCTCAAGGTTAGCCACAATTTATTGTGATTCACACAATTAAATGCCTTTGCATAGTCAATGAAACACAGACATTCTTCTGGTACTCTCGGATTTCTGCCAAGATCCATCTGACATTGGCAATAATGTCCCTAGTGCCACGACCTCTTCTTAACCCAGCTTATATTTCTGATAGTTCTCTGTCAATGTACTGTTCAAGTCTTTTCTGGATGATATTCAGCAGAATTTTGATAGCGTGTGATATTAGTGATACTGTCCGATATTTTCCACACTCTGTCAACACCTATTTTTGGAATGAGAATAAATATGGATTTCTTCCAATCAGGTGGCCAAGTAATTGTCCTCCAGATTTCTTGGCACAACGTTTTCAGTACATGCAGCGCAGCATCTATTTGCTGAAATATATCAATTGGTATTCCATCAATTATTGGGCTTTATTTTTTTGCCAAGGCCTTCAGAGCAGCCTGAATTTCCTCCTTCTTCACCATTGCCTCTTGATCATACGTTGTTTCTTGAAACTCTTCTGCGTCAGCCAATTGTTTTTGGTACAATGATTCTGTATACTACTTCCATCTTCTTTTTATTTTTTTTTATTAATTTCAATTAACATTAACAGAGATTTTGGATTTCCATTCCTTCATTGTTGCACTCTTCTCCCCACCCACCCCATCCCCACCCCCACCCCCAATTCGCTCTTCTCTTTGAAAAGTAAAATTCCTTCATTGGTATACAATACCCCCGCACCCCCCACCCCCATCACGAGTATACTCCATTCTACAACCTTCATTCTGGACTCTTATGATAATCATAATTCCCTAAACTATATTGCTATTCCCAAGCGTCAAGGACTGTCCTCCATTGGGTCGCCATGAGTCGCCTGCGACTCCACGGCACTTAACAAGAATAACATCAACAGAGAGAGAAAGAGAGAGATCAGCTGGCCCAGTGAAGAGAAAATGATGTGACCAAGACAAAGGTGGGTGACTTTTAGTTCGCAGCCCTCAGGCCAGTCTTTCAATGTTTTGTTCAGACATTCCTCTAGGTCGTATAGCCCTGGTATACAAGTTGCCGTCCCCTCGGTCACTTGTGGTTGCTGTGAGGCTGAACACTGTGACACGGATGTGTCAAATGCGTTAATGGTTGGCTACCCAATGCGGACTGAGAGTGGGGTGGAGCTCCCCGATTAAACAAGCGTGGAAGGAGGAGTGGCATCCACTTCCATAATAGCTTGCCTCCGGAAACCCTATG
>NW_006399809.1:16505675-16518161 GCF_000299155.1 Elephantulus edwardii | reverse complement strand
TGTTTAAGTCTTCTGCAGAGAGTTTTCTAATTTTGCCAGCACCATTTGTTAAAAAGCCTGCTGTTTCCCCACTTAACTGATATTATCTCCTTGTCAAAAATCAGTTGACCATAAATAGATGGGCTGATTTCCGGGTTCTCAATTCTATTCCATTGATCTATGTGTCTGTCATTGTACCAGTACCACACAGTCTTAACTACCACGGCAGTTTAGTAGGATTTTAAATCAGGGAGTGAGATGCCTCCTACCTTTTTTTCTATTTTTGAGGAGTGCTTTACTTATTCGGGGCTTCTTTCCATTCCAAATGAAGCTGGAGATTGCCTTTTCCATCTTGTTGAAGAATGGGATTGTTATTTGTATAGAGATTGCATTGAACATGTAATTTGCCTTTGGTAGTATTGCCATTTTCACAATATTGAGTCTTCCTATCCATGAGGAAGGGATATTCTTCCATTTCTCCAGGTCTCTTTTTGTTTCTTGTAGTAATGTTTTGTAATTTTCTTTGAATAGATCCTTTGTGCTTCTGGTTATATTTACTCCCAAATATTTAATCTTGTGATTAGCTATTGTGAAGGGTATTGCTTTTCTTAGCTCCAGCTCTGTATTCTCTTTGTCACTGTAGAGAAATCCAACTGATTTTTGTATGTTGATCTCTTCCATCTTCCTTAAATGCTTCCTGAATCATTCAATATTCTGCCCATAGCATCCTTAGGCATTGCAACTCATGGCTTGAATTTATTCTTCAGATCTTTCACCTTAAGTAATGCTGAGTGAGTTAGGCCCTTTTAATTTTCTGACACCAGCTTCTTGCACATTTAATTATAGTATTTTGTTTTGTCTTCCCAAGTAGCCCTTTGAAATCTTCTATTCAGATCCTTAACTTCTTGCTTTGTTCTATTTGCCCCTTTGCTTTGGCTTCTTGGTGCTCTAGTGCAATATTCAGAGTTTCTTCTAACATCCATTTTTATCTTTTCATCTTCCTTCTTTTTTACCATTATTAATTTTAATGAAAGTTTACAAAGACTTTGGATTTCCATTCATTCTTTGTTGCACTTTTCTCCATGCCTTCCCCCGCCCCTGGCCCCCAGTTCACTCTTTTCTATGGAAAGTAGAAGAAAAATTCTTTCATTATACAATCCCTCCCCCTAAGTTCACTCCACTACGCAGCCTTCGTTCTGGACTCCTCTCATGATAATAATACCTAGTCATATATCCCTTTTAAACAGTTCTCTCTCTCATCTGTTTCAATGCACTATACACAATTTATCCTATCTTTCTCAGTCTCCCTCCAACCCCGATGCCAGTCCCATTTTACAACAGTGGCACTATTCAGCATTTTTCCTTACTTTTTGCATTCTTCGTGGACGATATTCTTGAAATATTCCCACACCTTATCATTAGTGTTTAAGGCCTCAAACCTATTCCTGAGTTGGTTTTTAAATTCATGGAAGATAAACTCAAAATCAAATTTTTATTTCTGTCGATATGATTTAACCTTCTTTGTTGTTAGTTGTTGTTATGTGCCATCAAGTCACCTGTGACTCATAACGACCCTATGTACAATAGTCATATCTACCCTATCCTGTGCCAATCTCACCATCTCCAACATACCCATGCCCATTACCCCAGTCTATGAATCACTCCATCTCATTGGAGGTCTTCCTCTCCTGTGCTGTCCCTCCACCCTCTCAAGCACGACATCCCTCTCCAAGGACTGTTTCCTCCTTGCAACATGTCCAAAGTATATCAGATGAAGCTTCAGAATCCTTGCCTCCACAGAGCAGCCTGGCTTCACTCTCTCCAGGACAAACCTATTTGTTTTCCTAGCACTCTCTGATATATTCAAGACTCTTCTCCAACACCACAGCTCAGAGGCATCAGTTCTCCTTCTATCATCTCTAGTTATTGTCCAGCTCTCTGATGCATAGCAAGTGATTGCAAAGACCATGGCCTGTATCGGGTGCATCTTAGTCTCCAGACTGACATCCTTGCACTTCAGCACTTTAGAGAGGTCTCTAACCACAGACTTCCCCATCCCAGTATGTCTTTTAATTTAACCTTCTTTAGTTTTCATTTAAACTTCCATATGAGCAGTTGATGGTCTGTTCCACAATTAGCACCTGACCTAGTTTTAACTACTGATAATGAACTTCTCCAATGGGATTTCTTACACAGATATAATCAGTCTAATTCCTGTGCATCCCATCAGGTTAAATCCATGCATATAATCTATGCTTTTGTTTCTTAAAAAAGGTATTTGCTATGAATAAATCATTGATTATGTAGAATCCTATCATTCTATCCTCAGCCTCATTTCTGTCACCAAGTCTGTATTTTACGACTGCGGATCCTTCTTCCTGGTTCCCAACTTTTGCATTCCAGTCACCCATTATTATTAATGCCTGACTGCAACAGTTGATAGAAATAATCTTTGAATGATAGTGGTATTAACAGGTCTTCCTCGTGTTTGTATGGATATTATCCTGTCACTCAAAATATTGTATTTCAAGATGGATCTAGAAATGGCTTTTTTAACTATGAAAGTGACCCCATTTTTTCTCACTTTTTCATCTCCAGCATAATAGATCATATGATTATGGAATTCAAAATGTGCCATACCAATTCATCTCATTTTGCTAATACCCACTATGTCAATATTTATGCATTCCATTTCTTTATTTTCAATGTCCAATTTTCCTATATTCATGCTTATCACATTCTACGTACCAATTGTCACTTTCTTTTTACAACTGCTTCTCTTCCTTTGTGTTTCCAAATTTGAGAGCTCAACTTCAGTTGCCATGATGTGTGTGAGGAGGCCAAGGGATATTATAGGTAATGTGAGATGGATCTTGGAGGAAAGCAGAGAGTACTAGAGGAATGTGTATCTGTATTTCATTTACTATGAAAAGGTATTTGTATGTGTGGATCAAATCAAACTGTGACTGACTCTGAGAAGAATGGGAATCCCAGAACATGCAAAGCCAGTACTTGAACCAGGAGGCAGTCGTCAGAACAGAGCAAGGAATGACTGTTCAAAATCGGAAAGAGTATATACCAGGGTTATATTCTGTCTCAATACCTTTTCAATCTAGATGTAGAACAGATCATCTGGGAGGTTGGGCTCTATGAGGAGAAATGTGGCATCAGGATTAGAGGCAGATTCATCAACAACCTGCATTATGCAGAAGACAGAACCCTGCTTGCTGAAACTGAGGAGGACCTGAAGCACTTGCTGCAGAAGATCAAGAACTGCAGCCTTCAATATGGATTGAAGCTCAACATCAAGAAAACAAAGATTCTCACCACTGGGCCAATTGGCAGCATCAGTATGCATGGTAAAGAGATTGAGATTGTTAAATTTGCTTGGCTCTACAATCAACATTCTTGGTACCAGCAACCGAGAAACCAAGAGACAAATTGCACTGGGAAAGTCAGCTGTCAGGGACCTCTCCAGAGTACTGAAGAGCAATAATGTCAGTCTGGAGACTGAGGTGAGCCTGATCCAGGCCATAGTCCTCAAAATTGCTTGCTATGCGTCAGAGAGCTGGATGATGGCTAGGGATGATAAAGAATTGATGTCTTTGAGCTGTGGTGTTGGAGAAGAGTATTGAATATACCATGGACTGCTAGGAAAATAAACAGGTTCATCCTGGAGAAGGTGAAGCCAGGCTACTCCTTGGAGAAAAGGATTCTGAAGCTTCATCTGACATATTTTGGATATGTTATAAGGAGGGACCAGTCCTTGGAGTGGGGCATCATGCTTGGGAGGGTGGAGGGAAAGCACAGAAGAGGATGACTCTTGATGAGATGGATTGATTCAGGCACTCAGGCAATGAAGGTAGGTGTGTCAGAGAGAGTAAGGTCACCACAGGATAAAGCAGGGTTTAGGGCTTTTGTATATAGGGTCACTATGAATTGCAAGTGACTCAACAGCACATAACAACAACAACCCACACCACTCAGTCTTCCCACCATAGGCTCCAGGTCCTCCAAAAAGCCTGTTGGTGTCTAGCCTCATTCTGAGTTGGTACTTCAAGATCGAGCACCACTCTGTAGACTATGAGGTGATCTCAAGATAAGGCAAGGTTCAGAGGGTCACTATGAGTCATAGTGGACTCGATAGCACATCACAACAACCTAATATACTGGGAGTGCAGTGAAGCAGGAAAAGGGCTGTGCTCCTTATCTCTATATTCTCCCAGTAGAGCCTGACTTAAAATACTAACTCACAAAATTACAGTAGCCCATCTATCTCAGTCTCTCCCCAACCCCGATGTCAGTCCCATTTTACAACAGTGGCTCTATGCAGTATTTGTCCTTTTGTGACTGAGATATATCACTCAGCATAAGATCAGTTGGCTTAGTGGACAGAAAGTGATGCTACCAAGCCAAAGGGGGGTGACTCTAATCTATGGCACTCAGGCCTATTTTTAATTGTTTGGTTTTTTTGGTTGTTTTTTTTTTCAAACATTCTTCTAGGTCATACAGCCCTGTTCTGTTCACCTGCTGTAGAGAGATAACTTGTGGTCGCCATGAAGCTGAACACTGTGACACTTATGTTTCAAATGTGTTAATGGTTACCCATGGTAGACAGTGTTTGGTGGAGCTCCCAGATTAAAACAAGCTTGGAAACAAGAGTGGTACCCATTTCCGAAATAGCTTGCCTCCAGAAACCCTATAAACTTGGAGAAAGAATGGAAGTTATACAGGCGTCCAGGTCTTTCGTTCATAGGTTCACTATGAGTCGTCTATGACTCGAAGGCACTTAACAACAACAACAATGTACCTGGTCTGATTTGCATACAAACTCTTAAAGACACAGTTAGGAATGGTTCATTGTCCACAACCTAGCAACTGCTTCTAGATAAGTAAAAAGGGAGAAACAGAGTGAGTGGGAGAGGGAGACAACGAACTTGGATTTGGGCTTTTTGAAAGAACAGGAAGCAGACAAGGATTCAAACCTCAAAGGACAAAGATGTTAGAGAGTCCCCTAAAGGTAGCTGTGCCAGCTCTCCTAGGTGAAAAGTGAAAAGAGATGAGACCAGAGATAAGAGGACCAACCATATTTTAGAGAATGCATCTGTGATGATCATGGACATCAGCTGGAAGGAATTAGGCTGAGAAATTAAGCCTCAGAGATAGACTGGGATTTTTTCCAAGAGTCCAGCCCTCTTTCCACTGAGAGAGCCTCGGGGATTTCTTAAGATGCATGCCTTGGGCATGTGATTTCAAAGAGCTGGAAACAATCCAAGTGTGTATCAATAAATGGCTAAAGAAAGTATGTACATTCACACAATGGGATATTATACATCACTAAAAAGCCATCAAGGATATGCTGCACAAAATGGATGAATCTGGAACAAGTTATGCTGAGTGAAATAGTCCCTAAAATTAATTATGGTATCAGGCTCAAACTCATTTCCATGGAGTTGAAAGCAGAACCAGTTGAATCATAGTTGACCCTCCATTGGGTTTCCTGGGCTGTTAATGGCATTGAAGGAGATTGTCTATATTTCTCCCAAAGAGTTACTGATGGATTTGAACTGCCAGAGGGTGAAACCTTTGGGTCAGCAGAAATGCTACTCACTATGGACTAAGCCACCAGAGCTCTCAAATTAAGGGATAAGACTTCTATTACAAAAAGCTAAATAAAAATTTACACTTAGCTATCAACTTGGAAGTATAACAGAGGTGGAAAGGGAAAAAGAGGAGAGTAGAAATTAATAAGTTAATAGGTAGATGACTTGAATGAAAGGAAAGACAATACACAATAATGGGTTGATTATATTTTTCATAATAAGTGTCAGTGTTATAAAACAAAATGTCTATGAATGATTGTGAAAAACTAACATGATTCCTAAAGTTGCACTCAAGACAAATATTAAAATAAAATACTTCTTTAAAGTGTGTGATTCATCTTAGGAAAGGACATGGCCAGCCTCTTCCCCATTTTACACAATGAATACCCTAATCTATTCATACATTATCTTGATCAACTCATAGCGGACTGCCAGTGGGTTTTCTAAAGGCTGTAAAAATGCAAGGGAAGAGATTGTCTATTTTTTCCTGAGGAGCTGCTGCAGGACTCGAACTACCATAGACATGCCTTCTTGGCATTAGCAGCACAATTCCTCACAGTCTATGCCAGCAGAGCTCCCTACAATGATAAAGTAGCTTCTCTAAGCCATGTTATGTATATTATAAGACAGAGTAAATGAATAAAGATAATGAAAGTGTTGAGAGCCAGAGCTCTCAATACAGTAGAACGGAAATATAAATAGGAAAGCAAAGAAGAGTAAGAACTTTGCAGTGTTGGAATTGAATGGGAAATTTCTATATGAACTCATGAAGAGTTGTTTGCAGGAAGATCAAAGTATAAAAACATAACTTCAAGGTGAAAAATGAGGAGGAAGAGATTCAATAATTTTAAGTAAAAGTTATACCACAGAACATATACCAAGAAGAATGAACAGAAAAATATCAATCATGGATTAAATTATGTCAAAAATATGTATTGTAAATCCTAATGTAATAGAGCTGGCAACATAATGGGCTTTGAACCAAAAGGTCAGCAGACTGAACACCAAGAGCTGGTCTTCAAGAGAAAAATGAGTCAACCTCCTGTTAATGCAGCCTCAAAAAACGTGAAGGAAAGCATGATGAGTCATCATGAATTAGAAAGGACTTGATGGCATTGGGTTTTCTTATACCTGTGGTTATAAGCCCACTTGGGTGTGTACTGGCTTTGTTATGATAATGAACCAGGATTACTTTCTATTTTGATCATTAAGATAGAGATTAAATAAACCATCAGAAAGAGAAGGATGGATTAAACAGATCCCAAGATATGAATCAGGAAACAAAAGCTGAAGAGAAGAGAAACTTTCTCAGGGGCTAACAAAACAAAAAAGACTTCCTACAATCTTCCTCTTCAAGCAGGACTTCTAGACTTCTAGCTCCTGAACTATGAAAAAATAAATGTAGGTTGGTTAAAGTCACCTACCTACGATATTTCTGATGTAGCAGCACTAGATAACACAGCCAACCACCATTTCCTAAACTAATTAACTATAGATTAATGAGCCTTTATTGACCCTCCTGATTTGCTTTCAATACATGGTCATGGCCTAGCTTCCTTATAGAGAGCAGACTCTGAAACAACAGTTTGTGGCAAGTAGTTTATTTTTAAACTGATTCTGGGAGCAAGAGTAGAGGGCAAAAAAGAGGTGTCTGTCAAAAAACAAATGGATAAAAAAAAAGTTGTGGTGCATCCTATAATGGAATATTACACAGCTCTGAAAAAAAAACCCCAATAAACTTGTAAATTACTACACAACACAAATGAGCCTGGAAGACATTAAGCTGACTGGAATATCTGTCAAAGGACAAATACTGCATAGGATCACTGTTAAGAAAATAGTATGGACACAGGGGAGGGGAGAGCAGGGAAACAATGGATAATGAACACCATACTGAATGGGTGAAGAAAGGGACTGAGAGGAAAAGATGATTAGACATTTTGTATATGGCAACTTAATAAGACACACATTACACAGTAAATTGGGAGAAGAAGGAAAGGTGTAGCAATAAATGAATGAAAACCCATTCGTTCGGTAAACTTTCACTAAAATCACAATTTTTTTTTTTTTAAAAAAAGATAGTCTCAGGAAACAAAGAAAAGCTAATATCCATGAACATTCTGAGCTGTCACCACTCTGGACATCTGGGACTAAATCCTATAGGGGTCAGTTAAAGCGCTGTAGAAGATTATCCTCCTTCGCAACACAAGAGAGAACATTTATCTGCTGCTCTCATCCCTCACAGATAAGGTGTTCCAAAGGATATTAACTCCTTGACAGCTTGCTCTGCCCATGCATAATATAGGGCAATTTCCACATCATCAGAGGATTCCAGCAGCAAAATTCTAGAGGAAGCAATACAGTTAGAGCAAGGGGAGGAGAGGGAACCCATGGAAAAAGAGGATAAGAAGTTGGCCTCAAAAGATCTCATAAACATATGTTCACATTGTCCTGATATTCTAGAAATCATGGGCAGAATCTTATCTACCACTCATTTATGTCTTAAAAGACCAACACTAAATTTCACAACTCAATTTGCTAAGAGTCCTCTGTAGCAAAGACTGTCCTCTCTGACTTCTGGGAAAGTAGATAAGGATTCTTTGGTGATTCTCCACAGTCATTGACAGAACATTTCCCAGGGGCATTGGAAAGGTTTTCTCTGACCAAATACAAATCCTCTTGCTCTGATTTATTTTAAGCTGAATTTGGAAGCATGAAGTGTTTCTGGCTAAATAAAGCAAAAAATTACTGAAATGAAGTCATAAAGGTCTCTCAGTGATATCAAAAACCCCATGAGAAAAATCATAGGTAAACTAAGCTTTCAGGGAACCAAAAATAATGTGGCTCAGGTGCAAAAGATGAGCAGCTCATTCAGCCCCCTCAGGTCCTCTGCTCCCCACCACCCCCTCCCCAATCCAGCTGTCCTCCCTCCCTCCACGTGCCCCTGACTCATCCGATGCCTATTATGTTCTCTTCTGCCGTTCTCTTCTGTGCCTTCCATAAATCCTCTTCATTCTAATCATAAAGACATTTCTTTACGTACCCCACAAATCTTCCAGATTCCAAAACTCCCAGTAGAATCCATGCTGCTGAGCTCAAGAGGACGAGAACAGGACTCAAATGTAGATAGAATAAATCATGCTTCAGCTCTTGCTATGAATGAGGCATCATCACAATGCTTACACCTGTATTAGCTTATTTCATTACCAGCCCAACCTCTCAAAGCAAGAAGATGAATACTGTATTGAACACAAAGGCTTTGAGACTATAAAAGATCGGTAAGCTATATCACAGAGTTAGAAAACAAAGTGTTTTGACCCAAAATTTTTGTACTTCACATTCAGGGCTGTATGATACACTGCATTTTGTTTTCATTTTATTTATGAGTAAATAAACATACACATAGTGTAGATCAAACAGAATGCATTTCTGACTATGAAACAACTGTCTTTTTATGTACGGAGTCAGATACATTTTATTTGCAACTCCGGAGAGGCTTGACTTTTCTTAGATAGTTGGAAATTTCCTTTGAAGAAGGGTCTTCAAGCTGTTGGGGAAAATGAATAATGAAAGGCAAGGTAGCCAAAAGACAAGAAATTGCTTTTGTAAAAATGGCAGCATAAACTAATCACTCTTCGGACATTGTCCCACAAATACAAAATGGGAAAAGTCCCCAGCTTTGGACAACTCTTAATCTAAGAACAGAAGAAAGCAGCAGTAGGGAAATTCAGTCAGGCATGAATCAATAAAAATTGCATACAGCAGAAAAATAACTTCTCTCACCATCCCTACTTCTCCCCTACAGCTGTCTGCTGAAAACAGGGGTAAGTGTCCAGGAAAATTATTTGCTTCCCTAACTAGCAGAGCCCCTGACTGTTTAAAGAAAAGGAAATTCCAAAATTCTGCCCTTAAATCAGTAAGGCAGACCTTCTCAGAGGTTTACTTGAACTGTGCCAGCCACTCCTCTACCTGGATGCTGTCAGTTAAAATCCTACTGCAAACTACAAAAGGCCCTTGCTGTGGAATCCGTTTTCATAACCAGCATTCTACATTCCTGCCCGCACACTCATTGCTCATGCCTGTAAAATCAGCAGGACAGACCTGTCAGGGAGTTAGTTCTGGTCTGTATGCTCTTTTTTTTTCACTAAGTTCTGAGAACTCCTGTCTGAAGCCGTTGTGTGTTAAGAAGTAAACTTCTTTAGTGGGGGTGGGGTCAAGATTGGTGGAAGATTTATCAACAATCTGCAAAATGCAGGTGATAAAACCCTGCTCGCTGAAACTGAGGAGGACCTGAAGTTTTTGCTGCAGAGGGTCAAGGACTGCAGCCTCCTATATGGATTGAGGCTCAATGTCAAGAAGACAAAGATTCTCACCACTGGGCCAATTGGCAGCATGAGGATGGATGGTGAAGAGATTGAGATTGTTCACAGCTTTAGCTTGCTTGGCTCCACAGTCAACAGCACCAGTAGCCAGGAAATTAGAAGACGTATTGCCATGGGAAAGTCTGCTGTTAGGGACCTCTCCAATGTACTGAAGAGCAATGGTGTCTCTTTGGAGACTAATGTGTGTCTGATACAGGCCATGGTCTTTGCTATCACTTGTTATGCATCAGAGAGTTGGACAATGACTAAGGAGGATAAAAGGAGATTTGATGCCTTTGAGCTGTGGTGCTAGAGAAGAGTATTGAGGGTACCATGGACTGCTAGGAAAACAAACACATTTGTCCTGGAAAGGGTCAAACCGGGCTGCTTCTTGGAGGCAAGGATTCTAAGGCTCCGTATAACATACTTTGGACATGTTGCAAGGAGGGACAGGTCCTTGGAGAGGGACATCATGCTTAGTAGGGTGGAGGGGCAGCACAGTAGTGGAAGGGCCCCTGTGAGGGGGACTGATTCAGTGACTGGGGTAATGGGGATGGGTGTATCAGAGACAGTGCGATTGGCACAGGACAGAGCAGAGTTTAGGGCTGTTGTACATAGGGTCGCTATGAGTCGCAAGCGATTCGACGGCACATAACAACAACAACCCCTAAAGCCAGCAGTGCTCTGGTGCCTTAGTGGTAAAATGTTGGGCTGCAACCACCAGTAGCTTCATGAAAGAAAGATGAGTAGTCTCTTCCAGTGTTATTTACAGCCTCTGAAAACCCACTAGAGAGTCAACTATGAGTTGGTTCAAACTCAATGTCACACATGAACAACAACAACACACCTGTAGTCAAGACATTCTTGGGGAGGAAGGGATATGGAGTCTGATATTAACAAAAAAGACCTCCCTAGGAATTAATTTAAAGTGCTCCAGCATCTCTCCAACCTGAACATCATCTTCTATAAGCCTACAGAGAACTACTACAGAAGGCTTGTGCAATGGAGTCACTTCCTACAATAAACACTCATCTAGCATACTCCTGCTTCAAAGCTAATGTTTCTGAAACCACCAACACAGATCTCCCATGCAGCCAGTTTAGGTCTGTTCTCTTTTCTGTTGGTGCTGAAGACAGTTAACAAGTGCAACTGTGTATTGAGTAGATATCTTTAGTAGAGGCCATGCCATGGTGAACAAACTACAGCGATATCTCTGATACCAGCAAGGCAAACCTTCCTCATAGAATGACGGCCCTTCCTTCACCTGGACACTACCACCTACAAGCCTGCTATGCTTTGCTACAGAAAGGACCTACAGTATAGTCTACTCCCAGAGTTAGTCCTCTACCTGTCTTCCTGTGTACCTCATATATGGCTTTTGCAACCAACAGAACAAACCTCCTGCAGCTCAATTAGTGTTACATTATATTCAGCTGACATTATCCAGATAGCTGACAGAGGTTGCTGTGTTATGAAGCAGGAATCTTGAGTGGATGCTACACTCACAGGCAACACAATACTACAGAGACTCTAAAAGTAACAAGGCAAGCCTCCAGAAATATCTGCCCATAGCATAACAACTGCCTCTCCACTTGGTGTTAGTGGTTGGCTGTTGCAAACTACTGAAAAAAGCCCCCACTGTGGAATCTGTTCCCACACCACCGAATTTCCAGGATACCCCACAGGCTCAGAATTCTGAAATCAATAGGATAGACCTCAAAAGAATCAGTTTGAGTCTGTCTCTTCTTCTTTTTAGTCAGTGTTATAAACAGGTGACAGAGGCTGCTGTGTTGTAAGAAGCATGTATCTTGAGTGAAGGGCATACCCACTGAAAACATGCTATAGGGAAGGTTCTGCAAGCAACCAAATAGACCCCCCCTGGGCAAAGGGGGAAGGGAGTGTTCCACTGACGGTGTGATTACCCCTCCTCTGACTAGTAACTATGGTCCCATGTACTTCCATGGACATTGAGGCAGAAGGTGGGTCTCTTCAGTGGAGAATGATCCTCCAACCACCACTAAGACTCTGAAACCAGCAATAGCGATCTCTCAGAGGTCCTTCTAGAGCATACCAATCCCATCTCTTCCTGAAAAAGAAGAAAGTGGGCCTGTCCTTCTCTTAAATGAAGCTCAGATATAAGTAGTCACCCCGAGCAGGGAAGCAAAACCAGAGAGCAACATCCAGGTTTGAAAAGGGTCAGCGGCACAACATCCATGACTACCATGGGGTATGGAGACATTAGAGCAGACACCACCACAGGCAAAATCATGGCCTTTATGTGTATATTATCCAGAATCCTTTTCTTGGCCTTGTCCATTGCTATTATCAATGACCGCTTCTCTGCTTGCTACTTTACCTTGAAACTGAGGGAAGCAGCTGCGAGGCAGCGTGAAGCTCTAAAAAAGCTTACCAAGAACATCGCCACTGACTCCTACATCAGCATTAACTTGAGAGATGTCTATGCTTGGAGTATCGTGGAGATGCTCTGATTAAAATGGAAAGAGAGAGAGCAAGTACGAGGAGCAGTGCAGGAGATGATTTCT
>NW_006399809.1:16501431-16505575 GCF_000299155.1 Elephantulus edwardii | reverse complement strand
AGGAAGGAAGGAAGGAAGGAAGGAAGGAAGGAAGGAAGGAAGGAAGGAAGGAAGGAAGGAAGGAAGAAAAGCGTCAACTGGCTGGGTGTTCATCTTCCAACTAAATATGTGATTGCAAGAACAGGGAAAGAAACATAAATCCTCTGGTTATATTTCATTAAGACATAGTATCTTTCCCAACAACAATAGCAAAGTTCAACAGGGCAGCAAACAACAAATACTGGAGAGGTTGTAGAGAGACTGGAACTATGATTTACTTCAACTGGAAAAAGAAATACCATTTGACCCAGTAATTCACTACTGGGAATATACCCTAAAGAAACCAGAGCTGCAAATCAAACAGATCTGTGCATGTCCACATTCATTGCTATGTTTGTTACTCACAGTAGCAAAGAGATGGAAGCAACCCAAGTGCCCATCAACAAACAAACGGATAGAAAAACTATGGCACATTCACACAATGGAATACTACACAGCACTGAAAAACAAGGAACTCCTAAAACATACAACATGAGGGAGTCTGGAGGATGTTAAGAAGAGTAAAATGTTCCAGACACAAAAGGACAAATACTGCAAAACACAAAAGGACAAATACTGCAAAACACCATTGTTATAAATTAGGACAGATATGAAGGAGTTTAGAGGAGAATGGGGGGAAAGTATAGATAATGAACCCTGAATTAGAACAGATGAAGGAAAGAACTGTTTATAAGGAATATGTAATAAATTTAAAGGGGGAAAAAAAGACATAGTAGCTCAATTGAGTAGTAATATCACTGGTAGATAGAATGATAACAAACACAGATATGTTTGGGAAGGACTAAAATTGAAAACCAAAATCTACAACTTTAAAATTCTAAGTAAGCCAGAAGAGAGGCTGTTACAGAGAGAAAGAGAAATCAGTAAGCCAAAGCTGAAGGCCTACCCACTGAAATGTCCTTATGAAACAAGTGCAGGTAAAAATATATCAAATACTGGGGGAAAGGAGGAAGGTAACATCATTAAAAATTCCAATACTACCACCACAACAAAAACAAACAAACAAAAAAACACAAGACACACAAAGAACAGGGAAACACTGGGCCTTCTAAATGACGATAAAAGGAGTGAAGATGCATTTAAGGATGACCAATTAATGAGGAAACAAAGACAGACTATAATAAAATAACACCAAACATCATTTTAAAACCAAGGGGAAACAAAGAGCAAAGAAATTTAAAAAAAACAGGCAAAAACAAAATAAAGATCTATAGAAGAGAGATATTGCAACTGAAGGGACAATAACTGAATAAGAAATACAACAGAAGGGCTTACCAACAGATTTAATCAGGCAGGAAAAAATGGGGATTTAGAGCATATGCTTGTTGAAATTACAGATGTTGAAGAGTAGCAAGAACGGAGGCTCAAGCAGGCTAAGCACAGTTCATTATCAGACAGAATATGTAGTAAGCAGGTAACAAGGAAACAGAGGATCTGAATCATAACTGATAAGCAACCAAACACACACACACACACACACATATATATAAAATTAACGTTATTGTTGTTGTTGCCATTACGTCCCATTGACTCAGAATCAACTCATAGCTGACCCTTCAGCAGATTTTCAGAGGCAAGTATATGACCTAGGAGGAAACTGGTCCTTTTTCTCCCGTGGAACAGCTGTTGGATTCAAACTGTATACCTTTGGGTTGGCAGCACAAATCCTTATCACTAAGCCACATACAAATCGCAAAAACCAAACTGACTGCCATCTAGTCAATTCCAACTAGTGACTGTCTAGCAGATTTCTTAGGCGATAAATCTGGACAGAAGGCTCATCTTCTTCCAGAGGAGCCACTGGTGAAATTAAACTCACCAGAAAAACTCTGCCTCTAAGTTAGCAGTGCAACACATTACAGAATACACCATACCCAAAAATCATGTCACATACCTTCTACTCCAGTGTGCACGGAGAATTTTTCAGGATAGATCACATTTTAAGTTACAAAGCAGGTCTTGATAAATTTTAAAAGACTGAAATCATGTAAAATATCTTCACTCATCACACAAAGTGAAGCTAGGCACTAACAAGAGAAAAGAAAGGGAAAAAAAAACCAAAAAACAACAAATGGAAAATATACATACAAAAATTAAACAGCACACAAACTACCAATGTCTCAAAGAAGAGATCAAAAGAGAAATTACAACTTTCTTAGAGTCAAATTAATATGAAAGTAAAACATATCAACACTTTTAAGGGATGCAGAAAGGTAGGGTTCTCAGTGAGTCTTGTAGCAAAAAATATTTACATTTTTAAAAACAGATCTCAAACCAGCATTCTAACTCCACAACTCCAGGTCTAGAATGAGAAAAGCAAACTAAACCTACTAGAAGGAAAGGAAACAGCAAAGGCCAGGACACAAATAAATAATATTAAAAACAGAAAAAGGAGGCAAGAATCAATAAAACCAGAAGGTGGGTTTTTTAAAAGATCAGTAAAATTGACAGACCTTTAGCTTGACTGAAAAAGATGCAAATAATCAAAACATAAACTAAAAGAGCAGTCATTACACTGAACCAACAGAGAGAAAGAAAATGGTTGCACAATATTATGGGCAACTGTATGGGAAGAAACTAGATAATCTAGATGAAATGGGCAAATTCTTAGAAGCACACAACCTATCCAAACTGCCTAAAAGGAGAGAGAAGATCTCAAAAGATCCATAACTAATTAAGATATCAAACCAATGATCAAAACCCTCCCCAAAGCAACACAAAAAAATTCCCAGACCAGATGGCTTCATGGGCGAATTCCACCATATATTAACAGAATTGACACACTATTATTTAAAATCTTCAAAATGATAGAGAAAAAGGTACTCTCTAAATCACTCTATTAAGTAAACAAACATAACCATGACACACAAATCTGTCACAGGATGTCCTCTGAATGTAGTCAGAAATGCTCAATAAAATATCTAGGATTCAATAAAATACTAGCATGTTAAAAGAGATATGCTGAAAATACATAATATAAAATCAAACATGCTTTCTTAGTGAAAGATCTAGAATATTGGAAAAATTGGGGAATTCCTCAAATGATTGGAACAGAAAGTAAATCTCTCATATAAGAAAAACCATTCCCAACCAGAAACTTTATTCACCAATGAGCTACTGCAATGTCAACTTAGCTCACAACTCCCTAAAACACACTTGCTAAAAACTGATGTAAGCCCCCCTAAGCCCAAACCCAGCACTAGTCCCCTTGCTGAGTAACCTGGCAGACAATAAACTCTGAGAAATATTTCTACCTAAAAAAAAGAAAGAAAAACCAACATCCAACACTAAGAAAAACTGACAATTTTCTCTTTTAAATCAGGTCAACTGCTCTCATCACTTCTATTCAATATTGTATGAGCAGTCCCCGCCAGGGAAATGAGACAAGAAAAAATAAATTTAATGTATCCAGATTGGAAAAAGACATAAAACTGTCACAATATGAAGATAAGGGAGCTCTGATGAGGAAGATCATAGGTAGTTGTGGTGCTAACCCACAGGCTGGACTTTACTGACAGTCTGAATCTGCCAGCAACTGCTGGAGTCCATATTGTAGGCTGTATTGTCTTTAATCTCTTTCAGTAAGTGCTTTGATCTTCACTTCCTGCAAGCAAAGTGCCATTTGCATAATGCAGGTTGTTAATGACTCTTAACTCCAATCCTGATGTCATGTTCCTCTTCCTATCTTCCAGGTTTTCAATTTACACAACATCCATATTGAATAGGTACACTTTTCCTGATGTACCACGAAGTCTTCCTTTATTCTGTGCCCATAACAGCTTCTTGGTGTATGTATAGGTTTCACAAGTACAGTTATTGTGTTCTGGGATTTTTATTCTTCTCAATGTTTTCAATAATTGGTTATGATCCACATAGTCAAATGTTACTGAATAATCAAAACATATGTAAACACTTTTCTAATATTCTCTGCTTTCAGGCAAGATCCATCTGACCTCAACAATGATATCCCCTGTTATAGGGCTTTGTCTGGACCCAGTTTAAATTTATGGCAACTTTCTGTAAATGTTCTGTTCAGCTATTCTTTAATAATCTCAGCAAAGCTTTGCTTGCAAATGATGTTGTTATTGTTGTTGTTGTTGTTGTT
>NW_006399809.1:16492205-16499181 GCF_000299155.1 Elephantulus edwardii | reverse complement strand
ATTTCAGTTAACAGATGCTGCCCTGGACGTGCTCACCAAGTTGTGCCAAGAAATCTGGAGAACGACCACTTGGCCAACTGACTGGAAGAAATCGATATTTGTTCCTATCCCAAAGAAAGGCGACCCAACCAAATGTGGAAGCTACTATTATAACATAAACACATATAAATGGAATACTAATTAAGTCAGTAGAAGAAATGAAGTCTTGATGCAGGCTACAGTATAAAGAAAACTTGAAGATGTTCCTGTTATGTGTCAAGTTGGAACCAACTCATACATGTCACTCTAGTGGTTTTTCAGAGAATGCAAATCACAGAGTAGAAATTGTTCCATCATTTCCCATGGAATAGCTCTTGGATTCAAACTGCCTGCCTTTGGTTTGGCAGTGTAACTCCTTACCACTAGACCATCAGAGTTCCCTTCAAAGACATTATGCAACGCAAAAGAAGTAAGCCAAAAAAAAAGGGGGGGGGGGTAAATATTGTATGACTTCATTTAAGAGAACAAAGAAAAGTACGTATAGATAGGGTTGTACTTCTTCTCATACCTATTCAGTATGGATGATAAACAAATCATTCTAGAAGCTGGATTTTATGAAGAAGAAATGGACTGGCAATATTCTCAATCAGGTTATACAGATGACAATCTTGTTTGCTGAAAGTGAGGAGGACTTGAAGCACTTCCTGTAGAAGATCAAAGACTATAGCCATCAATATGTATTACATCTCAACAAGAAGAAAACAAAAATTCTTACCACCGGACTAATAGATAAAATCATGATAGATGGTGAAGAGATTTAAATTGTCAAAGACTACATCTTACTTGGACCGACAATCAGTACCCTTGGTACCAACAGTCAGGATTTTAGTAAATGTATTGCAATGGGGAAAGTCTGCAGTCAGGGAACTCACCGAATTACTAAGAGGCACTGATTCATTTTGGAGGACTAACGCATGCCTGATTAAAGCCATTGTCTTTTCAATCACATGCTATACATCTGAAAGCTGGATAATAAATGACGGTGACAGAAGAACTGATGTCTTAAAGTTGTCATGTTACGAGTATTGAATAGTCCATGACTACCAAAAGAACAAACATAAATCTTGGAGAAAGTACAACCAGAGTGCTCCTTGGAGGCAAAAGTGCCAAACCTTTGTCTCACATACTTTGGGTATATGATTAGGAAAAGCCAGTCCTTGGAGAAGGGCATCATGCTTGCTTGGAAAGATGGAGGGTTAGCGAAAGAGAGAAAGACCCTCAGCAAAATGGACTGACACAATGATTGTAGTAATGAACTCAAGTATGTAAGAAATGATGACAATGGCACAGGATAGGGCAAGAGTTAGATCTGCTGTTCATACCGTCCTACACATTGTACTCAAGCAGATGGCACATAACAATAACAAGCACAGATAAGGAAAATAATAATCAGTGGTTATCAAGGCTTGGTGAAAGGGGCAAAAGAAGAGTTAATAGTGATGAAAAAATATCAGTGATTAAGGCGATTAAGGGTAGGATTGCACACAAATTATTGCAATTGTGCATAATAAGTTGTACACCTGTAAAAAGTTGAATTTGCAAACATTTATAATGTAATAGATGTATTTATAATAATAAACCAATAAAGAGTAGCTGCTGAGGCTCCTTATACTTAACCAAACATCTCACAGAATCTGATTCTTTAGTTTGAGATTTAGGGTCATCACTTCATGAGATGTCCTAGTTAAATAATATGGTTAGCATTCCTATTCTATCTCCTAATTACAATCAGTCATCCAGGTAACAACAACTATTGTTAATCTGTTATTAACCTGGAGTAACAGAGGGAGAAGGAGCATCAAGAGTAGAACCTGGATTTGGAGTATTTGGCTAATTGTCTCCACAAGCAACTATGTGCTTTGCTATAAGGCTAGAAGAACTGGTTGGTTATCAGCTACATTACCGAATATTTTTAATAAAGGGCCCATAGAAAAATCTTGAAATAAAGGAGAGAAATGCAAAACAGAATGTCAAATTCTCAAAGGCTGTAGATTTTCTGGAGCTATGGTGGAGGTGGTTGTTGTTGTTAGGTGCATGGAATCAAGTATGACTCAGAGACCATATGCACAACAGATCTGAACCCTGTCCAATCCTACCTATGCCATTCTTATAATTTCTGACATAGTTGAGTCCATTGCTGCAGAAGTCACTGTGTCAATTAATCTCGCTGATGGTTATCCTTTCTTTTACTAACCCTCCACATTCCCAAGCATGAAGTCCCTTTCCAAGGAATAGCCCCCTCTAACAACATGCCCTAAATATATGTGACAAAGCTTCATCATCCTTGTCTCCAAGGCGTATCATAAATGCCTTTCTCCAAGACGTTGGTTTCTTCTTTTGGCGGTCCGTAGGCTATAAACTACCTCTGAAAACCCACTGGAGAGTCAGCTGTGGGTCAGTTCCAGATGGATGGCATGAAACAACCACCACCACCTCCAACACCACAACTCAAAGGCATCAATTCTTCTATCATTTTTATTCATTGTGCAGCTCTCAGATGCACAGTAGGTGATTGAGAAGTCTTTAATCAGGTGTATCTTGGTCTTCAAACTGATATTATTGTTCTTCAGGGCTTTGGAAAGGTCCCTGACAGCAGATTTTCCCAATGCAATACATCTTTTGATTTCCTGATCTGCTGGTATCAAGATTGTTGATTGAGGATCCAAGTAAGATGAAATACTTGACAACTTCAATCTTTTCTCCACTTATCATAATACTGTCTTTTGGTCCAATGGTGAGGATTTTTGCTTTCTTGATGTTGAAATGCAATCTATACTGAAGGTTATAGTCTTTAATATTCCACAGCAAGTACTTCTGGTCCTCCTTGCTTTAAGCAAGCAAAGTTGTGTCATCTGCATAATGCAGGTTGATGATGAGTCTTCCTCCTTTCCTGATGTCACATTCTTCTTAATAAACTTCAGATTTTCAAATGTCTTGCTCAGCTTACAAATTAAATACATATGGAGATAGGATATGGCCCTGATGCTTGCTTTTCCTGATTTTAAAGTGTTCCCTTGCTCTGCTGCAATCCTGAAGGCATGTGGTTCGAATCCACTAGTTGCTTTGTGGGAGAAAGATGGACTATCTGCTCATGAAATTAACTGCTTTTGAAAACCTGTCAGAAGGTCAGCTATAGGTCGGCTCTGACTAAATGGTACACAACAACAACGACTGCTGCTGGGGCCTGCTGCTGCCAGAAAAGCCCAGAGGAGGAGCCAGCTAGGGCCAAATGACATGGAGCCAGAGAGTGGATAAATTCCTAGAAATACTACCCTGAGATTTATTATTTTTTCTTTAGCTTTAAACCACAAATATTACCTGCCATCATTTAAAATTGAATGATCATTTAGCTTAACTAGTTCTGGTGGCATAATACATATGGAGACGTGCTGCTAACCCAAAGGCTAACCTCTCTGGTGGTTCCAAGCCACTAGTGGCTCTGAGAGAAAAATACAGACAATACTCTCTCATCCTTTACAGCCTCCAAAAACTCCTGAGGGGTCAGCTATGAGTAGCTTGACAGCTATGAGACAATATTTTTTTACAAAAGCCTACCTTGAGCATTATGCTTTTTGAAGAACTACATGAGATCAAACTGACAGTACCAACTGGAAAGGCAAGATGAATTCATGTTAACTATTTTCCTTACCAAGTTGTAAACAACTCAAAGCTCCAGGCACTTAGTTCTGAGGCACTAAATCTCTCAGGAGAAAGGTGCCCCTCCTTCTCTCATGGAGTAGCTGGTAGACTAGAATCACATGCCGCAGGGTTAGCACTGTAGTTCCTTACCACTAGGCCAGAGAGGCAACTCAGAAAAAGGGTGAGAACAGTTCCACAATTCAGAGAATTTGAAAAAAAAATCTTACTAAATATACAGGTAAAAATTGTGGAACTGACATATGTTTTGTTATGTATATGCTCAACAACAATACACTTTTTAAAAATTTTTAGGTAAAACAAGACTAGAAAGTAAGAGAACGAGATGAGAAGAAGCTAAAGCAGAAACAATTGCAGATTCATTCTGAAGTGTGGCTAATTGTGGCAGCCTGATAAACTGCAGCCAGGAGGAGCCCAAGGCGATGTGGTAATCCCATTAAACTCTGACAAGCAACTTCTCAACTCCGCTCTTTACAGAAATAGACAGACTGTTCTAGCAGAAGGCTGAGAATTTAGTGACTTGCAAAGCATTAAAAACAAGAGGCAGAAGAGATGGAATTCTCTAGAAAAGCAGGTAGAAGAAACCATGTGAAAACCCCCAATGGTTCTCAATGTGACTGGCAAATGGAATTGGCTGGTTTCCAAAGTCTTGGGAAGACAAGTCTCCTAAAATGCCTGGTGGGTAGGAAAATTGGGGTTAGGGAACAACGGTCAGGAACAAAACTAATGAAAAGCTTTAATCCTACTAAAATAAAATAATAATGTTAATACAAAGATACTCAGACTCTCATTGCCATCAAGCTGAAACCAGCTCTTACCTAACCCTCCAATGGGTTTTTGGAGAATGTAAACACTGTTGTTGTTGTTGTTGTTGTTGTTATGTGCCGTCGAGTTGTTTGTGACTCAGCGACCCTATGAACAACAGCCCTAAACTCTGCTCTGTCCTGTGCCAATCGCACTGACACTCCCATCCCAATTATCCCAGTCACTGAATCAATCCACCTCATAGAGGGCCTTCCTCTCCTGTGCTGTCCCTCCACCCTCCCAAGCATGATGTCCTTCTCTAAGGACCGGTCTCTCCTCACAACATGTCCAAAGTATGTTAGACGGAGCCTCAGAATCCTTGCCTCCAAGGAGCCACCCGGTTTAACCCTTTCCAGGACAAATCTGTTTGTTTCCCTAGCAGTCCATGGTATTCTCAATACTCTGCTCCAGCACCACAGCTCAAAGGCATCAGTTCTCCTATCTTCCTTGGTCATTGTCCAACTCTCTGATGCACTAGCAGATTCAAACTAGCAGAGGGGCACCACTCCCTACAAACCATGCCACCAGAGCACCTAGTGCAAGGATAAAGTATCAAGGTTATTTTGAGGAACTTAAACCCATCACATAGGAAATGTTCTCTTATTTTCAATATACTAATTCTTAGTCTCAGAAGCTTCTGATCTGCTATTTAAAAAAAGCAACTGAAAATTAACTCTGCTTCACATATTCTACACACCGTGTGTGTGTGTGTGTGTGTGTGTCCATCCGTCTGTCAGTGCTACATTCAAAAATAAAAATTTAAGGGAGCTCTGGTGGCCTAGTGGCAAGATGCCACACACTGCAATCCCAGAGGTTCACGGTTCAAATGCACCAGATGCTCTGCTGGAAAGGAGGGGAAATATCCTCCTGTACCAGCCAGATCTAATTTGACGGCACACATACACAAAATAATAAAATAAAATTAAAAATAAATGAAAAAATAAAACTCCAGCTTTATTTGTGATGATATACTCAAGTCACAAACGTACCAGTGTTTATTTCTGAGTTTTCCTGCCAGATTAGACTGTTTGGGGTTGGGGGGGGGGGTGCTTGTTTTCTTAACCTCTGTAATCACATTATCTGTTTTTACTATTCTTACTTGTTTATTGTTGTTGTTGTCACCAGATGTAACTGGATCACTTATGTACAATACAGTGAACTGTGTCTCATCTCTGCACCATTCCCACAATCACTGCTGTCTGAGCCACTGTGTAAATCCATTTCACTGATGGTCTTCCTCTTTGTCCCTTACCTACTGCACCAACCAAAGCCTGGTTCCTCCTAATAACATGGCCAAAGTATATCAGATAAAATGCTGCTATTTTTTTCTTACATGGAGCATTTGGACTATACTTCCTCCAAGACAGATCTATCTCCCTGTACATGTTGTTGTTGTTGTTAGGTGCCATGGAGTAAACTACAACTCAGAGCAAGCCTACGAAGAGCAGGTGTGAAACTTTCTCTGTCTTGAGCTATCCTCACCAGCTCTACTCCACCCAGATCTATCATTGCAGTCACTGTGTCTGTCCATCTAGTTGAGGATCTTCCTCACGTCCCATGACCCCCTACCTTTCCCAGCATGATGTGTTTGTCCAAGGACTAGCCTCCCATGAGAACATATCCAGAGTATGTGAGACAACATTTCACCATTCTTGTCTATATTCAAGAGCAAGTTGCAGAATCTTTTGCAACCTCCATTTCTGTTTTTAATTTCTTTTCGTTTTAAAGACCTTTTGCTTTCTTCATGTACAATGTACTTGATGTCATCCCACAATCTGTCAGGTCTTCAAACATTAATATCCAGTGCATCAAATCTATTCTCTTGATGGTCTCTAATTTCGGGAAGGATATATTCAAGGTCATATTTTGGCTTTTATGGACTTGCTTTAACTTTCTTCAACTTCAGCATGAACTTGTAGATGCATAATTGTCTGTTCCAAATCAGCCCTTAGCCTTATTTTGATTGATGATTTTGAGCTTCTCCACTATTTCCTTCCTGTTGTTGTTGTTGCTGCTGATGATGATCATCAAGTTGGGAGTGAGCCATAGCTGACCCTCCAGTGGGTTTTCAGAGGCAATTCATCGCATAAGAGGAGACTGTCCATCCTTCTCCAGTGGAGCAGCTGATGGATTCAAACCCCAGGTCTTCAAGATGGCAGCACAATCTTTTGCTATTAGGCCACAAGAGCTTCTTTTCCTTTCCATCATGTTGTTGTTGTGTACCATTGAGTCAGAACCAATCCATGGCTGACTCTCCAGTGGGTTTTCAGAGGCAGTTAATTGCATGGGAGGAGACTGCCCATCCATCTCGCGTGAAGCAGCTCGTGGATTCGAACTGCGTGCCGTCAGGATTTCAGTACAGCTTCTTGTCACTTGTTCTCTGTGTACTTTATTCAGCAAGCTCTGAGTATAGAGTCAACCATTTATATTGCAAAAGATACTTGCAGTGAGTATGTGGTTGGTCTTTAAAAATTCT
>NW_006399809.1:16478708-16491879 GCF_000299155.1 Elephantulus edwardii | reverse complement strand
CTGCAACCCTCATTGCATACTCCTACGATAAAAATAATGCCCTAAAATATAATACTTTTAGACTATTCTCTCCCCCATAGACTTCAATGCCGTAAATGCTTGATCAATTCTGAGCTGCAGAAGTTAAGAAAAATCTTATATTTTTTTCACCTTTGGCAGTAGTTGGTACATAAATTTGAATAACAGTAGTATTAATTGGTCTTGTAGGCATGTGGATATTATCTAATAGCACCATGCTTCGTGCTAGATCAAATAATGTTCTTTTTGACCACAAATGTAAGACGATTCCTCTTAATCTTGCCATTCCCAAGATAATAAGCCATCTAATTGACTGACTCAACTGGCAAGTCACTGATATCTAGAATATTGACCTTTATGACTTCTGCTTCATAATTTACAACTTCTATTTTCCTAGATCCATGCATTGTACAGTACACATTATAATTATAAATAGATCCTTGCGGCTGTTTCTTCTCTTTTTGATTAATGCTACATCAACTGATGAAGTTCCCAAAGGCTTTACTCCACCCACATCAGTAAGGATGCCCTATTCTAAAGAAGGCAGCACTCTCACAGCTTTTGAACGCTCATTCTCACATGTTTTGAATGCCTTCCAACCTGAGGGGTTCGTCTTCCCACACTATATCAATCAATCACTGGCTTGCTGTTACTAATAAGCTTTTCAGTGACTAATTTTCAAAAGTAGATCACCAGGTCCTTTCTCCTGGTCTTTCACAATCTGGAAGTTCCAATGGAGCATGTCTTCCATGGGTGACTCTGCTAGTGTTTGAAACCTCAATGGCACAGACTCTTGACTTCTATTTTCTGCTGCCATCTACTTTACCAAACGCAATTTCCTCTAGGACAAGTTCCTCCTAATAATATGCCCAAAATATGAACAATGATGAATAAAATCTTGCCTAATCCTATGCCTCTGCATGTTCACAGGTACATCTGAGTCAATTTTGGAAGCTATTTTTTTATAAGCTCAAGTCCTGGTCTCCTTCATTTTTACTGACCCTCCACTTGACAAACTGTGACATTGTTTTCTGGTAATTGATCCTTCTGATGATGCACCCAAAGTCAGCAAGTCAAAGTCTCCGACAGTACTCTGTGATTCGCAGAGGCTAATTTGCAAGAGTCAACTGTCATGCCTTTTCGCCTAGTCTGTCCTGGTCTGGATGCTCTGCTGGAACCTGTCCAAATGAGTGGCCCTACTGGTATCTGACATACTGGTGGCATAGCTTACAGGATCATAGCATCAAGCACGCCACCACAGTGCTGCCAACAGGCACAACACAGGTCTCACAAAAAAGGGAGAAAACAGAGTGGTACACCAGTCATGTCAAAACAGAACCTTGCATGTGTCCTTATCAGACTGAAGTGTACAACCCCATATAATTTTCCAGGTCTATTTAGAATTTCATCTGGCGCAATGGGTTGCCATCTACTGAGACGGTGAATTGCAACAGGAAAGGCCTTGATTTTCTTTTGTCATCTGTATAAAGAATGAGCTTGTTTAGCAGAGTAATGATGCAGACAAGATTAAAGAGAGGCTGTATCCAAGCACTTTGACAGCATCCATTTAGTATACTAATTGAAAGAGAAGCTTCTCTATTAAGAGTGAAATCTTCTTGACACACATTTTTAATGGCGAGTGTAAATTCAGTCCTTGAGAACTAGAAGATGACTTTTTTTTTAATAAGTCAATAATTCAGATATACTCACCAAACCCACTAGCACTGGGTTCATTTCAAATCTGTGATCCTAGAGGACAGGACAGTATTATTCCACAGGGTTTTCAAGGCTGCAAATCTTTACAGAAATATATTGCCATGTCTCTCACCCTCAGAGTATTAGAAAGGTTCAAGTCACCCACCTTTTGGTTGGCAGCCAAGTGCTTTACTGCTGCGCTATCAGGGTTACTTCAACCCATGCACACCCCATAATTAAGTGAAGCATTTTCAATGCTTAGCTACCTTGAAGCATGATAATGTCTGCAACGCATGCAAAAAAATCCAAGTCTTACCATCTGCTGGATGATTCATTTGTAAATCTGCCTACTGTTCCTTTGGGAAGCTCCAGGGCTGATTTTTAACCTCATTAGAAAATCTTGGTGGGAATGCATTCAATAATACTGTATAGTGCATATGGAAGTGCTCCGAGCTGTTTGGAAGAACATGTCACATTAATCCTAGACGTGTTTAAATGAGGTGAGCACTGTGATCAAAAATAAATGTTTGAAAATAACTGTTGGAGATTTGAAGTTTTTATTACAAGTTCCAGAAAACCAGAGACTTTTGGATAGCAGCATATTGGTTACAGAGGAAAACTTTTCTACATGTGGCCCAAACTAGTCATGACTGGTAACATAATAAACATTTACTGGTGGTAAATTCCTCTAGGGGTGAGCTCTGGTAGCACAATCCCGTGAGTGTTGCAAGACTAATGCAAGGTTAACACTTCTTCCATGGTTCTAATCCTGCAGCAGCTCTGAGAGGGAAAGAGGAGTAATCTCCTCCCATGCACTTCACAGCCTTAAAAAAGCCTGATGTGTCAGCAATAAGTCAGTTCCAATCTGATAGTGATGAATTTGAGGGTTTTTTTTTTCTTTTAGGGGGCTTTTTGACGCTCTATTAGGAAAAAGAATTGTAATTTCCTCATTTTTATATAACTCTGTATTCTCGTGGGGTGGGGCAGTAGTTAAGTGTGCAGCTGCTAACCATAGAGTCAGTAGTTCAAGGCAAACTACCAACCACACCACAGAAGAAAAATAAGGCAGTGTTTGTCCATCGAGTTCACAGCCCAGGAAACCTTAGAAGCAGCTGTCCTCTGCTCTGTTGGTTCCTAGGAGTCAGCATTGACTAGAAGGCAATAGGTTTGGTTTGCTTTTTTTGGTATCCAGCATAAAGTGACTTTTCAAGGTTAACTCTTTTGAACTATTTTGAAGATTTCTATTCCTGAGGCTATAAAATCCACATTAAAAAACAATAACAACAACAACTTGGATGAACACCTCATTTCAGCTTCTCCTTCCTTCTAAAAAGACACCATGCTGTGGATGTAGAAGGTCAGGGAAAGAGAGGAAGACTCACAGTGGGACGTATTGGCACAGTGACTATGACAGGTGCAGAGATTGTGAGGATGGCACAGGGAAGTCTGTTGTTGTAGGGTGGGTACAAGTTGTAGTAGACTTAGAACCCCCTAACCACATACTGTCATGGATTGAATTGTGCCTCAAAAGAATAGTCTAGGATGATACAATGTAGATGTTATGTCAAGATAGCCCATGATCTGGTAAACTAAATAGTTGTAGGAGATTTAAGGGTAGAATGGAGCACTCCACAATCCCATCAAAGTCCTAATGGGATATCAGGAGTGTGGTCTAAAGGAAAGAGAATAGGACAAGGGACTCTCAGCACCACCAGGAAATAATGGCTGGCATAGAGTGTATCAGTTTGGACAAAGACCTTCAAGCAATACAACTTCTTACACTGGGGAAGGGTCAGACACATGGACATCTCCAAGGAATGCCAGGCCTTCTCCTAAAACTGGCTTCCTGAATTTGGACTTCTGACCTCCTAAACTGTCAGATAATTTTCTGTTTGTCAGAACCATACACTTATGGTATCTCTCTAATAGCAGCATTAGATGACTAAGATATACAACTTTAATTAAATCATACATGGGTTTTCTTCAGCTTGGGACCAAACCAGCTTCATATGATGATCTGTCTTCTTATCCAGAGATGTCAGAATAGGGAACTAGTCAATTTTTCCACACATTCCAAGAATGTTAGCTGCATACAGACCTTTAACAGAGTTCCCACACTGAATAATCCCAGGAGCAGTCATTCCTGGTTTAGTCTACAAGATGATCTGCCCTAGAGATGCCCATTTCTTAGCCTGCACCACTCTCTGCATCCACTCAGAGTTCCAACCCAAGGCTTAGTCATACATACTATCACAAGAACTTTGATCTACCTCCTTGTCTTGGGAGGGAGGCCAGATACGATGTCTAGCACAAAGCACATGTTCAATAAACACCTGTTGAATAGAAGGTATCATGGGAAATTGTAACTAGTAAATCAATAGAGTTCCATACTTCAAATGCATTTGACTTCTTCCTAGCAAAGGTACTGAGTGTGAATCTCCAAAAACCATCCAGGGACCAGTGGCTTTCTCCCATTTTTTTGGAGGTGTTGAAATGTGCCATTGAGTCACCTGTGACACATAGTGACCCTATGCATAACAGCCCTGAACTCTGCCGTATCCTGATCCAGTCTCACTGTCTCTGACATGCCTAACACCATATCTCAATCACTGTATCAATCCATCTCATTCAAGGTCTTCTCTTCTTGTGCTGTTCCTCCACTTTTCCAAGCATGATATCCTTGTCCCTCCTGGCTGTTGTGTGTGCTATCCAGTCAACTATGACTCACAACAACAAAGACAGTGAACAGACAGTCATTAAGGAAATATTTTTAATACAGTGCAAAACAAGTACTAATGTGATAGTGTAAAAAAGATAGAGGCGGGATACTAGAGGGAGTCTTTGTCTTGGCAGTCAAACCAAGATTTACAGAAAAATTGGCCTGTGATCAAGGTTTTGTGAGATGAGTGGGGTTTGCTTGGCAATCAGAAAAGTGAGAGAACATTTCAAGTAAAAGCAACTGCATGGGCAAAAGCATGGGGGACTAAGACACATGGAGAGCAACTGGCTTTAATTTTATGGCGCTCAGATGAAAGTAGAGGGGAGCTCTGATGGTGTAGCTTGCAGGATGCTGTGTAGCTAATCCAATGGTGGTTACTCTCTGGTGGCTGGAATCCACTTGCTGTTATTTGGGAGAAAGATGGGCAGTCACCTCCCATTTGATTTACAGCCTCCAAAAACCCACGAGAGGGCTAGATATGAGTAAGTTCCAACTTGATGACAATGAGTAGGTGAATGAGCAAAGCAGGGTCATGAAATGTAGTACAGGCAGATTTTGAAAGACCTTGTATGACATGTTTAGGGCTTCAACTTGATAGGCCAAAGAAAACCACTGGAAATTTTTTAAAACTTTTTCTTTTGATGGAACTGCAAATTTGTATGTATGCAACTGTAAGGGAGGGGGGGTGGAACAACCTAGAGAGTCTCTTTAAGAATTTTCCTCAGTGGTAACTTTGTATAAACTACAGTACTCAAACAGTCCAGATGTAAGATATTCCCATCACTCACCGAAGGGATTCCTTGTGTTGACCTTTCACAGCCACAATCACAACCACTCCTTCCTACCCCCTCTTCCTCTTTTATCCCCAGTTGTTGTTATGTGCCATCGAGTCGCTTGTGACTCATAGTGACCCTATGTACAAGATGTCGTTCTATTCTGTGCCAACCTCGCAGTCTCAAAGACATTCATTCCTACCACTCCACTCACAGAATTGATCCATCTCATCGAGGGTCTTTCTGTCCTGCGTTGTCCCTCCACTCTCCCAAACATGATGTCCCTCTCCAAGGACCAGTCCCTCCTTGCAACATGCCCAAAGTATGCCAGACTAAGTTTCAGAATCCTTGACTCCAAGGAGCATTCCAGCTTCACCCTCTCCAGGAAAAACCTGTTTGTTCTCCTAGCAGTCCATGGTATATTCTACACTCTTCTCCAGCACCACAGCTCAAAGGCATCAATTTTCTTTCTATCATCCCTATTCACAGTCCAACTCTCCGATGCATAGCACATAATTGCAAAGACTATAGCCTGGATCAGGCACACCTTAGTCTCCAGCCTGATGTCATTGCTCTTCAATACTCTAGAGAGGTCCATCACAGCTGACTATCCCAATGCAATTCATCTCCTGATTTCCTGGCTGCTAGTACCACGAGTGCTGACTGTAGAACCAGGTAAACTAAAACTGTTAACTATCTAAATTTCTTCACCATACATACTGATGCTGCCAGTTAGCCCAGTGGTGAGAATCTTTGTTTTCTTGATGTTGAGCTTCAATCCATACTGAAGACTGGAGTCCTTGACCTTCTGCAGCAAGTGCTTCAGGTCCTCCTCAATTTCAGCAAGCAGGGTTGTGTCATCTGCATAACGCAGGTTGTTGATGATTCTTTCACCAATCCTAATGCCAAATTCCTCCTTGTACAGCCCAGCATCTCGGATGATCTGTTCTGCATACAGATTGAAACGGTATGAAGACAAAATACATCCCTGATGGACCCCTTTCTTGATTTTGAACCAACCAGTGTCTCCATACTCTGTTCTGACGACTGCCTCTTGGTCCAAGTATAGGTTTAGCATTAGAACAATCAAATGTTCTGGGATTCCCATTCTTCTCAGAGTCAGCCACAGCTTGTTGTGATCCACACATTCAAAAGTCTTTGCATAGTCAATGAAGCACAGATACACATTCTTTTGGTATTCTCTGCTTTCTGCCAAGATCCCTAGTACCACAACCTCTTCTAAATTCAGCCTGCACATCTGGAGTTCTCTGTTGACATATTGTTCCAAATGTTTTTGGATAATTTTCAGCAGAATCTTGCTTGCATGTGATATCAATGATATTGTTCAATAATTTCCACACTCACCTTTCTTTGGAATGGGAACAAATATCGATCTCTTCCAGTCAGTTGGCCAGCTGGCTGTCCTCCAGATTTCCTGGGACAACTTAGTGACCATGTCCAGGGCAGCGTCTGTTTGTTGAAATAAATCAATTGGTATGCTGTCAACTCCCGGAGCCTTGTTTTTTTGCCAATTCCTTCAGAACAACTTGAACTTCCACCTTCATCACCATAGGCGCTATTGCTCATATGTTATTTCATGAGATTCCTCTGTGTCAGCCAATTCCTTTTGATACAGTGACTGTGTATTCCTTCCATCTTCTTTTGATACTTCCTAGATCATTATCACTCAGCTATTCTCTAATTCTATAATTGTACTGTCTCAAGAATGTTACATACACAGAATTATAAAGTCCATAACATGTGTTGCTGTTATGTACCACTGTGTCAGAATCAACACATAGCGGACCCTCCCGCAAGTTTTCCAAAGAGGTAAATCATATGAAAGGAAAGTGTCCAGCCATCTCCCAGGGAGCAGCTGGGGTATTTGAACCATGTTTCTTTGGGTTGGCAGCAAAACTCCTTACCATTAAGGCATCATAACATTTAAGGATTTTTTTTTCACTCACATTAATTCTCTAGAGATTCATTTTGGTTCTTCTACCAGTAGCTCACTCCTTCTGTCTACTGTCTAGTATTTCAGTGTGATGTAATCACTCACTCATTGTTTCCACTTTAGGGCTTTGACCAGCATTAGCCACAAAGCTTCTGTAAGTGTTGATGTTGTAAGTGTTACAGATTTTGTGCAAACAGAAGTCTCCTTCTCAGGAATAAATGGTTAGGGGGCTACTGCTGAATTCTTGGCAATCTCAAGTTTTATTTATAAAGAAGTTGCTAAACTGTGTTTCAAAGTACAGAACAAAAACCCAGAACTAAACACCCCAGAAACTAAGATGACTATCCAGCGGGTGTTCAGAGTTGTGAATTCCGCAGAAGGAGATGGTCCATCTGGAATCAAACTGCCCTAAAGGCTCCTTCAGGATAGCAGCTCAACATCCTACTGCCTTGGCCAACAGGGCTCCCTAGCAGAGTCCCAGGAATGTATAAGGTGTAAAGGATCCATTCTCTCTGAATCTTCAGCAGACTTCGGGCTTGTCGCTTTATTGAGTTATTTCTTCTTAACCACCCTGGTAAGTGGGTATCAGTATCTTCTGGTTTTAATTTGCATTTCCCTTGTAGCTAATGATGTTGAACACCTTTCCACATGCATATTGGCCATGCGCATAACTTCTTCGGTAGACTATCTCTTTGTGGCTTTTGGCCATATTTTAAATGAATTACTTGATTTTCTACCACCAATTTTGGAGTCTCCTTTCCATACTCTTTGTAACAGCTCTCCCTTGGCCATGTGACTCGCAAACACCTTACAGTTTGTCATTTTATCCTCCAACATAACTTTTCATAGAACAAAATATTTTCCTGATCATGAAGTCAATTTATCCATTTATTTTATTTTCTAGATCATGCTTTTGATAGCTCATTTATTTCTTCTAATTATAGATCTCGAAGAATTTTCTCCTGACTCTTTCTTCAGTCTGTGTTCCACTTTGAGCACATGTTTGTAAAAAGTGTAAGGTTTCATCTTTCTACCGATTAGCTTGACACGATTTATTGAAACTGCAAAATTGTCTCCACTGAGACATTTTTCTCATTTGTCTCATTTTGCACCTTTGTCAAAAACCAGTTGAGTATATTTGTGTGGATCTCTTTCTATGTCTCTATTTTGTTTCACTGGCCTATCAAAAAAAGGCAGAATCATTGCTGTGGAGTTGGAACCCAGTGACAGCTGGCCTTTCAGCACGTTTTCTGAGGCTGCAAACTGCACAGAAGGAGAGGGTCCATCTTTCTCGCTCAGAGTCACTGGTGGATTCAAACCGCCAGAGTGGTGGTTAGCAGTGTGACCACCTATGGACCACAGTGCCATCAGAGCTCCCCTCATTGACTATTGTTGTTATGTACTGTCAAGTCGAAACCAAGTGGGTTTCAGAAAGTGTGGGTCTCTGCTGTTTGTATGAATAAGAACATTGTGCTGCTCTGCAGTTTCCAGACGTCTCCCCTGGACTTTCGCTCCACCTACACTATCATACGCTGTTGTTGTTGTTGTGTCCTGGTGAGCTGGAACTGACTCATCATTTTTTCTATTATAGTACTGGTTCCTAACATGTGTGTACATTGGAATTTGGTAAAGTACAGATTAATGAACTCTATCTCATGGGTTTCTGATTCAGTGATGTGGGATGGAGCCCTGGGGACATCACCATATAACAAACAGATAGATGTTCCTCAACCCTCTATCCCAACCCTAGTGCTGTCTCACTTCACGTCTCAAATGCCCCTGACCATCCTGTATAAGGAAGAGGCCGTTCACCAGCATAAAAACACTCAGTGGCCTGGTCTGGCCTCATCATCTATTTAATTATTCTAATTCTGTAATAGCAAAAAAATTCTATTTCTAACTATATCTGAATTTTTACCTCCAGATTAAACTCTGTTTTCATACTATTCTTTATACCACTATTTTCTATTCAACTGTGTGCTCATTTCAAGGATTCAATCAAAATCCCACTATAAGTCTGTCTAGTTAAACACACTTGGGGGTCACTGTATCTTCTAATATCCCTGGAATCCCTTGACCTGTCCTACTGTACATAAAGCAGTCGGCTCTGTCTCCTGGACTAGAGAGATGAACTAAAAGCTGGGCTTTTCCTGCCACATGGTGGCCAGATCTGAATATTACACACAGTCTTTATTCCCTTATCGGTAATTAGGTTTTCATTTCCCCATTTAGTTGGGGGGGGGGCATTTTCTAAGATTAGAAGCTAGTTATCTTCTCCATCTGTTAATACCTACTCATTCCCCAAGCTTCAGCTAAAGTCTGTCTCCTCCAGGAAGACACTCTCAAATCTTTGCCCAGCCCAGCCAGGTGAGGTACCCCTCTGGTTCCCACACTGCCTTCCCCATCTGGAACACATCATTCACATGCTATACTGCACTTGCTAATTTCCTGGCCCTCCTGATCAGACTGTGAGTTCTACAACAATGACCAGATTATGTATCTTTGTATCTACAAAACCTGGCACGCGCGCATACACACACACACACACACACACACACACACACACACACACACCACACACAGTCATTACCATCGAGTCAGAACTGAATCACAATTGACTCTCCTCCAGCAAGTTTTCTGAGGCTGTAAATCACACAGGAGGAGACTGTCTGTCTTTCTTTTAAGAAGCAGTTAGTGGGATTGAACTTCCAGAGAGGTGCCGCCTTTGGATTAGAAGCACAGCTCCCCATGCCCCCGAAAAGTCTTCAATCAATGCATTTGAAAAGAAGAAAAGATGGATGAGCGAGAGGAAGACAGAAGTGTTTCAGGTTTATTATATAGCTGTAATAACAACAGCCTGCATTAACTGAGCACGCAGACATCATCTCATTTAGCCCACGTCACCTCAGCTCTCCCAGCCTCATCTATTAACTGTCTTATCAGGGAATCTTCAGGATCCTGCTCCTTCTTTCCCGCCCCCTCCCCTGAAGCCAACATGAGTTGGATTGGCCTGTGACCAGAAGACATGGAATTCTTTTCACACTCCCCTTTGCATCTGATACTCAAAACCCTGGAAATAGTATTTGTCCCCAGAACTGAGAGAGGCTATGAGCTGTACAAAGCCAGTCCTGACACCAGAGCCTATGTCCCTAACTGCTTTTGGGAACTCTCAAGGTGATGCACGGGCACCCCTTAAGGACCAATTCCAGAGAGGCTTTGACCTCCTAGGAAGTTTGGAGGAGAAGGAGGGAGAGGAGCTACAGGCAGATTTGACTTACTCAGTCTTCAATACACACAGCTCAACTATACAAGCCTTTCCCTCAAGAAGATCACTATCTATCTACCTGGCATCACTATGTATCTACCTGGCACAGAGACATTTCCAGGCAAGAGTGCTCCCCCCTCCTCTCCTAGCACTGAAGGGGGATCAGATCAGCATCCTGGGTGTCTGGCTCAAAGCCTGACCACAAGTTGTGCCCAACAAGGGACCCAGTTCCAAAGTCAGCTGACTCTTCCCTGAAGCCACAGTCAGCAGCCTGAGCCTAAAAGATGTGGTGAAGTCATCACAGCACAGCTCTGACCTCAGGGGGCACCCAGAAAGAGGGGGTTGAGATAACCACCAACTGTAAAAAACCTTCTTTTGGAGGCTCCCTCCACTTCAGTCAGTTCCACTCATGAGGCACAAAGCCCTTCCCTTCAGTGTGTTTTCCCAGTGGGGAGGTACTGGTTTCTTTACAAAGCAGTGACCACTGACTTGATTAAGAGGAGAATAGCACCATAAAACTTTCAAGGCCGATGGCAGGTCTTTCCTCTGAGGCACTTCCAAGTGGGTTCCAGCTGCCACTCTTTCACTTAATAAATCATTGTTGTGAAGTTGGAACTGACTCACAGCTGATGCTCCAGCGGCTTTCCAAGGCTGTATATGACATGGAGGAGATTGTCCATCTTTCTCCTGCAGTGCCTGATGGATTCTCACCAACAGAAAGGTTGGCAATGCAGCCCCCTACCGACTACACCACCAGAACTTCCTCTGAGTTAACAGAGAGCCTACTGAATGCTCCACCCAGGAACCCCCATCACTGCTTACAGCAATAAGCAAGTGTCGCAATCCAGGTGCCTACGAACAACAGAAATGCATGCTCCCACAGTCCTGGGGCATAGAAGCTGGAACTCAGGGTGTTAGCAATGTCAAGTCCTGCAGGGAACCCAGAGGGAGGTTCTGCCCAGTCCTCTCATGGCTCCCACTGAAGTCCAGCAATCCTGATGCTCCTTGGCTGTGGTGCATCACTCCAACCTCTGCCTCTGTTTTCACTGAACCAGCTTCCCTCTGCTTCTGTGTCTCTTCTCTTCATAAAGAGACAAGTCATATTTGTTGGCGCTCAGCCTCCTCGTGTGACCTAACCTTAACTAATTGCATCTTCAAAAAATCTTTGTCCAAGTAGGATCACATTCACAGGTGCAAGGGGTGAGGACTTCAGCACATCTGTTGGGGAGGACACAATCCAGCTGCCCCAGTGCATTTTTCTGGCATGTCCTCTCCATAATATCTGTGCCTGGGTAACTCCTGCCATTTTTTTTATACTCAAAGCACTCACCCCTTCACCTAGAAACCTGGCTTGGCTCACTTACAGGCCTGCCTGTGATCCGACTACCCCTCACCATACCCTCACCTCTCCCCCATGCTAACCCCTCCAATAGCACTTACCACTCTGCCAACTCATTCTGAGATCTCCTCACACCAAGTAGCACATTCCTTTACATTGTATTGTTAGGTATCATTGAGTCATGTGTAACTCATATTGACCCTCTGAACAACAGACATGAACTCTGACTTCTCCTGGGCCACCCTCATCATCTCTGATACAATGGAGCCCACTGTTTTAGTCACGGTGTCAACCCATCTTCTCAGGGATCTTCCTTTCTTTCCCTTATCCTCTACCTTTCGAAGCATGAGTTTCTTTTCCAAGGAATAGCCTCTCCTAGCAACATGTCCAAAGTATGAGAGATGAAGCTTTACTATCTTAGCCTTCAAGGAACACTCTGGCTACACTATTTCCAAGACATATCTGTTTGTTCTTTTAGCAGTTCAAGGGATATTCACTATTATTCTCCAACATAACAGCTCAAAGGCATCAATTCCTTTATCATTCTTATTCACTGTACAACTTTCAGATGCACAGCAAGTGATTGAAAAGACCATGGCCTAGATTAGGTGTTCCTTAGTCTTCAAACTGATATCACTACTCTTCAGTATTTTGGAGAGGTCTCTAACAATGGACTTGCCCAAAGCAACACATCTCCTGATCTCATGACTGCTGATGTCAAGGGTGTTGATTGGGGATCCAAGTAAGATTAAGTCACTGACAGTTTCAATCCTTTTAACATCTGTCATGATGGCCCAGTGGAAAGGATCTGTGTTTTCCTGATGCTGAGATATAATCTATATTGAAATCTATAGTCCGTCATCTTCTGCAGCAAGCCTTTCAAGTGCTCCTCACTTTCAGCAAGCAAGGCTGTGTCATCTGTATAATGCAGATGGTGATGAGTCTTCCACCTATCCCGATTCTGTATCCCTCTTCAGAGTCCAGCTTCACAAATTATTTGCTCACCATACAGACTGAGTAGGTATAGAAAACAATCCTGACACACATCCTTCCTGATTTTAAAATATATCATCCTGTTCCCTTGAGCAATTCAGACAACAGCTTCTTGTTCTAGGTGTAGATTTTGTATGAGCAACATTAAGTGTTTTGGGATTCCAAGTCTTCTCAATGTTGGCCAAATTTTGTTATGTTCCACACAGTCAAATGCCTTTGCATTGTCAATAAAACCGGGATAGATATTCTTATAGCATTCTCTGCTTTCAGGCAGAATCCATCTGACATCAGTAATGATTGATATCCCTGATGCAATGATCTCTTCTAATCCCAGCTAAATCTTCTAGCAGTTCTATGCTGATGGACTATTCCAGCCATTTTTTATGATCTTGAGCAATATTTTGCTTGCATATTA
>NW_006399809.1:16457369-16477008 GCF_000299155.1 Elephantulus edwardii | reverse complement strand
TTCAGTTCCTTGAGCTTAAGATATGCTGAGCGAGTTCGGCCCTTTTGATTTTCTGACTCCAACTCCTTGCACATTTCATTGTAATATTTTACTTTATCATCCCGTGCTGCCTTTTGAAATCTTCTATTCAACTCTTTAGTATCTTGAATTCTTCTTAGGAATCGTTCTTAGGAATAGGAACAAAAATAGAAGTCTTCCAGTCAGTGGTGTGTGTGTGTGTGTGTGTGTGTGTGTGTGTGTGCCCCTCTTTTACACATATAGAACACAAACATAAATGCATGGAGCTAGATAAACATAGTTAAGTCTACAAACATTTCTGCTTCAGTAAAGAAGTGAACTAGTATCCCCTCTCTTAAGAGAATTTGCCTTTCAAGTCCTAGAGGCTTTCCGTCATTTTGAGATTTCTGACATTAATGGGAAGGGATATCCAAGCAGAAAGATGGGATCAGTGCTGGGGATGTGTAGCTTGTCTTGTGTTTAGGTTTGAGCGCTTCCATCATCAAGCTGGTTGTCCCCAAGTCCCTGTGCCCCTGGAAAGGTAAATGTCAGTCCCTTAGATTGCTGTTGCTGTTGTTTGCCTTCAATGTAGAACTGGCTCATAGCTGACTCTCAGAGGGTTTTCAGGGGCTGTAAACTGAATGGGAGGAGATTGTCCATTGTTATAACCCTCAGAGAAACTGGTGCCTTTGCGTTGACTGAACCACTCCACACCCACAAGGCACCCGGGCTTTGTGCCCCTTAGAACAGGGAGGAAGTACTGCACATTGGGAGCAACCAGGCTTGGGATTTGGGAGAACCAGAACCCAAGCAGTGAGCCATTCTTTTCATTTTTCTGGGCCTGATTGGCCTCATTCATAAAATGGAGACATCCCTGCTGCCTGCCTCAGCATGAGGTTGTGAGAACCGGAGGTCAGAGAGCTGTGCACACAGCACCCACGGGAGGGGCCCTGCCAGCACACGTCTGCCCACCGCAGAGACTGAGGGGCCACTGCACATCTCAGCCCAGAAGCCCCTTTTGAAGCCTGCTCAGCTTCAGAATGACAGGTGAGCCTCCATTGACCAACTGTGGATACACATGAGGCATGTGGCTAGGCACCCCTTTACTCACAGTAAGGCATATTCTCATTCCTTCCAGATTCCTCACAGCTCATCTCTATGGGGAAACTAAACACTGCACATGGACTAAAATGATGGCAAAATCTGGAGAGGTGCAGCATATTCCAGATACATTGACAGTCAGACTGAGAGAAACCCAAAGGAAAAGGGGTGCTGCTCTGTCACTCAGGGGCTTCTCTACTGACCCACTGGGAGGATCAAGCTACCACAGCAGAGGTTCCTGCCATGTACCGGTCACAAAGCTAGGTAAGGCACAGTGCCAGGGTTCTAATGGTCTCAATGGAAGCAAGAACTAGAGGATGCCACATTGCTTCAGCTCCCAGATTCCACAGGAACAGTTATCATGCAAATCCTCCTGGGCTTCCCAAACTGAACTCTTCACTCAGACAGCATGAAAAAGGTCATTCTCACCTTGCCAAAGTGAAGTGATCCCGGTCAGATGAGGCTATTTTTAAGGGCTGGGTTTTTTCCTTCTTAAAAGCCACCTTATGCTCCCCCCACTCTAACATTTGTTACATAAACATTTCATAGTTAATGTACCAGCTGATTTTTTCCAGGATACTGCACCAAACTAGACTTCCCTCCCTTCCTTCCTTCTTCCTTCCTTCCTTCCTTCCTTCCTTCCTTCCTTCCTTCCTTCCTTCCTTCCTTCCTCCCTCCCTACGTCCCTCTCTCCCTCCCTCCCTCCCTCATTGGTTTGCTACTAATCACATCTTTCCTATATAGATGATATTTTATTTTCCTCATGGCCTCACTCATCTCCAGCTAATAAGCTTTCAAACGACATACCATCCTTCCAGCAAGTCAGTCACATAGCTTAGAAGCCTGCAAAGGCCATTGACAGAGGAGTCACCCACTCTTATCTGTGAAAGCATTCACGGCTCAGCTCTCCTTTGGGCTCTCAGGCTGAGAAGCTACCCATCCTGTGAAATGCGACAGGACCCCAGGGACCTCTGCCTGCAGGATGCTCCCAGTCAGGTGCAGCAAGCACAGCATGCACAGCAGGGCCGAGTTACAACTCAGCATATTCTTTTGCCTTTTGAGAACTAACTATGGGTATTAAATGCATATTCATCATCACTCATTGATGTGGGGAATGAAACACTTATTTTGGAAATAATGATTCCAAGTAAGAGAGCAGTGAAAAATGGGATCCTTCAAAAGCAAGTGTTTTATTACACAATTTCTAAAATGTAGGCCCTTATAGCTCTTTCATTATCATACATTATACTGTTCTATAAAAATCATTTGCAGGAAATCTATCTCATATTTTTGAAACCTCCCGAAAAGAGATTAAAGGCAAGGGTTAGAAGTCCTGACAATAGAGAAATGACACTCTCAACTTTACCTATTAAGACTTAGTATGCTCGTGTCCCCACTCAGCCTGTCATACCGTCACAGCTTGCATGTTGCTATGATGTTGGAAGATACAATGTCATCAATATTTCAAATGCCAGCAGGGCCCCCCATAGTGGACAGATTCCAACACCAGCAGGGTCCCCTATAGTGGACAGATTCCAATGTCAGCAGGGTTCTCCAGAGTGGACAGATCCCAAAGCCATCAGGGTTACCCATGGTGTACAGGTTCTAATGCCAGCAAGGTCCCCATAGTGGACAGGTGTTTGCAGAACTTCCACACTAAGACAGAATAAGAAAGGTCTGGAAATCTATTTCCCCAAAAATAGCCAACTAAAAGCTTATGTACCACAACAGCACGTGACGGGACTCGATTGCTTTGGACATGCCATGGAGAGGGGCCGTAACAAGAGGCAGGCTCATGCCTGGGGAAGCAGAGAGCCAGCAAGAGTGAAGAAGCCCCTCAGGGAGCTGGATAGGCTGATTCAAGCAGGTGCTCGAATGTGCCAGTGACCATGACGATGACCCTGGCCAGAGTGACATTTCATTCTGTTGTCCAGATGTAATGCCACAGCAGCCCTCTATCTGTCTGTCTGTGTGTCTGTCTGAGTATGGCAATGCACAGAGTGGAGACTTGATCAGTCCTATACAAACAACATAAGGAGCAGAGAGTTTTACGCCACTACTTTTAGCATCTTTGAAAAGGAGAGAAAACAGTTACGGTTATTTTTCACATGGGGAACCTGAAGCCCAGGTGGGGAAATGGCTGTAAGTGAAAGTCAGAGAGCACTGATGACGTCAGAGACGAGAATCTGTCTATTCGTCTCTCCAGCGTCATGACGTCTGTGCTTGGGCAGAGCAGGGGCGGGAACATGGCTGCTCCTGGTCTCTTCAGTGTCACCACTCCCTTCACTGAGGGCCATTTTGACAGTCCAGAGACTGCGTTAACATGCTAAGTGGTTTGCTAATGAAGAGGCTTTTATCTCTCACTGGGATGAAGTAAAAGTGATGGGGAACTCCACAGCCTAATGATGATCCCAGAGCCACTGGACTAAACCGTTCCACCTAGCTGGTCCTCAAAATGCCGCCCAACTCGGGGGGACATCTTCTCAATCCCAGGAACCCACCTCAGGTGGTTGTTGTTCTTAGGTGTCAATGAGTCAAGTACGGCTCCTAGTGACCCTATGAACAAAGGATCTGAACCCTGTCCTATCCTGTACCAGCCTCACAATCCCTGACACAGTTGATCCCATTACGGCAGTCATTGTGTCAATCCATCTGGTAGAGTCTTCCTCTCTTTCTCCTTCCCTCCACCATCCCAAACATGTTGTCCCTGGGATGCTTCTCCATGTTTTCACCTTGAGAGGTGCAAGCATGGCATATGCCCTTCCTTACTTCATCTTTAGGAAAAGCCCATCCTATTGAGGTACACTCTTTAGGGGTTCCACAAAAACCATCTAAGAATCTTGTTCAAATGCTGGTTCAAATTCAGTGACACATTAGGTGACTAACACGTTGGTAGTTTGAGTCCATAAACAATCACAGCTTTGGAAACCCATGATGGTCAACATGGATCAGAATCATGTTCTGGTTTTTGCTTTAGACCTGAGTTCTGGTATTTCTAATTAGCTCCTAGATGATGTCAATCCTGCTGCTCTTAGGGCCACATTTTAAATCATAACGTCTTAGGGCACAGTTTAAAACCCACAATTCTAAGGACTGAAAGGACTTCAAGAAGTCAGGGGTTTGAATCCACCCAGAGGTGCCTTGGAAGAAAGACCTGGCAATCTACTTCCAAAAACCATTCCGTGACAACCGTCTGTCACACATGGGATTGTCAAGAGTCAGAGTCAACTCAATGGCAACTGGTTTTTAAGAATTTAAAAGGCAATGTAGTTCGTTCTTGATGGGCCTCAAAAGCGTTATGAGACAGGTGAAGGTTTGTCCTCCATTCCTGTTACACTGACAGAGGCCACTGGCCAGGTCACAGGACTGAGCCATGTGGGTGATAAGGTCTCTGGGAGAATGTCATGAAGCAGTCCACAGGAGTGAGAACACATTTACTCACGGGAGAAGCGCGCAAGGGGTCTGGCATTTTTGTCTCCGGCCTCATTTGCAACTGGAAAAAAAAAGAATCAGAGGATGCAGTTAACAACCAGGCACATGTACCACAGAATAAGCCCAGCCCACAGCTAATCCTCTGGATGATCTGACATTAAGCTGTATGAGAGAGTCTTTGTAAGAGGATAAAAGCAACCTTTCTCTCTCTCTCTCTCTCTCTCTTTCTCCATACACAATCTGCTCTCAGTTCCTGAATGAGGTCAAATGTCTTAATTACTTTCATTCGATAGAGCATTTGAATAAAGTTGGAGAGAACCTCAGGTCAAGTTTCGTATGTCTGAGACATTCACTAAGTCTGCACCCGATCACAGGCACACTTTTTCTTATTCTTTATTCCATTATCACAGATCTTGTGTTTTTTAACAAAGTGAAGATTTGTGGTAATCTTGCACAGAGTAAGACTATGGGTCCCATTTCTCCAATAGCAGGTGCTCGCTTTGGGTCTCTGAGTTGCAGTTTGGTAAATTCTCATGACATGTCAACCCTTTTCATAATGTTACTGTACATTTAATATACTTGGGCTCAATTAATTGACTCTGAGTAAGAATCAACTCATAAACAACCCTCCAATGAATTTTCAGAGGCTCTAAGTTGCATAGGAGGGGAATGCTAATTTTTCTCTCACAGAGCAGCTGGTGAATTTGAACTACCTGCCTTTGGGTTGGTAGCACTGCTCCTTACTTACTAGGCCATCAGAGCTCCCTTAATAGACTGCAGAATAGAGTAAGCATAACTTTCACATGCACTGGAAAAAACAGAAAATTCATGTGACCTGTTTCATTGCACCATGCCCTTTACTGCAGTAGTCTAGAATGGAACCCACAGTATCTCCAAAATATGCCAGTAGTAAGAGGTGTCTGTGCCTGATTGCCAGGGGAGTGTACATTCTTCTGTTTCCATTTCCAGGAGTGTACACCCTTCTGCTTCAAACTTTCAATACATAAAAGCGTCTTTTTCTTTTAATTGTGATTTTGACAAAAGTTTACCAAAAAATTGGATTTTCATTCATTTATTATTACACATTTTCCTCCCTCTTCTTCCCTTCCCCCTCCCCAATTCACTTTCCTTTTTTAAAAAATATTCATTCATTATAGCACAAGTTCACCCCTCCCCCTTTCCCCTTCGTCTCCCTTAATCCTCTTTGTAATATTCCTCTTAATCTGGACCATTGCAATACATATAATGCCTAATCATATATTCCTTTTAAACAGTTCTCTCCCTTATCTGTTCCCAAACAGTGTTTATTATCTATCCCCGGTTTTGCTATTCTCCTCCCAGCCCGCTATGTCAGTCCTGCTTCATAAGAGTAATGGTCTATAGTATTTGTCCTTTTGAGACAGAGATATTTCACTCAATGTCTTCCAGGGTCACCCATGCTGTGTAATGTTTTACGAGTTCATTATTTTTCAGTGATGCATAGTATTCCATTGTGTGAATGTAGCTTATCTTTTCACCTATTCGTTGATGGACATTTGGGTTGTTCCATCTCTTTGCTGTTGTGAATAAGTCAGCAGTAAACATGGGTGTGTATATATCTGTTTGGATAGAGGTTCTGATTTCTTTAGGGTAAATTCCCAGCAGTGCAACTGCTGGGTTAAATGGTGTATCTATTTTCAACTTTTTGAGAAGATACCTAACCACCTTCCATAGTTGTTGAGCCATTTTCCCATCTACAATGAATAAGGGTTCCAATCTTTCCACAGCCTCACCAGCATTTGTTGTTTGTTCCTCTGTTGAACTTTGCTATTGTTGCTGGGGGATAATCTTAACCACCTGAAATGAGTCACAAATTTTGCAAATCTACAGGAGCAAAGTCAAGGCAAGGACTTCAAAAAGCCAATGGCCTTCATTGAGAAGGACATTTAAATTATATACTAATAAAATAAGTGAGTTTGCAAATATTATCCAGAGAACTGCTCCTTAAAATTTTACCCAACATGGTGGTTCACCTTCCTTGGAAATGCCTCTACAAAATTTATCTTATTAGTTACAAAGTCATAATGCATACAACTTACAATTTGCAAGGCCATTTTACAGGTTGAACAAAAGAGATAAATTATTAGTAAGAGATACAAATTTCACTCATTTTAAACATTATCTTTACTTTCCATAACAACTGTATCATCTTAAAACACTCTCATTTTATGCACGCATAGTAACCATGTACAGATATTTGTGCTCTACTTGAATGAATACTCAAAGTAATCAATCCAAAAGATCTGTTTACTTTAGTTTAGGGAAAAAATGTCTGAGCATCACCAAAGTAAAGGAGGCTGTTAGTTTAGTCATCAGTGCACAAAATATTACAATAACAAAACAAATCCTATTTCATAAACTTAGCTAATTTGGCAAAGAATGAAAGGAATAAAAATCAATTTCTTTCACTATCTCAGAATGGCAAATAATTCAAAATTCACCACATATGAAAACTTAAAAAAAAAAAAGTCCCCAAACCAGCCAATTCCGTTTCAGTCTGTTTTCGCCCTCTGGTCACCTGCTTTGTCCCAAACACTACCTCTACCCATATTGCATGGTACAAACAAGATTGCAGACACAAGCAACCAGCAGGGGGAGGCAGTATGACACACTGCACCCATTCTACCTCACAAGATGCATGGTAAAGCTATTTAAAAAAAAAAATGAAGACGAGGAGATAAAGGGAGACGCACAGCACCTATTTCTCACACACATTTTAAAACTATAAAAAGAAAGATGGAAGAAGGGATAAGGGAAAGGGAGCAATGGAGGGAGGAAATCAGGCAGCAGGAAAAGAATCACTATACAATGTACCAAACATTTTAAAATATTTAAAATGCACATAAAAAAAAGGCCCAGGGGTTCTCAAAGCAATGGAAATGTTCTTTCTATCTTTTAAAATTATTCTCAAATTACTGTAGAACCACTTCGTGAAGATAAATACTCACACCCATACTCCTGCCCCTGAGGAGAACTTTATCTAAATCTCTTCAGGACATCTGCTATCTCAGCAGGAGTCTTTAGCCATCGTCTAACATCCTCACACAGATATTATCATAGCTAAGTAAGAGAAGCATAATTTTTAGGAGCACTTGGAGAAAATCTCCATTCTCCTACAATTGCCAACAAAGAAGTTTAAAAAGCCCATCTCCTCAGGCTCCATTAACTGCCTCTGAAAACCCACCGCAGGGTCAGTGTCTGTTCCAACTCGATGGTACACAATAGCAACAAATTAGATGTAGATAGTAGTCACCTGGCTCTTGAGTTCAAATTATGTCTCCTTTAGATGTTATAGACTCTATAAAGAAAAAAATAGAGCAAGTTGTTGTGGTTTTAATATTTTGTCTTGCCCCCAAATCTCTGCTGTACAAACCGATGAGCTGCTCTTAAAGTAGAGATACCAAGAGCACTTGCAGTTTCTGAGAACACCAGCAATCCCAAATTCTAAGATTGCTGGATATACATTTTCCCAGTGGAAGAAAAGAACAACAAGTGTCCCTGTAGGACACACTGACACTATTACCTCACGAAGCCTGAGACCCTTCGGCCTTGGCCTTTCCTCCTCTCTCACCACCCTATCCAAGGCTGAGGAGGGAATTACCCCAGAAGAGGCAGGAAACATGATATAGGCCAGGGGAGCAGTGTCTCACCTCCGAAGGCATATGAACCCCACTCACTAGTAGATCAGCACCTTCTTTGTATCGGGCCATTAACTGAAAGGTTGGCAGTTCTAATCCATTAACCACTCCAAGGGAGAAAGATGGTCAATTGCCTCCTTTAAAGATTAATAGCCTCGGAGACACACATGATTTAAATTCACTCCTCAGGAAAAGTATGGTCAATCTCCCCCCATGCAGTTTTCTCCTCTGAAAACCTGGTGAAGGGTCAGCTATGAGTCAGTTCCTATGCAATGGCACAAAACAACAACACTACTAGACCAGCATCTTCCTCTAGACACAGATATTGCTTAAAGGTCTCCAGAGACGGGCCTCTACCTACAAGACATGAAAGCCTGGCCCGGACCTTTTCATTCACCTCCCACTAAATCCACTGCTATTGAGTCAATGCCAACTTACAAGGGTCATCCACCAGGTTTCTGAGGGTGGAAATCTTTAAAGGGAAACTATCTTTCTCCCTTGCAATGGTAAATGGCTTCAAACTGCCAACCTTCAGTTAGCAGTAAGCATTTACACACATGTCAGTTTAAAGACTAAGGTGAACCTGCTTCAAACTATGATCTTTTCAATTACTTGCTACACATCTGAAAGCTGGGCAATAAACAAGGATGATAGAAGAAGACTTGATGTCTTTGAGATGTGGTGTTGGAGAAGAGTCCTGAATACCCCATGGATTCCAAAAAGAAAAACAAGTATATGTCTTGGATAACATACAGCTGAGGAACTAATTGGAGGCAAGGATGGCAAAGCTTCACTTCACATTCATTGGGCATGCTGTTAGAAAGGACCAGCCCTTGGAAAAGGGCATCATGCTAGGAAAGGTCAGTGTAAAAGAGGAAGATCCCCAACAAGTTGACCCAGTGGCTGTAACAATGGGCTCAAGTATATCAGAAATGGTGAAGAGAGCACAGCAGACAGGACAAAGTTCAGATCTGTTCTTCACACAGTCTCGCTATGAGGTACAGTCAACTTGACAGCACCAAATAACAACAGCAATTAAACAACAATTAACAATCTGTTTACTACAGAGGGAAGAACCAACTGGAAATTATTTTTTCCCTAAAATAGAAATAATTCTATTCCTTTATGTTTGTCTGTCTGCCAGGGGTCCTGATGGGACAACAGTTAAGCATCGACTGCTAATTGAAAGGTTGGTGGTTTGAGCCCATCCAGTGGCTCTGCAGAAGAAGAAGACCTGATGATTTGCTATTAGAAAAGTCACAGCCTATGGGCCAATTCTCCTCTGTCACTTGTAGTGACTGAGTCAAAAACCCACTCAAAGCCTTCCAACAGCAGCATGTGTGCATGACAAGGACACAGAAGAGTTAGGACAAACTGTGCTTACAACCATCAGTATGTCTTGCTCATTGAATCTTATTGGGAGAAAGTTTCAGGGGAAAATATGCAAGGGATCTAGAAAAAAATTGTGAACTTTCTGAACTCATTCCATGCATTTACTCAGGTTAAAGTGGTAAAAGAGATTGTTCTAAAAATTAACTGTATGGCAAGAGAGCAGAATTTAGAACTTGTTATCACCAATGTGGAAGTTCAGATTATCAGGAAGATAGACGAGAACTGACAACTGAGAACTTAAATACAGTTTGTAGAAGAAAGAAATGCTGAAGAAGAAAGAAATAATGAGGAAGAAGATGATGAGAAGCTGAGAGGAAACTGTACAATGAAAGCATTAGCTGCAGTTTTCCCTAAACTAAATCAGAGGCACCAGTTGCTTGACGAGGTGTCCACAAATGCTGATTCCATTGCTAAAGTAGACAGGCAACTGAGGGCAACAGTCCAATAATTCTGCAAAATTCATGAGGAGAAAACAGAAACCAACAATTCTCAGACTATTCTCACTCATTTTCTCATCAGAAATGGCATTCCTCCTCCCGAGACTAATACAGATTAATGTTTCACAGGAACAGTTACCCACTATGCAGGGCCCCATGCCTGCACGTCACCAGAATGCCTATCATTTACACTGATATATAGATAATACGTATATCCTTGTGAGTGTGTTTTACATTCAGACTTAAAAGCAGCCTTGGATCTATTAGTCTAAGGGAATTCCCACCACTAATCTAACTGACTGGAAGAGATCTGTATTTGTTCCCATTTCAAAGAAAGGTGATCCGAAAGAGTGTGGAAATTATCAAACAGTATCATTGATAGCACATGCAAGCAAGATTCTGCTCAAGATTAACCAAAAGTGACTGAAACAGTACATCAACAGAGAACTTCCTGAAGTGTAGACTAGATTTAGAAGAGGTCTTGGCACCAGGGATATTATAGCTAATGTCAGATGGATCTTGGCTGAAAGCAGAGAGTACCAGAGGAATATCTATCTGTGTTTCATTGATTATGCAAAAGTGTTTGACTGTGTGGATCATAACAAACTGTGGCTGACTCTGAGAAGAATGGGAATCCCAGAGCATTTGATTGTGCTGAAGCGAAACCTATACTTGGACCAGGAGGCAGGTGTCAGAACAGAGCAAGGAAACACTGCATGGTTCAAAATTGGGAAGGGCGTACAACAGGGATGCATCCTATCTCCGTACCTTTTCAACCTATATGCAGAACAGATTATCCGAGAGGCTGGGCTCTATGAGGAGAAGTGTGGCATCAGGATTGGAGGAAGGCTCATCAACAATCTGCATTATGCAGATAACACAACCCCGGTTGCTGAAATTGAGGAGGACCTGTAGCGCTTGCTTCAGAAGGTTAAGGACTGCAGCCTTCAATATGGATTAAAGCTCAACATCAAGAAAACTAAGATTGACACCACTGGGCCGACTGGTATCATCATGATAGATGAAGAAGAGATTGAGATTGTTGACAGCTTCAGTTTGCTTGGCTCTACAATCAACACTCTTGGTACCAGCAGCCAGGAAATTAAAAGATGAATTGCATTGGGAAAGTCTGCTGTTATAGACCTCTCCAAAGTAATGAAGAGCAACAATGTCTGAAGACTAAGGTGCAGCCACTTGCTATGCATCAGAAAGCTGGACAATGACGATAGAAGGAGAATTGATGCCTTTGAGCTGTGGTGCTGGATAAGAGTATTGAATATACCATGGACTATTAGGAGAACAAACAAATTTTTCCTGCAGAGGGTGAAGCCAGGCTGCTTTTTGGAGGCAAGGTTTCTGAAGTTTCATCTGACATACTTTGGACACGTTGTATGGCAGGATCTGTCCTTAGAGAGGGACATCATGCTTGGGAGGATGGAGGAAGCAAGAGAGGAAGACCTTCGATGAGATGGACTGATTCAGTCACTGGGGTGATAATGGGGGGTAGGTGTGTCAGAGGCAATAAGATTGGCAATGGATAGAGCAAGGTATAAGACTGTTGTACAAATGGTCACTACGAGTCGAAAGCTACTCGACGGCACATAACAACAATCTAAGAGGTCTCTCTGTAAAATGTAAGAGCTTCTACATGTTCTTGATCAGCAATTTACAGCCTTTACTTCACACTAGAATTGCCTACAAACTTGACAAAATCCTGCTATTCAGGTGACCTCCCAACCAATGGTACAGAAACTTCAGGAGGGACATGTAGGCATGAGTATTTGTTAAGCAACTCTTGTGATTCCAATGTGCCACCAATGAGCTGCTAACAAATGGTGTGACTTCACACAACTGTGTCCACGCAATAAGCGGGGAGGAGAATATGTCTCAAATTCCTTAAAAAAAATTAAAAAATTCCTGCATAGTGGAGTTTGGGGGGGGGGATGCATAACAACGAAAGAATTTTTCTCTCTCTATTTTTTATTTGTCAGAGAGAAAAGGAACTGGGGTAGAGGGGTGGGCAGGGAGGAAAGTGTGCAACAATGAATGAATGGAAATCCAAAATTAAATTAAATTTTTTTTTAAAAATTCCCTCTCCCCCAAAAAACAATTGCTCCTATTCAGTTCTTCTTTTCAATGTAATATTGTCTTTAAAGTCTTCAGTAGAGGCATGCTTCTGCTTTAAAAAACAAAAATTCAATGGCTAAGAATACAAGCACGACTATGGAGAACAATCTGCGAACAAGCCCTCACATTTGGAGGGTTCTTTGTAAAGGGACTAGTCTCACATCATCTCTAACATTTAACACACAAGTATTGAGCACTTCTAGCTAGACAATGAGAATGTTGCAACAGTAGATTTTAGCTGTTCTTACTATGTAAACTGAGTAGTTCATACAGAATATGTGCTCACTATTAAACAAAACATTGGAGGTTCAAGTCCTGCCTTTGAAGAAAGGTGCAGTAGTTCACTTACCCTCAATCAGGCCTTGAGAACCCAGAGATATACATGTACCACTGTGAGTCTACTAAAGAACCACTGTTGCTGGCTGTCCTTGTTTTTAACACATGAGCAAGTTAAGGAAGCAAACGGTACCTTCTCGGTCTGGGTTTCCTGGAAGGTGATTGGCTACGGAAAGGGCTGTAAGGCAGTCATGACGATAATAATGAATCTGTGGATTCTTTGCCCCCGCACAGATCCACTGTATCAGTAGAGAAAGAAGTCTGCATTTTCAACAATTGTCTCAGAGAGCTCTCAGGTCCACTATGGGAGAAAAGGAGCATCCCAAAGTGGCCCACTGGTCCATTTGCAGTGTGTTTCACTCTCTCAAAGAGGTGCCAGAAACAAATCTTAAAGAGAAGACTTGCCCGACAGCCCTGTTAGTGGAAGACAGACACGATAGGACTTTAACTTAGCACAAGGAGTGTTCCAGCCACAGGCAGAGAGCGAAGGCCACCAAGAGCCAAGGATATCCAGACAGCCCAGGGGAGGGCAGGGGGCTGGCGGGGGCAGGTGAGTGTGCTAAAGAGTTGTGGCTGAGGCCTGGGCAGGTGCACACTGCTTTGTAACCAAAACCAGCACCACAAACACTGCCACCCTTGTTTTGAAAGCCGTGGCACCTGGACGAGCGTAAATGCAGCTGATGATGCTGGTAGCCAGAGCAAACAGTGAGTAAGCAGGTCGGGGCAGACCTGGCTTCCTGAGAGGAAATCCACACAACCACCTAACTGGTGCTTGCTCTGGGCCCAGGGATCCTCTCCAAGTGGGGTCCTTTGGGAAGCCTGGTGGCTGGAATGCCCAGTACCCTGGACTCCCACAGAAGAGAGTGCTGGGATGGGGTCCCAGGAGCCTTCCCAAGTCACAGTGTCAGGTGAAGAAGCGTGGAACTGCTCCCAGGTGCTTGGCTATGCCTCACTTTGCTGTCACTGGCAACAACCAGAACTACATTGAGGAAAATGGGCTGAAATGCTGGGGAGATAGAGACTTGATCCAAGACCATCATGAGCTCTGTTTGCTTACCTCCCAAAGGGGACCTTCAAGGACCACCTGTTATGATCGCAGCCCCCACCTCCTCCTTTCCCAGCGTTCCCATCCTCTCCCAGTGCTCCCATTCCCCTGCCCCCCTACCAATTTCTGCCCCTGCTATTCTCACCTTCTTGTACATGTTTAGTACTGTGATTTGTTTATTGGCCTAATTGCCTTTCTCCTCTTAATACAAGGTAAGCCCCACATAAGCATGAATTCTGTCAGTGAAAGAAAAAGAAGTGCTGCTGTATCCTGACTGCTTTTACATGTCTGCGCACAATATTTTTTGACTGAATCAGTGGCCAACTTCCTCCCAATCTGCCATGAGCAGTGCAGTGGGGGCTGAGAATAGGAAGGAGAAGGGAAGAGGAAAAGTATAGATATTAACATCCATCCAGTGCCCACATATGTGTGCTTTTAATTTCCATTCAGTCCTTAGGAAATATTTATCAAGCACTGAATAAACTACAGATACCAGATAAAGCTGTGAGTTAACCAGCAGCATGCCCCAACCCCTGCCCCTGACAGCACTCACTCTCATTTGAAAGACATGTCACTGAAGCTCGGAAGAATTGGTTAATTTCTCCAGGGATGCACATGTAGCTACTCACAGAATTCCTGTCCACACTCAGATCTATCTGGCTCCCACGTCTCTGCCCTTCTCATACAGCCTCCTGGTCATTCGTGCTTCAGAGAGAGTTGCATCCACAGAACATGGAGCTGTGGCCTGACCCTCTCCACAGTCCTCTAGCTCCAGGCACAGTTATACGCCAGCCTTCAGAGGATGGGGGAAGTCACAGATCATATGCATGAGCCCAGGAGACAGTCAGTAGAGAGAGGTGGACAGGGAGACCTTTGATGAGGCAGGCAGGGGACCAAGGCCTTGTTGGAGTAGAATCAATCCAGTAACAGGAAAAGCTACTTGCAAAGCAAGGAATTTTACTGCCCGTGTTCATGCAAGCACCTCAGCTACTAAGTGGGTCTATAACCCTAGCAGACCTCTCTTGGGAAGAAAATGGAGTTCTGCACAGTGCAAAGAGTTCACAGAGGTAATTCAATATATAAAATATATCATGAGAACTGCTTAACTTCTCCAAGGCAAAATTATGTCCTGATTTTAATTTTTGTTTATAACCATGTGTTTTACCTGATGGAAGAAAATGAATGCCATTTAAAATCTGAAGCAATATTAATTTTTATATAATTAGTGGGATACATATGTCCCAAGGAGCCTCTGGTTGACAGGATGAGGCCCATTTCTTCAGCTTTACGCAGTTACACTAGTGCCACCAGATGGTAGCAAAAGAAAATAGTTTTCCACTAAATCCCAGAAGCAGAAAATGTAGGTGGGTGCTATATATCCCACAGGTCACAAAGGAGTGAAAATGAGAGCTGTTGCATAAGAACTAAAAATCTTGCTCAGCCCTAACGCATTCACATCCTAATTTGTCTTCATAGAAACTCTAAGTCAGTTGCTATTTTCCCATTTGCTGGATGTGGAAGATGAGTCTTCAAGAGCATAAGTAAATTACATGTGATAGAAACAATTACTAAGTGGCAGATCTGAGAACTGAATCCAGGACCACACTACTCTGGAGGCTATACTCTTAGCCCCTGTGCTACTCATCACACTGCTAACATCTGAATGAGCTCAGACCTGTTAGAGAGCCTCCCTTCACAGTTCCTTAAACTGGAGGTGCCAGAGAGGAACGCACCCAGCTCTCCCGCTCTTGATGTGGGCACAGCTCTGCACTCCACTTGCAATCCGTGTCCCAGAAGCATCAAGGGATTCACCACCCCCAACCTCTTCCCCTTCTTTATTCAGAAATGCTCAGCGTTGCCTCATTATACCTTCCGGGCCAATTTGGCTGTCAAATCGACTCTGAATCAGGCACACGAAAGAAAATAAAACCAATTTGTAGTGATGATTCATCAGGGCCTGATGATTTGAGGGTGGCAGGGATGGAGCACCTTCCAGACCCTTCTCTTCTACAGTCACAGGCAAATCCTTGCAGAGTGCAAGGCGAACCTGGCAGAGGGCAGAGCAGCTCACCAGCTCAGTGCAGAACGGCCCAGGGCACAGCGGAACACAGGCCGAATGAAAGCAGCCTCCACTAAACAAAGGAGACTGCTCGAAACATTTTCTTCATTTATCCTCTAGTTTTGAGGAATCAAAACGAAAATGAAAATGCTCTTGTTTCCTTCTTCCTGAGACCTGATTTTTTATTTATGTATTTATTTATAGCCAATCTCCTTCCTCGAAGTGCATTTTATTTAATATTTTGTTCTGTGCCCCAAATTATTTTGGGGATAAAGTGGACAATTATTAGAAATAAAAGGTACTTAGTTCAATCATTGCTGTGTTCCCTTGCCCTCCCACCTCCTTCCAAGGTGCCAGGCTGTTCAGGTTACCTTTTCACAGCCTTCTGTTACTCAGACAATCGATGTGCCTACATTAATACCCACTCGGACCTTTCCCACTCCAAAAGCTGTAGAGGATCCTTGAAGGATGCAGCATAGCCCATAAAGGCCAAGAAGTCAGCCAAGACCCACGGGGCCTTACATCAGGTTTCTTGATGTGGATTATGCAAGTCACCACAATACATGAACTTGTAAGATGTCTGGTATTTGTATGCAAATTGCCTGCCCAGCAAACTACTCAGCTCTGGCCTTGGATCCCAGCTGGGGAAAATAATACTAATATGTGACATGATCCAATGTCTGCCGAATGGTCACTGGGCAGTCCTCATCCACAGAAGGCAACGGTGCTTATGGACTGGACTGAGGAGTACTGGGCTGGAAGTACAGGAAGATAGGAGACAAGTGAGATTTATTGTTGTTGTTGTAATGTGTTCTCAAGTCAACTACGATTAATAACGACCCTATGTACAATAGCTCTGAATCCTGCTCTATCCTGAGCCAACCTCACTGACTGACACATTACCCCGGTTACTATGACAATTCATCTCATTTGGGGTCTTCCTCTCCTGTACTGTCCCTCCTCCACCCTTCCAAACATAATGTCCTCCTCTAAGGACTGGTCTCTCCTGGCTACATGCCCAAAGTATGTGAGATGGAAAATCAAAATCCTTGCTTCCAAGGAACAGCTTGACGTCACCCTCTCCAGGACAGACCTGTTTGTTCTCTTGGCAGTCCATGGTTCAATACTCTTCTCCAGCACCACAACTCAAAGGCATCAATTCTCCTTCTGTCATCTTTGGTCATTGTCCAGCTCTCTGATGCATAACAAGTAATTGCTAAGACCATGGCCTAGATCAAGCAATCTTAGTCTCTCGATTGACATCATGAGATTTAGGGAGGCAGACAGAAATGCACCAATGCCTATTGCTGGGAGGGATAAGAAGTGCGGCCCATTCTAGGGCCTAGAGAAGACCAAGGCACAGCTAATATGATGCCACTCTCTCCCTTGCACATGCAAGAAAAGCTTTTTATTGGGGGTGTAAGTATCATAAAAGATAATATAGGGACAGCACTCATAACTTAATAGGTCAAAAAATGCATTCACTGCAACCCTACCTTCTCTCCTATTCATTTCCACTTAACACTGTGTTGCCATCTGCAGATGAAAGTGTGAAGTTATCAAATATGTCTAAACAGATGTGTCTGAGCAGATGTGTCTAACAGGTTCTTAATTCAGAGTCTAGGGCGCTGGTCCAGTGTCAGCGGTCACTACAAAGTGCTACCAACCACCGAGCCCATGAGTCTTCCTTGTGTGACTTTGTCCACCCCTCTTGATTGATCCCCTGTGATAACAATGGACATCTACCTGCAGGACTACTTGCTTGAATCCGGGGTGCAACCTCACAGACCAAGGGCCTCCTACAAAGCTAGCCTCACACAGGAGATCGAGTCAGCCACACAAACTGCACAAATAGTTAATTACAGTTCACCCATAACAATCCAAGAAGGAACGACTGTTGACCCTTGAACAACACAGGCTGAACTTCGTGGGCCCGCTTGCCTGGAGGTTTCTCTCCTTTCATTATTGTAATGAGCAAGGATCTGCTGGAAATGCCATGTGACGATAATCTCCCTGTGAGCCGTTCGTTTCACCAGTAACTCACACATGAGAGGCCATGTGGAAAGAATTAGCATCACACGGCGTTTTAAGAGGATACTCATAACACTTAAGCTCAGGGGAGGGGAAAGGAATCCCAGCATAAGCGAGCTCACAAAATTCAAAATCACGTTGTTCAACAGTTACCTGTGTTTAGAAGGGGGAGGAAGGACTGGCCCTCTGCTCCCTATAGGTACTACAGAAACTTTGTGTTGTACAAATGTCTTCAAAATGTGGTGCTGGTGAAGAATACATACCTCGTGCGCTGCCAAAAGCACAAACACATGAGTCTTAGAGGAGATGCAACCAGGATGCTCCTTAGAGGCTGGTACAGGGAAACTTCATTGCCCGCACTTTGGGCATATTGTCAGGAAGGGTCATTCCTTGGAAAAAGGCATCATGCTGGAAAAGGCAGACGGTCAGCAAAAGAGAGGAAGACTCACAGCAAGATGGACTGACACAGTCACTTTAACAATGGGCTTGATTGTGTCAGAGATTGTGAGCATGGGGCAGGACAGAGCAAGGTCTGTTGTTCGTAGATTCACTGGGTCTTAACTGACTCGACAGCACCTACAACAACCAATATCAAGCTAGTTCCAACCTTACATACAACTAAAAGAAATGTTGCCTGATACTGTGTCGGCTTCATAATTGTGGCTATGTTTTAGTCCACTGTTTTGGCTATAATGCCAATACATCTCAAAGAGGGTCTTGATAATTTTTTATGACCCTCTGGAAACTGTATCAAAATTAGCATGTGGTGTTTCCTAAGAAAGTGTCCACAGCAACTGAGTTAAAGTTTGAAGGAATAGTTTGAGTTTATCTCTTCTGCAGTTTGTTCTTCTGGCAATCCATGGGATAGTCAATTTTCTTTGAATGCATCAATTTTTTCTGTCTTCCTTTTTAATTGTTCATCTTCATCATGCATATGAGGTGATGGAAAAGGCCATGGTATATTAACCGTTGCATAACTGTTACTTAATTTCCACACTATCTCATTATCATTGTTGTGTGCTGCCATGTCAATGACGACTCCTAGTGACCCATGATCAAAAGATGTGAACCCTGCCCTGTCTTGAACCACCTCCACGATCTCTGAGCCCATTCTTACAGTCATTGAGTCAATCTATCTTGTTGAGGGTCTCCTCCCCATCTCTGACCCTCCATCTTTCCCAAAATGATGTTTTCCCCCCAAGACTAATCTCCAGACACTATGCCCAAAGTATATGAGAAAAAGTCGTTACCATCCTTGTTTCTGAAGGAGCACCCAGGGTTTACACTTCCTCCAAGACAGAGTTACTGGTTTTTTTTGGAAATCGATGGAATGAATATTCAGTATTGTTCTCCATCAAGATAGTAAGGAGCAGAAAACCGGAACACTTTGTTTAAATCAAGGTGCTCACTCATCACCTCTTGACATAGACCTCATTAAATAGTTCTCCCAATGTCAGGAAGCCCTGCTTTACATTGGGTTGAATCTTTCTGCTCCAGGAAGAGACCTGTTGCCTTTCTCATAGGAGCTTGTCTCATATCTGATAACAACTTTGTGGTTCAACCCTTGAGCTGTCTCTTCTCTGAACTGACAATCCCAGTTCCTTCGTCATTTGAAAAAAAAAATCCTTGGGTCTTTCCTCACAAATGTAAAGTGATCTAAACCACTGAAGAATGAGAAGAACATACAGTTTTTATTTAAATTAGCCTCAGTTACTGCTCCACAACATTCAGTTCTACAGTGACTGTCAGGATAAAACTTTAGCTGCAGGTCCAGCAGTCGATGCCTTCTTTAATTCTCAGTCAAACATGGAGCACCTGGGAATTGTTTCCAACCTCCTACATGTTGTTGTTGTTGTTATGTGCCATTGAATCCCTTGCGACTCACAGTGACCCTGTGTACAAGAGCCCTAAATGCTGTTCTATCCTGTGCCAACCTAGCCATCTCAGACACACTCATTCCCACCACTCCACTCACAGAATTGATCCATCTCATTGAGGGTCTTCT
>NW_006399809.1:16434364-16456014 GCF_000299155.1 Elephantulus edwardii | reverse complement strand
AAATTGTTCTGTGTCAGCCAATTCCTTCTGACACGGTGACTCTGCTCTGTGTACTCCTTCTATCTTCTTTTGATACTTCCTGGATCATTCAACATTCTGCCGAAACTATCTTTAAGTGTTGCCACCCGTGGCTTGAATTTGTTTTTCAGCTCCTTCAGCTTAAGAAACTCTGAGCAAGTCTGGCCCTTTTGATTTTCTGACTCCAGCTCTCTGCATATTTCATTATAGTATCTTGCTTTGTCATCACGAGCTGCCTTTTGAAATTTTCTGTTCAGCTCTTTGATTTCTTGACAGAGGGGCTAAATCAGCTGAGCATTTCCCAGGAGTAGGAGTCAACCCTTCAAAACTGTCAAACTGGATTATGTACAGCACTGACCTAGGACTCATGTTAAAATGCAAATTCTGACTCAACAAGTCCAGCGTGGAGCCCAAGACTCTGCCATTTACAGCACATTCTCAAAGGATGCCAACACTCTCAGTCCTTGGTTCACACTCTGAGCAGTGAGGTACTAATGAGAAGGTCTAGTACATTATCTGAGAGCCCACTGGAAAGCACCTATGTGGTGGTGAGAATGTACAGTGTGAAGGGATGAAGTACTGATACAGGGAAGAAGAAAGTGAGACACAGGAGGTTACATATTGTATGATTCCATTCATGAAGAGTTAGAATAGAAAATTCCTAAGAAAGAGAGCTAAGAAAGTTAAGGGGTGTTGTAAGGGCTGCGGGGAGGGGAGAGCAGGATGAGGAATGACAGATAACATGTGAGAATGATGAAAATGTTCCTGCACTAAGCAGTGGTGATCGTACACAACATTGTGAGAACAGGACATCCATCGATTGGGAGACCTTAAAACAGTGAAATTGGTCCATTTTATATTATACATAAACAAAGTAAAAAGAATATTTTTAAGAAAAGTTACACGCTAGAATTTAATGTCCAATTCTTTAGAGTTGTTTTTTTTTTCTCAGCAATTTTGTGATAAAAAATCTGCTAACAGCATGACTTTCAAACCTACTTGACACTAGGTATTGATAATTGTGTGTACATGAAAGGGGGCATCCAAAACTAAGAATGGCAGAAAGAGGCTCAGCCCTCAACCAGCACTGCATAGAATGGAGCTGCATTAGAAGCTGTCCTCTGCCTGGGGGCATGCTGTCAGTAGGGTGCAACAGACAACACAGAAAGAGATCTTCAGCTCCGATGCAGAAGTCACTTTCACAGCCAGGCCCTGAGCTGTTCCATGTGTATCCAAGTTCCTCTCAGCACCAGGAAATTGAGTTCACAATAGTTAGCCTATGTGCATGCATGTACATTCATACACACCCATGCATACTCACACGTCCATATATATATGCATACACACTCACATGTGTGTGCACACACATGTACCTTCACTGTTATTTATGTTGTTAGGCGCCTCAAGTGGACTACGACTCATTGCAACGCTATGTACAGATGTGAACCCTGTCCTATTCTATGCTGTCCCCATGATGTCTGACATGTTCCAAACCATTGTTAAGAGTCACTATGTGAATCCATCTCTCTAAGGGACTTCTCTGTCTCCAACCTTCCACCTTTCCCAGTATGGTGTCCTTCTCTCCTTCCTGACAGCACAAACACATTCATAAACACATACCCACACTTTCCACGTTTCAGCTCAATCCTGAGCAGCCCCCACGGTTATATGGCCAAGCACAGAAATCATCACATAATTACCAGCTGGACTGCAGACTTAACAGGTTAAATGTGTGAAATAAAGAAAACCAAGGAACAGAACATCGCTCCCTAGAACAGGGAACTGGAGTGCCCAGTGGACTGAGCTGCCCCAGGCATCTCAGCATCTTCTCCCATTCATTGCTCCCCGCCAGCCAAGCTCAAGCTCATCAGTCTACCAACAGTCTCATCCAGGCAATCTTGGCTTTTACCACTAAACTCACTGCCATCGGGTCAATTCCAAGTCACAATGACCCTCCATTTGGGTTTATAAGACCACCAATCTTAACAGGAGAAGACAGCCTATCTTTCTCCCACTAGTTGATACGAACAACCAGAGGCCTTTTAGTCAGTTCTACAACAGACAGTCCCAGGCTTTCCTCATCATCCAACTCTAAAACTGCTTCCACAGTTTAAGTAGCTGCTAAAACTGCATACCACTCTTCCAATACCAAAATCACCCTTAGTTATCTAGTGCTACTATAACAGAAATACTATAAGTTGATCATTTTAACTAACAAATATATTACATCACTACTTGGGAGGTGGTTGTTGTTGTTGTTGTTGTTGTGTGCCATCGTAGTCACCCCATGTACAACAGCCCTAAATCCTGCTCTTTCCTGTGCCAACCACACTGTTTCCAACACACCCACCCTGATTACCCCAGTCATTGAATCAATCCATCTCATAGAGTGTCTCCCTCTCCTGTGTTGTTCCTCCACCATCCCAAGCATGATGTCCCTTCTCCAAGGACTGATCTCTCGTCGCAACATGTCCAAAGTATTTCAGACGAAGCTTCAGAATCTTTGCCTCTAAGGAGAAGCCTGGTTTAACCCTCTCCAGGATGAATCTGTTTGTTTTCTTGGCAGTCCATGGTACATTCAATACTCTTCTCCAGCACCATAGCTCAAAGGCATCAATTCTCCTTCTATCATCCCTAGTCATTGTCCAGCTCTCTGATACATAGTAAGTGATTGCAAAGACCATAGCCTGCATCAGGTGCACCTTAGTCTCCAGACTGACATCATTGCTCTTTAGTATTCTGGAGAGGTCTCTAGCAGCAGACTTTCCCAATGCAATACGTCTTTTAATTTCCTGGCTGCTGGTACCAAGAGTGACTGTGGCGCCAAGCAAATACAGCTGTGAACAATCTCAATCTCTTCACCATCCATCCTGGTGCTGCAAATTGGCCCAGCGGTGAGAATCTATTTATTTGAGAGGTAAGATGTCAAAATTCAGGGCCCAAGCACCAGGGGAAGGCTTTTTCTGTGTGTCTGCTCTGGAGGAGCATCCCTGTCTCATTATAACACACACAGTCTCTTTATAAAGACAATTACAAAGTTAGACTTTTGTCTATACACGATACAACTAACAAGCATATTAACTAAAAATTAACCATGCACATTTTATGTTATCTAAAAGAGGAAAGAAAGCAAAAATAGTTGATACACACATAAGCATGTGAAATAAAACAAGGAAGTAATAATTCTCACAATGCGGCACTAGGACAGAAGCAAACAAAACATGATGAAGATCCCCAGTATCAAACTGGTCAACCTTATTATTGTTCAAAATCTCAAAATAATAGTCTATTATTTTGAAACATAGCTTTAAGGGCACATAAAACATAATCACTTTCAAAGATGGTCATTAGGCATCATCCCCTGGTAACCTCGCTAGATCTGTTAAACTGCCACCCATCCTCACAATACTCCAACTAACTAATGGAAAGAGGTGACGCGGCAGCCAGGACCACATTAGAGACCTTGATCGGACTTGATGCATTTTATTCTCCATCTCCTGTTGTAATTTCTACACAGGCTCATTTTGACTCCAAAGCATTCAGCATGCACCAATGCAACACACACACACACACACACACACTTTTCCTGACTGCCTGCAGGACTGTAGCAGTTTTTGTTTTCTCTCACACAAGCTTTTCTATTAATGAGATTAGAGTCTAACAGCTAAGGACTGTGTTAAGTGCCGGGGCAGAAAAGCCTAGGGCATTCTCAGAGAGAGTAATGCGGTAGGATTGCATATCTTAAACTGGAGTTTGGAATAAAACTCTCTGAAGAAATTCATTTAGATTCAAAATGAGGTTTCAAAAGGTATTATTACTCTGTCTTAAGAGTCTCCAAACTGTACATTCTCTTAGTTAGACTTGGCACAAAAAAACACCAGAAACCAAATAACCAGACAACAAAAAGCAAATACCAAAACACTGCTACTACTATTGAGTCATTTCTTATCCATGGTGACCTGGAATTAGTCATTGGGTTTCCAAGACCATAAATCTTAGTAGGATGAGATTGCCTAGCTTTTGCTTATAGAGCAGCTAGTGGATTTAAATCACTATCCTTTCCATTAGCAGCCAACACAAGGGCTCAGGGAGCTCTGGTGGCCTAGTGGCAACAAGTTGCGCTACAATCTCAAAGGCACGTGGTTTGAGGCCACCCAGTGCTCCACAGGAAGATGAGCAGTCTCCACCTGTGCAACTGTCTCTGAAAACCCACTGGAGGGTCAGCTATGGGTTGGTTTCATCTTGATGGTACACAACAACAACTACAAGGGCACAGAGCTCTGAAAAGTGTACCTCATTTGAAAGGTCAAGGACATGTCCCATCAATACCCACAAAAGAGTTTTGTAGCCTTTTGGTTTTCTTTTTTTTTTTTTTTTTTCACTTTTTACTAACTATGGCCACTTGGTATGAGGAAAGCTGTGTTACGGATGTTACTTTTAGCCCGGTGATTTCAGATTTTCTGTTTATTGTCGTTTAACACACAGACAGAACAGCATACTATTCTGGAATTAGGATCCCAGAGCCGGCCTCCATGGCCCTGACTCCCTTGCCTGGGCCTTAGCATCTCCTGCATTGTTAGCTGCTGTCAGGCTGGGAAAGATGCATGCTGCCTTCATGCAGAACAAAGTGAAACATTGTCCATTCTTGTGCCATCTTCACAGCCAGTGGGATCCTCAAGTTCATTGTTGAGGCCAGTACGGGGCTCAGCCTCCAGCATTATATCAGACAATATTCTGCTCTGATCCACTGGCTAGTTTTTGGAAATACACCATCAGGCCTTTCTTCCAAGAGTGTCTTTGCTCCACGGAAACCTGTCTGCCACAGATGACTCTGACAGGTGTCTTTCCTGGTCATGGGCTTTGTTTGATTTTTGCAGCATAACTTTTTGCAACATGGCTCTGCTAACAATGTGACTAAGGTGAGCAGCAACTTTAGGGTTGTTGTTGTTGTTGTTATGTGCCGTCGAGTCGTTTGCGACTCATAGCGAGCCTATGCACAACAGCCCTAAACCCTGCTCTATCCTGTGCCAACCGCACTGCCTCTGACACACCCATCCCGATTACCCCAGTCACTGAATCAATCCATCTCACAGAGGGTCAGAACATGAAAACAAGGTATGTAGATCACTAATGAGCAAACTGCCCACTCTTGCCATCCCACAAGGCTTAAATTGAACAGGTTTGAGGCACAAACCTGAAATCTTGCTGCTAAAAAGAAAGAAGAAATACTGATCCCTGCCCATCATTACCCCATTTTCAGGTCCCCACTGGATCTTTTCCTAATTCCTTGAACTCCTCATTCTGCCCACATAGCCCAGTGACCTCAAGATTTTACCCCTTCCTACTCTCAGTCCCCACCTCTCCCCTCTTCTCCCTTTGGACTTTTGAATACATACTACTAATAATCCTTCTATTTTTACTATGAAACACTATGTAAATAGAAGAATGTGTGAAACACAATACATACAAATGAAGCACAACGTATATGAACTTTGTATGCAAACCTACATAATGTAGAAGCAATTAATTTAAATACAAAGAAGAATCAGTGAGTGCAATGTAGATCCTTTGGTGCCAGAGATTTCTGTGCTATATGGACCAAGACAGCACCCCTTGAGGTAGTAGAGAACCAGAGACAGAGGTGAGAGAGGGCTGAGATGGAATTGCTGCCCCATGGAGTCCAAACCAACGGCCTCCACCCAGATTAACAGAGGTCTAGGAGACACCACGATTGGCAGAAGAAGTTTTGTACCACTGCCCAGTGTCATGAGATTGACTGCTCAGAGAACCAGTGAGCACGAACAGTGTTCAGTTTCCCACTTGAGTTTTAACCTGTTAACTTCCCTAGTAATTACCACAATTGTGAGTATAGTCTATGAGTTCTGTGTGGCCACTGAAACCTATTAGTGAACCGAGTAGTAGAGAAGAGACAGTCATGGTATGTACAATGGTGTTAGAGTTGATACAAGTAGCTTCAGGAGTGTGGGGGCACGTCTGACCCCATAGAAATCAGTTCTGCATTGTGCATGGGGACTCTTCTCCCTTGTGGAGTCACAGGGCTCAGATGACACCCTCACACCCAGCCACACTGTTTGTATGCTGGGATTTGAATACTGATGGTAAAGCATCCAGTATCACAGCAACATGCAAGTCATCACACAACAGATCAATGGATGGTGATTATTTTCATCTATAGAAACAGTTTAACAGTGCCTTTCCTGCTGACTTCACGCTGTTGTTCTGTATACAGGTCACATTTGCAAGAAGACACTCCATAAAACTATCAAGTGATAAGCAGTCAAGAGGACTTCCTTTCAGACCAAAATGTTAAATCTCAATTAGCACAATGGACTGTAGTGGATAATTATGTATCCACTTTATTTACCTATTTTTCTTTATTTATTATGGTCCCTTTATTTACTGTCAGTGTCTGCACTTAAAATAATTTTCAAAAGGTATAATTTGTCCAGTTATGATAAATAAAGACAAGAATGAAGCTGGAAGGGCCAGGGTGACTATTTCAGATGAGAGGTCTGGTGGAGTCTCTGATGAGATAAGCTTTCAGTAGAGACTCAAGTGAACTAGGGAGGGGCCACAGGGCTACTCAGGAAAGCCAGTCAGCAGAGAGGCAACAAGTGCAGAGGTTGTGATGGGACAGGATGGACTGGGGAGGTCTAGAATAAGAGGGACATAGTCACAGGAAGGAGTCATGATAATGATGACCAACACAGGTTGTTATTATTAAGTGCCCACAAGTCAAGTATGACTCATAGCAATACTATGAACAACTCTGTTCTATCTGGTCACATTCTTGTTGTTGTTCTTGTTAGGTGCCGTCAAATCCAATACAACTCACTGAAATCCTGTGAACAAAAGATCTGCACCCTGTTCTGTTCTGTGCCATCCTCACACTTACTACACACAAGAGCCCCTTGCGGCAGTCACCATGTTGATCCACCTGGTTGAGGGTCTTCCTCTTCTTTGCCAACCCTCTGCCCTTCCCTTTCCTCTCTAAGAAATAGCACTTCCCAGCAACATGTCCAAAGTATTTTAGGTGAAACCTCATCATTCTTGCCTCCAAAGAACCCTCCAGCTGCACCCTCTCCAAGACCTATCTGTTTGTTCTTTTGGCCATTCCTGGGATGTTCATCCTGATTACCTGCATAGGAATCAGATTGACCACATTTGTGGAAGAAAGTGTTGGAGAAGCTCAGTATCAGCAGCAAAAACTAGGCAGAGGGCAGACTGTAGGTCAGACCATGTGGAATCACTCATATGGAAGTTGAAATTGAGGCTGAAGAAAATTAAGATAAATCCACAGGAACCAAGATATGATCTTTAATCTATTCAGTCTGAATTTCAAGATCGTCTTAGGAACAGGTTTGAGCCACTGAACACCAATGATCGATGACCAGATGAGTTGTGGGATGATATCAAGGATATTATCCATGAAGAAAGGAAAAAGAACATTACAAAAACAGAGGAGAAAGAAAAAATCTAAATGGATCTCAGAAGAGACTCTTAAAATTGCACTGGAATGTCGGGAAGCCAAACTGAAAACATACTGAAGTAAAAGAGCTGAACAGAAGATTTCAAAAGGCAACTCAGGAGAACAAAGTATTATAATGGAATGCGCAGAGAGCTGGCATTGGAGAGTACAAAGGAAAGAACTTGTTCTGCATTTCTCAAGCTGAGAGAACTGAAAAACAAATTTAAATCTCATATTGCAACACTGAAAGATGCCTGAATGACCCAGAAAGTATCAAAAGATGTGCCAGAAGGACTGTACCAGGAAGAATTGACTGACACAAAAATTTCAAGAAGTACCATATGAACAGAAGCCAATGGTAATGAAGGAAGAAATAAAAGCTGCGATGAAGACATTCACAAAAAATAAGGCTCCAGGAATTGATTAAATACTTATTGATGACTTATTTCAATTAATAGATGCAGCCTTGGATGTGCACCAGTCAGTGCCAAGAAATCTGAAGAACAGCTGTCTGGCCAGTGGATTGGAAGAGGTTCACATTTGTTCCCATTCCCAAGAAAGGTGATCCAACTGAATGCGGAAACTATTGAATATCATTGGTATCACATACAAGCAAAATACTGCTAAAATCATTATTCAAAAACAATAGAACAATATATAGAGAGGGCACTGCCAGAAGTTCAAACAGGCTTTAGAAGAGGGTGTGGAACCAGGATATCATTGCTGATGTCAGATGGATCCTGGCTGAAAGTAAGAAATACCAGAAGAATGTCTATTTATGACTTATTGACTATGCAAAGGCATTTGAGTGTGTGGATCATAACAAGCTGTGGATGCTATTGAGAAGAATGGGAATCCCAGTCATGTGAGTAAGACACATTAGAAAATGGCCCTCCAGATTCAAGATGGCGGCGGAGGCAGAGACAGCGTGGTGAGCTGCGGGAGCAGCAAACCACTTAAAGCAGGGCCATTATGGCCTTCCACAGACTTCGGCTTATTGATAATTGAACACTTAAACAAGTTGATGACTGACCCTCGTGACGATTGAGGTTCAACAACAGGAATTCAAGGATTTCCAAGGAGAAATGGGTGAGTCTCGTGGCTCCCAACCCACCCCTGCAGAGCCCGCGCTGCGCCACACAGCTGCTGCAGCTCCATGAGGCTTCCACAGCCAGAACGAATGGATTCCCTCACCCAGGATGGATGCTGGGCAACGGCCCTCCTCAAGACTGGTACAGTGAAGCCACCACACTGCCACAAGGTGGACTTGGTATGGAGAGAATTCTTGGAGCCAGGATGGTGGCTGTGGGGGAAGCAGGCACCGGCCAGCCGCCTGCACAAGAGGGGCTGCGCAGCCACCGAGTGCCGGTGTGGCGAGGGGGGGGGCGCGCGCCTCCCACAGGCCTCCCACCCTGGGGGGGCGCACCCCGCTGGCCACCTGTGTAGGAGGTGGGGGATGGGATGCATGCCCGCCATCTGCGGGTTTGGGTTTCCTTGGACAGGCCAAAGAAGATGATTACCTATGCATTGGAAAGGCCAAAGAGGACAATTACCTATGCAATGGATTGCTGAAAGTCACTGTGAGTCTGATGACCTTAACAGTGGCAGCATGCACAAGAGGACCCACATCCTAAATGCGCCACATATTTTGTTCTGTTGAATGCTTCTGCCAAAAGATGGTTAGACCTGGGGGGAGTCTGTTCACAATTCTCAGGGTCCCTTTATCATATATAAAGGGGAAGGGCAGTGACACCTACTTCAAAATATAGTATGACCACTTATGGGGCAGTAAAAGGGGCAGTGCTGGAATTGGAAACACTATCCCTGATCACAGAGTCCTCAGTCAGGCAAGGGGACCAGACTGGGGTAGGGGCAATTGGAGGGGGAGTATACCAGCCAGCTCCTGGGGGGTGTTGCCCTGCTTGGGATGGGCTGCCCTCGGCCCTCGGCTTGGGGCGAGCCGTCGCGGCCCTCAGGGTGAGCTCCTCAGTCCCCAGATTGTGCCATCTGACCCCTGGGTGGGGAAGGTGGGGGGAAAAAAAGAATGCCTAGGGTATCCAGTGTTTGTTAGGTCGGCTTCTTTCTGCCTCCCCCCCCCCCCAGTAAACCTGAAAGCAACACCCTCAAAGCCCTTCTATTTGTAATTCACAAGTTTTTTCTCTCTAGGTTTGCTCCCTTTCCTATACGTAACCTTAACTCTGAGTTTTACTCCAGAATTGACCCTGAACCCAGTGCCAGTGACAAAAAGGAAATACAACTGACAGCTAAGGAAGCAAAGGAGGATGGAGCCTCTGTGTTCAACCAGCCATCCCCACTGGACCCACCTAGGAAAACACTTTGCAATCCAGAGGGGAGCAAATGACAGGAAAATATCCTCTAACAGAGCAAAAAGGCAAGCAGCTTTAACCCAAGACAACCAGTGAGGTGATAAAGCGTCCTCCCTTCCTTCCTTTACATTCTACGCCCCTGTTCAGCATGAAGAAGCCAGAGAGTCGGCATCTAATTCCCAAATCAATAAGACAGTGGGTTTAATGACTATTGGAAAATGCTTGTCATTCCTCTGTAGCATGTGGTCTCCACTGGACCCTCATCATTTCCTTCACCTGCTCCCCTCACCGACCAAACTATGCAGCTCTGCAACTGCATCCTGGCCCATCCTCACCCTTCTGCCCCCATCTGTCACCTCCTTGTACCCCCAATATGTTTTTCCCAATGAAAAAAAAGAAAATGGTCCTCCAACTTTCTGACAGTCACAACCCAAATGAAATCTTCGTTGCAACCTCATCAAAGACTCTAAGATAGAACCAATTAGCTAAAACACAATTATATTCCTGACCCACAGAAACTGTGTGGAGTAATAAAAGCTTATTGTTGTTTTAAATTACTAACCTTCAGAGCAATACAGGAAAGGACTAGAGAATCTTTCTAGAAAAGTACTTTAAGAAGGATTTCTTCAGGCCTCAAAGGTACAGACAATTTTTTATTTAGAGTGAACAACACAAGGAAAGCCATGGACAGTGTATAGCACACTGTGTATTCAAGAAGCTGGTAGAGAAGCTCAGAGAGTCAGAAGGCAAGTACTGGGAACAATCTGGAAACGGGAGATAAAAAACACCCTGAAGGAATGAGCTACTGGTCTTGGGGCCTTGGGACCATGGTCTTGGGGGCCACAAAGTTCAGATGGCATAGCATAGCTGACCAGGACCATGTTCTCCATCCCCCTTTAGCAAGTAGAAACTGGAGTCTTAAATGCAACCTTCTAAAATGCAACTATTGGCCTCTCACTCACCAGAACAAAGAGGAGTAAGAAAAGCAAAGACATACTGAAACAATTAAGGGAGCTCTCCTGATCTAGTGGTCAGAAGCTGTGCTGGAATCTCAAAGGCATGTGGTTTGAATCCACCAGCTGCTTCACCAGACAAGGATGGGCAATCTCCTCCCATGTGATTAAATTGCTTCTGAAAACCTGCTGGAGAGTCAGTTATGAATTGGCTTCAACTTAATGGCACACAACAACAGTAATACTGAAACAATTAGTCAAAAGAACTAATAGATGCCCTCAACCCTCAAATTTCACAATTCTGAGTCTAGAAGAACTAAATAATAATGCCCAGATACTATCATTATAAACTTTTAAAAGGAACAGAGAAGAAATGTGTGAGTGAAAAATGTTATTTAAAAAAAAAAAGACTAGGCTTTGTCACTGTCCATTTGCTGGCAACATACAGTAACACTCTGATTGGGGTAAGCATGACGGAGACACACCACTCCGAGAGCCGTTCAATCCAACTCAATTTTATTGGGGGCTGCAGTGCACTTAAATACAAGCAAGTAAACAGAAAGACAGGATAGGATGGGCTTGCAGACATGGGACATGAGGATTGGATAGGAGAACCTCAGCCTCATGCAGACTACTCCCAGCTCAACAGATGTGGCACCATCTTCCCAGGTAGCGAGCTTTCTCAAGCCGGTACAACCAAACACAGGAGAGCTTTCTCTACCCCGTATTAAAGGCCGTTGGGAGGCTTGCACTTATCTGGAACTTAGGTGATCTGTCCTGGCCAGAGGCCTTCCCTTCCTCCTCAACTTTCCCCAACAAGGCTTTTTGAGCAATAGAGACTGGTGGGACTTCTACACAATTGCTCTTCATCACCTTGCAAATGTGGAACAAAACTTACCTAGACAGCTCAACTTACAGCCAAAAAAACCTAAACAGGCTTGCAGGGTTGGGAGAAAGATAAGTATTATCTTCCCATGTGATTTTTAGGTTCTCAAAAGCCACAGGAGGGTCATCTATCAGATAGTCTAATGCAACTACTATGAGACAGAGACAGGGTGGCCTATTACACTTTGGAGGGAGGAGCTCGCTCCTTGGATTAACTCACCAGATAAGGTCATAAGAACAGCATTTGCACAGGATAAAGCCTTGAAGGCAGGAAGGGTTAGGACAGGAAAATTACTGGAAATGAGAACTACTGAGAAGTAGAAAGTATAATTACATTGTGGGTATTATACATTTAAAAAATGTGCTCAATGGTTGAATGAAAAAAGAAATCAATCTGCTTTGTAAATGTTCACGCAAATCACATTTTAAAAAATTTTTAAAAAATAAAAATTTGTGCTTAAGAAGTGTTTTTTTTACATATTCCATTTGTATTTTCAGACTGTGTCATTGAATTAAAGATTCCTTTTTTCATGTATTAAAAGCAAAAAGGAAGGCCAAAGCTGGATCATGATGGTCTTTCTCTCTCCCTCTCTCTGCCATCAAATCTAAACCAACTCATACCTAACACTCTGAGGCTATAAACTGAACAGGAGGAGACTGTGCATCTTTCTTCCAAGGAGCAAACAGGGATTCAAGCCACCAGAAAGGTGTCACGGCGGGTTAGTGCACTCCTGATTGATAATGCCACCAACATGCCCCTCTTTTTAGAGGGAAGAATAATTATTTCCATCTTATAAATAAAGGAACTGGGTCTCATAAAGATTAAGGAATTTGTCCAAGAGCACACAGCTAGTAAGGGGCCGTCTTACACTTCAATTGCAGGATGAATTAACAACAGAGCTGGAGTTCTTTCCAACAAACCTGTGTGGCAAAAGCTCTGTGACTCCCCACCAGGGACCACATGTTCCTCAGTCCCCGCTCCCTCAGCCTGACCCAGCAGGTGACCCGTGCTCCTACCCTACCCACTGGGTGATGCGAGGTTAGGCATGAGGAGCCCATATGCCTCAGTCCCCTCCTGGGAAAGGCTCTCCAGAGTCACCCTTCTGCCTGCCAGCAAGAACTCCCAGCAGCCTGTGCCACTCTTCCTCCTGCCCTCACTCTCCAGGGCCTTCTCACTGCTTCGCAACAGTGACGCTACTATGCATCTCAGGTGACCTGACCCTATCCGTGGGGGCCCTCCTTCCTTCCCACAGGGAAGCAAGGGCAGCATTCCAAGGCAGTCTAGAATGAACTACAAAGATGGCAACAGAAGCTGGAGCTAACTGACAGCTGTTCCCCAGCTCGGAGTCCACCATGTAAACACTAGGCCACTTGTGGCTCTTCTGCACAGGTGCATAAGGGGTGAGTCCTTTAAGTGTTGAAAACCCCAGCAAGAGTGTTTTTGGAAAAGGGAAAGAGCCATTCACATTTCCAGGGCAACCTCCACAGAGATATCCATCCTCCCCCAAAGGAACCTTCGTACCATAGTGTCTTATTTGGTGGACTGCTAATAGGAAGGTTGTTAGTTCAAATCTACCAGCCACCTCATGAAGAAATATGAAGCAGTCTGTTCTGGTTATGATGTACAGCTTCAAAAATCTGATGGAGGATGACCATGAGTCAGGAATAACTCAGTGGCAGCAAGTTTGGCTTTTGGCTTTTATCCTGATCATGGAGTCAGGGGTCATACAAATAATTAGCAAATCTGGCCATGAACTCAAAGATTAGTTGTTCAAGTCAACCCAGAGACACCCAGAAGCAAGGCCTGGAAACCTGCTTTTGAAAACTCAGCCACTAAATACCATGTAAACCAATTCACTTTTAGCACACCTGGAGCAGCCATGAGGCAGAACTGACTCAGCAACTGGTTTTATACTCATCAAAACTCCATGAGCTAGGTATCACTATCTTCTTTTTCGAAGATGAGGAAAGCAAGGTTAAAAGAGGCGGAGTAACCCGACCAAGGACACGGAGAGATATTATGTACAGTTGGGCAGGTTGTACACTGCACAACTATATGGAGTATAAGTCCCATCGTGTCACCATAGATTTATATACTTGTTGAGACAAATTCCCAGGAAAGAACTATTTAACTTCTTTTTTATTTAACTATTAATGTGTTTATTCTTTTCTATTTAACTCTTTTTTTCTAATTTGCACAAAGACACAGGGGTCAGCAATAGTTCCACGAAAGTAACCTGCTGGTCCATGGTGATTCTATACCATGCCTATCTGACTCAAAGTTCTGCTGTTTCCTGAAATATCTATACCATACTTAAATAATTCCAAATATTTCCATGTCATATTCTTGACAGTTCAATCAACAAAGTCAAAGGCTCCCAGGCCACCTCATCTGGAAACTGATTCCTTTAACATTTTCTCTTTGAACTGGAAGAATCCTAGGCTCATGGAGGAGAACTAAGATACCCGAGATGATACAGAAGGGCATGACATGGTTTAGGCCTTGAATACTGCTCAATGGATAGTAGGTCTAGCCTGGATAGGATGTTCTTCTAAGCCCAGCCACAGGCAATCAGAGCTGTGTTATGTACACTGATGGTTTCAAATTTTTATGCAACAGAATCTCTTTTTCTAAGCATGCTGACAGCAAAGCCCTGGAGTTGTACTGGCTAAAGTCAATGGTGGAGGGCCTGGAGCTCCCACAGCCCAAAACCCACTCCTTCTCAGTACAATTTGAGTCCCACAGAATCACAGAGTTCCATAGTGAGCCCTTCATCTCAGAGAAGCAGTTAAGTAGGAACTGCTAAGCCACCAGGAAGCATGAAGGAGGATTGCATCCTTACCCTTGTTTTCTTCTCAATTCATGTTCATTCGTCCCTAGAGAGGGTATAATACTGGTTCAGGGTCATGGAGGGTGGACACTCTCAATCCCAATTCTAAATCCATCACAAGATCGATTTGGCTCTAGGGTCAGGTGCCCACTCAAGGCAATTTATTTTAGACAAAAGGCTGCCCAAGACTTTTTCTCATGACCCTACAAAGAATAGAGAGAGGAGGATACAGTTACGAGAATGCGGGGAGTGGTTGTGAGCTGGGAAGACTGTGATGACATAGCATCATCATCATCATCATCATGTTTCAGAGATGTTGATGCATCAAATAAGTTAATGCACCCATCACTTGATGGGAACAGGAAGTTCCAAACTCAGTTTAAAGATAAAAATAGGAGTGGAAAGTGAAGGGCAGGTAGCCAGGAAAATAGAACTGGGAGAGGCATTTATAGTGACTCAAGATAAAAGGGTGGTGCCTCATTTTTGCCACAAATAAAAAGTGCTGGGTATTACTGTTTAAGAAGCGCTGGTGGACAGCCCTGGTTGATACACTCAGCTGCTCACTGAAAGGACAGTTGTCTGAATTTACCTATAAGCACTCTGGAATAAAAGCCTAGTGTTCTTCATTCCAAAATCAGCTATAGAAAATTCCATGGGTCACCATGAGCCAGAATAGACTCAAGGAAAACTGATTTATCGTGGTTTGTTTTTCTTTTCACATTGTTTTTTTCATAATACAGGTCGGCAAACTATGGCATGGAACACGTCCAGCCACTGTTTTTTTCTGTAAATAAAGTTTAACTGGAACAGAGTCGTGCCCTTTGATTTAGAGTGTCTCTGTCTGCTTTCATGCAACAACAGCACAGTTAAACAGTTGCCACAGAGACTGTATGGTGTGAAATCCATATAAATTGGTTGGGTATGGGGGTTTTCTTGCTGTCTGGATCTTGAGAAAAGAAATTTGCCAACTCCCACTGACCCTGTGCCTTTGTTGATACAGTTCCCCTGTGTGGCTGGCTCTCACACAGTTCATACTAACTGTGTAGGCCTTGACACTGTCTCTATCAGTCCTGCTACATGCACTGGAGACCTGTGAAAAATCCATTTGTTTTCCCTTAAAATTCAAGTCTCACCTCCATGCCCACGTTCTTTGTTATACACTTACTCCCTGTTCACTTTAGTGTACTCCGTCCATCGTAGCCACTTCATTCATGCTGACTGGTGTACCTTAAGGTACCAACTTCTCTCTCTGGAACTAGACTATCTCACTAGACTACAAGCTCCTCACAGATAAGAATCTTAGTTTGTACTTTTTTTGGAGAAGGGGCAATAACAGTACTGAATAGCTTAACTTGATGGCTTGATTCACATAGTGATCTATCATGGTATCTACTGATTTGTTCATTTAATAAGTGTTGAGCATCTGCCTGGTGCCAGGCCCTGTGCTAGCAGGTGCAAAAGTACAACTTCCTGAAGATTCCCAAATAAAGCACAAGTCTCTATTGCTGCACCAGTTAAGGAGTTACGGGAAGAGGTAGAGAGTTAAAGACAACAAGTTTTTGAAATTCAGGCTAAAAAAAAAGAGGAGGTAGGAGGCTAGGGGAGCTGGAGGCTGTAGCTCCAACGCCTCTAGGAGGAGAGAAGTACATTCTATCATAGGCCTGTCAGGTCCAGGGAGGAAAACTGTCACTAAGTAACAGCTCCTGAGCCCTCTCAGGTGGTTCTCAATGCAGTCACTGTCCATCTTGAAGGGAGGACTCAGACTCCACACAAGCCTCTCTGGAAGCCCCTGAAAGGATGGAGACGGCCCCTTAGCACCAACTCAATCTGTCTGGGCCACAGCCTGGGTGACTGGAGCCAAGGAAGAAACCACTCAGGAGGAAATCCGAGCACTTAATTTGCTATTCCATGGAAGATGCCAATTACAACAATTCATTTCTCTGAGGCTGCTCTTTCAGCTTCATTCCTATAATCCTACATTGGTGGGAGCCCCTTCCCAAGCTTGCAAGGCCCAGCCTCTGTTCTGAACAAGGAGTCCAAGTTAGGCTAAAAGATGTGGACCTAAAGACCTCAGCGAATCATCTGGAAATGAAGGTCAGGGAGGCGGAGTGGCCTGCCTCCATCTGCCCTTCCCAGTTCACCTGTGTCTTGAAATGGCATTTTAGACATCAGTGAATGGCCACTCCGTCCTTATGCAAACTTGATTCACATATTTTTCTGCTTTAATAACTATTCCTGCACTGACCATGCACCCAGCTAGTAAGGAGTCATTAATGGAGAAAACGCAGCATTTCGACCACCCCACAGTGCTCCACACTTCCAAAGAACTAGGGGAGCAATAGCCGCTGAGTGAACTCGAAATCATATAGGAAACTCTAATACCTCAACAAGAAAGAGACAACTCAATTACAAAATGGGTAGAGGACATGAAAAGAAATGTCACAAAAGAAGACATGCAAACAAGCACATTAAGAAATATTCAAGATAATTAGCTATTCAGCTGGTCACTCAGTCATTTCCATATAGTCAGAACCAACTCATAGCTGACCCTCCAGTGAGTGTTCAGAGGCTGTAAATCACACAGCTCTTCTAGAGCAGCTGGTAGATTAAAAACCAGTTAGTTGCCTGTTCCTCCACATTTCCTTTCTGTCTCAATTTGGTATATAATTTTGCAACAAATCTATCTTTACTTTTTACCTTAAAAAGACAAAGCAAAACAGAAACACGCCTACCTTTGAGTTGGGAGCGCAACTTCTTGCATATTAGGCCATTAGAGCTCCCTGATTAGCTATGAGAGAGGTGGTAATCAAAGCAATGGGATATCACCTCACCCCAGAAACAACAGTGAAGTTTAATACAATGGCAAACGACAAATGCTGGCAAGAGTGTGGAGAGAATGGAATTCTCATACATTGCTAATGGGAATGTAAAATGATGTAATTCCTATGGAAAGCAGTTTGGCATTTCTTTAGAAAGCTGATAAAGGAAATAACATTTGATCCAGCAATCATATGACTAGGTATTTATCCCAAAGATATAAGAACTGACACATGGAAGATAGCTGCACATCCATGTATCTGCAGTGTTATTTACAAGCAGAAGAAGTGGAAATAACTTGTGTCCAGCAAGAGACAAACGGAAAGCAAAAATATGGCACACTAACACCATAGAATACTATGCAACACTGAAAAAGAGTAAGGAATTCATCAAACACTACATAACATGGATATGTCTAGAAGAAAATATTGTTCGGTACCACTGAGTCAGAATGAACCCATAGCTGATCGTTCAGTGGGTTTTCAGGGACAGTTAAATCATATGAAAAGAGACTGCTGATCCTTAGATTCAAACCTCGTGCCTTTTAGGATTGCAGTGAAGTTTCTCACCACTAGGCAACCAGAGTTCCCTCCCTATGCTGGGTAAAAGAAATCAGTCACATGTGGTCAAATATTACATTAGACAGCTATTACTAAAAAAAAAAAAACTAAGAAAAGGTTTACATACACACAGAATCACCCTTGGATGGTTTTAGGGATGGGTAGGGAGAGAGAGGTGTGAAAATTAGTAGGTAGGCACATAGTAAGATTGTTGTTATTGTGTACTGCTGAGTCAGAAATGACCCAAAGCTGACCCTCTAGCAGGTTTTCGGAGGCAGTTAATCATACAGGAGGAGATTGCCCATCCTTCTCCTGTGCATAATAAAATAATTGTTGTTGTTGTTATGTGCCATTGAGTTGCCTGCATCTCATAGCGACCCTATGTACAAAAGCCCTAAACCCTGCTCTATTCTGTGCCAATCTCACTCTCTCTGACACACCCATCCCAATTACCCCAGTCACTGAATCAATCCACCTCATGGAGGGTTCTCCTCTCCTGCACTGTCCTTCCACCCTACCAAGCATGATGTCCTTCTCTAAGGACTGATCCCTCCTTGCAACATGTTCAAAGTATGTCAGACAAAGTTTCAGAATCTTCGCCTCCAAGGAGCAGTCAGATTTAACTTTCTCCAGGATGAATCTGTTTGTTTTCTTAGCAGTCCATGGTATATTCAATACTTTTCTCAACACCATAGCTCAAATGCATCAATTCTCCTTCTATACTCCCTAGTCATTGTTTAACTCTCTGATGCATAGCAAGTGATTGCAAAGACCATGGACTGTATCAGGCATACCTTAGTCTCCAGAGAGACACTATTGCTCTTCAGTGCTTTAGAGAGGTCCTAACAGCAGACTTTCCTATTGCAATATATCTTTTCATTTTCTAGCTGCTGGTACCAAGAGTGGTAACTGTGGAGCCAAGCAAACTAAAGCTGGCGTGGAGATGGGTGGGCACAGAGGGAAATGTGCAACAATGAAAGAACGTGAGAAAAAATTAAATGGGAAGAATATGCTATAAAAAATCATGCTGCATTTCAAAACATCACAAACAACACAAAACAAAAATCAAAGAAAGTGTGTATTAGGTCTGTATCCTTTCTCCATACTTATAATCTGTATGCAAAACAAATCATTCAAGAAGCTGGCCTTTATGAAGAAGAATGTGGCATATGGATTGAAGGAAGACTCATCAACAATCTGTGTTATGCAGATAACACAACCTTGCTCGCATATGGTGAGTAGGATTTGAAATGCTTGCTGCATATGATAAAACACTACCAGCTTCAATATGGATTATATCTTGACATCAAGAAAATCAAATTCCTCACCAGGCCAATAGGTAATATGAAGAAGGAATAGAAAATGTCAATGATGTCACCTTGCTTGAATCCACATTAAAACCCTTGGCACAAGTAGCCAGGAAATCAAATGATGTGTTGCATTGGGAAAGTATGCAGTCAAGAACCTCTGCAAAGTGCTGAAAAGCAATGATGTCTTCTTTAACACTAAGGTGTACCTGATCCAAACCATGATCATTTCTATTACTTGTTAGGTAGTGAAACCTGGACAATGAATGACAATGAATGAAGGATGACAGAAAAAGAATTAATGCCTTTGAGTTTCTGTTTTGGAGATGTATCCTGAATATCCTATATACTGCCAACTGTTATTTTTGTATACTGTCGAGTCAAAATGACCCTCCAGCAGGTTTTCACAGACAGTTAACTGCATGGGAAGAGACTGATCATCCTTCTGAGGAGCAGCTGGTGGATCCAAACCATGTGCCTTCAGGACTGCAGCAGAGTTTCTTTTTCTTTTTTTTTCATTAATTTTAATGAAAGTTTACAGAGACTTAGGGTTTCCAGTCACTCACTGTTGCACTTTTCCCGCTGCCCACTCCCTCCCACCCCCAATTCACTCTTCTCATTGAAAAGTAAAAGAAAAACTCTTTCATTGTTATACAATCCTCCTCCCAGGTCCACTCCACAGTGCAGCCATCATTCTGGACTCCTGTCATGACAAAAAATACCTAGATCATATATCCCTTTTAAACAGTTCTCTACCTCATCTGTTTCAATGCAGTATACATTATTTATCTCCTCTTTCTCAGTCTTCCATCAACCTCAATGTCAATTCATGTTTCAAAAGTGGCCCTATGCAGTATTTGTCCTTTTGTGACTGAGGTATTCCACTCAGCACAATGTCCTCCAGGGTCATCCATTTTGCATACTATTTCATGACTCCTTGTTTTTCAATGCAGCATAGTATTCCATTGTGTGAATATACCAGAGCTTCTCTATCCATTCGTTTGTTGATGGGCACTTGAGTTATTTCCAGCTCTGTGCTATTGTGAACAAACTACAATGAACATGGGTGTGCATATATCTGCTTGGGTGGCAGTTATGGTTTCTTTAGGGTATATTCCCAGTAGTGGGATTGCTGGGTCAAATGGTATCTCTATTTGCAACTTTTTGAGAAAGCACCATAAAGCCTTCCATAGTAGTTGCACCATTTTACACTCCCACCAACAATGAATAAAGGTTCCAGTTTCTCCCTCCACAACCTCTCCAGCATTTGTTGCTTGCTGTTCTGTTAAATTTTGCTATTCTGACTGGCGTGAGATGATATCTCATAGTTGTTTTTATTTACATCTCTCTTAGAGCTAGGGATTTTGTACATTTCTTCATTTGCTTGTTAGCCACCTGAACATCTTCTTTTGTGAAGTGTCTCTTCATATACTGTGCTCATTTTTCAACTGGATTATTTACCTTTATCTTGTTGTGGTGCTCAAGTATTTTATAAATTCTGGATATAAGTCCCTTATCTGACATGTCATTATCAAATATTTTTTCCCAGTCTGTGGCTTCCCTTTTTACCCTGCTGGAGAAGTTTTTGGATGTGCATAGGGATTTGATTCTTAGAAGGTCCCATTTATCTACTTTATCCTCTCCTGGTTGTAGATTTTCTAGGATGGCTGGAAGACTATTTATGTTGTTCCAGATTTCTTCCAAGCTTTTCTCCAATGAATTTTATACTCCTTGGTTGCAGCAGAGTTTCTTGACACTAGGTCACCAAAGCTCCCTATAGACTGACAGTCGGATGGGCAAATAAATGTGTCTTGGAAATGGTGCAGACAAGCTGCTCCTTAAAGGCAAGGACAGTGAAACTTCATCTCACCCACTCTGGCATGTTGTTAGGAGGGGTCAGTCTTGGAAAAAGACATCAAGTTGGAAAGATGGAGAGCCAGTGAAGGAGGGGAAGACTCTCAACAAGTTGTATTGACACAGTGACTCTAACATTGAATTTGAGTATGTCAGAGATGGTCAGGATGGCACGGGATAAGATTTGGATACATTGTTCACAGGGTCACTAAGAGTCACAGCCAATTTGACAGCACTTGATAACAACAACTCTTAAAAAGAGTAGCAGTACCTTATAAACATACACTTAACATAGACATAAATGCCAAGAAATGAAAAAGTATCTTCACGCAAGAATCTAGTTGTTGTTAGAATGTGTCATCAAGTCAAAACTGACCCATAACTGGCCCATGTTTTCAGACACAGTAAACTGCACAGGAGAAGACTGCCCATCTTTCTGTCATGAAGCATCTGAAAGATTTGAACCATGTACCTCTGCATTAGCAGCACAATTCCTTACTACTAAGCGACCATACCAGCCTGCAATATGGATTACCTGTCAACGAGAAAACAAGTGTTTCACCACTGAGCCAAGAGGCAGCATCATGATGGAGAAAAGACTGAAGCTGT
>NW_006399809.1:16431178-16434079 GCF_000299155.1 Elephantulus edwardii | reverse complement strand
GCTGAGTGTCCCATGGACTGCCAAATGAACAAACAGTTATGTCTTAGAGAACATACAGCTACAATACTTCTTAGAGGCAAAGATGGTGAAGCTTTGTCTCACATATTTGAGCATGTTGTTAGAAGAGGCTATTCCTTGGAAAGGGACATCATGCTGGGAAAGGTGGAGGGTCAGCAAAGAAAAGAAGACCCTCAATGAGATGGACTGAATAACAATTGCAGCAATGGGACCAAGTGTAGCAACAATGATAAAGATGGTGCAGGACAGGGCATGGCTTAGGTCTGTTGTTCATAGGGTCACTAGGAGTCATACTTAACTCAACAGCACTCAACAACAAGCCACAAGATAACCCTGACATCTCACATGGGAAAAGTAAGGTCAACCTCTCCAGTGTGATTTACTACCTCTAAAAATCTATGGGAAGATCATCTATAAATTGGTTCTGACTGGCCAGCACATAACGACAACAAGGAGCCACCAGAACTCCCTCACAAACATATACACAAGTGGTTATGGCCACTCTAGTCATACAGGAAGGGGCCTTGGTGCTGGAACAGGTATTCGGAAGGATACGGCAGTCTGTTTTCATAAGCATGTAAACCCCACAGGTAGTTTTACCCTGTCCTACAGGGTTACAAACAACTCGACGGCACATAACAACAACAACAACAGGGTTACAGAGTACAGGAATTGACTTGAAAACCAGGTGTTTGGTTTTAGTCACACTGGCCAAAAATTGGAAACAACTCAAATGTCTTTCAAGAAATGAACAGAAAAATAAAACAATATCTTTTTATAATGGAATGTTTTGCTATGGCTATTGTTACTGCTTTCAAGTTGATTCCACTTGTGGAGACCCATATGTGCCAAGCAGAATGACTCCAGAAATCTGTCAAGGTTGTGAGCTTTCAGAAGCAGATCACCAAGTCTATCTTCTCAAATGTCTTTAGGTGGGTGTGAACCACCAACCTTTCCATAGTCGTCCAGCACTTCACCATCTATACCACCCAGGGGTTCCTATTAGAATATGCTACTAAGGTGTAAAAAGAAGATAGCTATTGATATACGCAACAACTGGGTGAAACTCACAGGTTTATGCTGAGTGAATGAAGCTAGTTTGAAAAGGTTACATATACTATGATTCTACTTACACAATATTCTTGAAAGGGAAACTATTAAAGTGATGGATCACACATCAGTAGTTTCAAGGGGTGCAGGGTGGAGTCAGGGAGAGTTTACTTCCAAAGGAACAGGATGAAGAAATGTTTTGAGGTGATGGAAGTATTCCATAGAATCCAAACGTGTTAAAATTTCTTTAAAATTAAAAAAAAAATAACCTCACCAAATTAAAAACAGAAGAAAATGCCTTAACCTTATCAAAGAGAATCTAAGAGTTGTCTATAGCAAGTATTCTTCTCCGTGAGGATAGGTGAGGATGGCCACTCTCACATTTCTGCAAAATCCGAAGTCTTAATGCAGTAAAGTTATAATTTTCAACCTTCAAGAGAAGCCATAGATAAATAACTGTAATTAATAAGAGAACTAATAAAAATGTAAATGTTTAAAGTTAGCAACAAAAATCTATTGCATTCTAATACAACAGCAATATGCAATTGTTGTTGTTGTTATTGTGCACCATTGTGTCAAAACTGACTATTGGTTATTTCTATAATTGGGAAAATATCTATTATCTGCTATTTTCTATAAAATACTTGTCTGTTAGACACTTCTAAATCTAAGCATTCAGATTAAGACTAGGAAGAAGCATTAGCCATCCTCTTCTGAAGTGGCAGGCCTTCAACTCTATGTACCATAGAACACACTTAGATTAGCAGATCGGGCAACTAAGGTAGATGCTACTCTAGATGTGTTCACCAAGCATGGAAACACAAAAGAGAGGAAACAGTTGTAAGCCGAAACTAGTGACTGGAACATGGAATGTGGGAACCATGAATGTAGGAAAAGTGGATATTGTTAAGGAAAAAATGAAACACATAAATATTAACATACTAGGTATTGGCAAAATAAGATGGAATGGCATGGGACATTTTGGGTCAATTATATGATCTGCTATACTGGAGATGAAAAGGTAAGGAAAAAATAAAGTTGCTTTCATAGTTTAAAAAGTCATTTCTTGATCTATCTTGAAATACAATTTTGTGATTGAAAGGATAATATCCATACCCATACAAGGAAGTCCAGTGAATACCACTATCATTCACATATGTGCACCAAAAACCAGAGTGAAAGAAGAGGAAACAGAAGATTTCTACCAACTTTTGCAGTCAGAAATCGATTGAACATGCAATCAAGATGCATTAATAATAATGGGTGACTGAAATGCAAAAGTTGGGAACAGAGAAAAAGGATCAGTAGCTGGAAAATATGGACATGGTGATAGAAATGATGCTGGAGATAGAATGATAGAATTTGCACAATCAATGATTTATTTATTGCAAATATGTTTTATAAGAAACATAAATGCCAGCTATACACATGGATTTCACCTGAAAATACGTATAGGTATCAGATTGATTAATCTGTGGGGGGAAAAAATTACTGTAAAAGCTCAAATCAGCTGTGAAAACTAGGCCAGCTGCTGGTGTGGAACAGACCACCAACTACTCGTATGTAAGTTCAAGCTGAAGCTAAGGAAAATTAAATCAAATCCACAGGAACCAAAATATGGCCTGTGTCTATCTCACCTGAATTTCAAAACCAGCTGGAACAGCTTTGAGGCCTCGAAGACCAGCTGAGCTGTGGGAGGATATCAAGAATATCATCCAGGAAGAATGCAAAAGGCCAAAAGACAAAGGAGACAGAGAAGGAAGAAAAGACCTAAATGGATGTCAAAAGAGATTGAGTAGAGCACCAAGAAGTCAAGGCAAAGGGGGGGGGGGG
>NW_006399809.1:16402600-16429957 GCF_000299155.1 Elephantulus edwardii | reverse complement strand
GTTTCTCTGGAGACTAAGGTGCGTCTGATACAGGCCATGGTCTTTGCAATCACTTGCAATGCATCAGAGAGCTGGACAATGACTAGGGATGCTAGATGGAGAATTGATGCCTTTGAGCTGTGGTGTTGGAGAAGAGTATAGAATATACCATGGGCTGCTAAAAGAATGAACAGGTTCATCCTGGAGAGGGTGAAACCAGGCTGCTCCTTGGAGGCAAGGATTCTGAAGCTTCGTCAGACATACTTTGGATATGCTGCAAGGAGGGACCAGCCCTCGGGGGAGATATCATACTTGAGAGGGTAGAGGGACAGCGCAGGAAAGGAAGACCCTCAATGAGATGGACTAATTCAGTGACTGGGGTAATTGGGGTAGATGTGTCAGAGACAATGAGATTGGCACAGGATAGAGGAGGGTTTAGGGCTGTTGTAAAAAGGGTCGCTATGAGTCTCAGGCAACTCAATGGCATATAATAACAACAACATAAGTCAAACAAGAGGAGATTACCCATATCTCTACCAAGAAACAACTGATGGATTAGAATCATGTACCTTTGGATTGGCAGTACAACTCCTTACCACTAGGCCACCAGAGCTCCCTACTCTGTACAGTTGTTATTGTTGTTATGTACTAGTGACTTGGAGCTAACCCACAGTTGCCCCTCAAGCAGGCTTTTAGAGGCAGTAAATGTTATGGAAGGAGATTATTCCTCTTTCTCTTATAGAGCAGATGGTGGGTTCAAACTGCATGCCTTTAGGCTGGCAGCACAGCTCCTTACCACTAGTCTACAATTAGAATAAGATTATTCAAATAATATTTTCTTTAATGGAAAAAATATTTGCACAAGTTTTGCAATTGAGCATTTAACCACTGCCCCACTAAGGCTCCTTATTTACAAGAATTGGCCTGCCAATCCAAGGGTACACAGTTCAAATCCATTAGCTGTTCTGCAGGGGGTGGGCAATCTCCTCCCGTGTGATTTACTAGCTCTGAACACCAGCTGAAATGTCAGCTATGGGTTGGTTCCAACAGTACAACACAACAGTAATAAACCTAGCCAAGAGTACAAAAACCATTATAGAAAAAGAATTATAAAACTTCATTAAAATATATAGAAGAAGGTTGGATATTTATGTTTATTAATGGGAAGGCACAGTTACATTTTAAAAATCTAATTTCTCCATATAAAAGTATATGTTTTAACTGAATAAGTATTTGTAAAGCTATTAGTTGGCACATAATAAGTGATATGTAAGTGTTGTTGAACAAATAAATCAAAATTCCAACAAGGTTCTTCACAGAACTTGACAAGCTTATTCTAAAATTTGTAAGGAAGAACAATGGCCCCAAAATAACCAACACAATTTTGAAGAACAGAAGTGGGAGGAAGGATAATGCTCATTCTATCAGAAATTAGCACTTAACTATGAGATCATTAAGACAATGTTTTTATTGGACTAAAAGTAGACACACAGAATAAAAGAATATCATAAAGGGCCTGAAATGCTTGCTTTATAAAACTTGTAATATAACAGAAGCAATACAAATTGTTGTTGTTATTGTTAGGTGCCATCAGATCAACCACAACTCATAGTGACTCTATAAACAACAGGTCTCAACCTTGCCCTATCTCACTCCATTTTCAAATCTCTGAAATGTGCAAGCTCATCATCACAGTCACAGTGGTGAATCCGTCCTGTTGAAGGTCTTTCTGCCTTTCTCTGATCCTCCATCCTTCCCAACCTAATGTCTATTTCCAAGGGCTGGCCCCTCCAGACAACATGCCCAAAGTATGTGAGACAAAGTTTCTGTGCCTTGTCTCTAAGAAGTCCCCTGGTGCACTCTCTCCATGACAAATGAGTTTGTTCTTTCGCAGTCTATGAGATATTCAGTACTATCCTAAGGCACAGTAATGCAAAGGTATCAATTATCTTTTTGTCATCCTTATTCATCGTCCAACTTTCAGATGCATAAGAAGTAGCTGGAAGGACCATGGCTTGGATCAGATGCATCTTAGTCTTTAAACAAATGTCCTTGCTCCTTAGCACTTTGGACAGGCAGGTCCTCAACAGCAGATTTTCCCAATGCAATGTGTTTTTCTGATTTCTTCACTGCTGTTACCATCAGTGTTGTTTGTAATCATGCGTGCTGATTGTGAAGTAAAATGAAATCTTTGACAACTTTAACCTTTACTCTCCATCTATCAAGATGTTGTTTATAGGTCCAGGGGTAAGGATTTTTGCTTCTTAACAGTGAGATGTAATCCATATTAAAGGCTTTGTTTTTAGAGATGTCTTTGATCTTCTCCAGCCAGTGTTTCAAGTTCTCTTTACTTTCTACAAGCAAGGTTATGTCATCTGCATAGCAGAGAATGCACAACTGATTGTGATAACGGCACATGAATAGGCAGTATTTTGCTCGGATGTGCACTGAGTTGACAGGAGTCAGAGGCAGACTCCATGTTAGCTAAATGGGGGGAAGGGGAACAAACCCGAAGTAGAAAGATGGTTTCCAGTGTGTCTGAGAGAGAAATTAAAATGTTTTACACGTGAAAGAGATGCTATTCATTTTGGTTCTGGCTTCCCCTGCAGGAAATCCAGGTTTGATTCCAGGCTATAATACCTAATACCCAGCCACTATGTGTCCTTCAGTGGAACCCTGAGAGCAGTTATGGAACTGAGCTGCTTCAGCAGAGGTAAGATTAAAATAAGCCAGAAAGGAAGACCAGGAAATTTTCAAAATCAGCCAATGGCATAATATATTCCACGACAATAATGGTCTATACTCTACTTTGATGAGTGACAAGGACCTTAGAGCTAGTGTTGTTGCTGTTGTGGTGGTGGTTGTGTCCCGTCAAGTCAGAACCCATCCACAGTTAACTCTTCATTGGGTTTCAGAGGCAGTTAGTCACACGGGAGGAGACTGACCATCTTTCCCTTGAGGAGCAGGGGGTAAATTGCAGTGCAACTTCTTACTACTACGCCACCATAGCTCCTTAGACCTTGTGAGTGGATATCAAATATACAACTATTGCTCTCTCCTTGTCCACAGCAAAGAAGAGTGAATAAAATTTAAAAGTACATAGAAAAAAACACTCCAAGTGACTAATGGAGTCTGCGAACCTCCACTCATATCAAATGCCATAACTCTAAGACCAGAAAAACTAGGTGGTGACCAGGTGCCGCTGCTGACAGCTCTGAGAAAAATCATAATAGAGGTTCTTGAGTAAATTGGGAGTGAAACAAAACTCAAAATCATAAAAATAGCCAGGCTTATTGCTCTGATACAGACTGGTGGGACCCCTCAGTCATTCTTCAAGCCTCAAACAAAGCTCACCCTCTCAGTGGTTCAAGTCTCCGACAATCCATAGGAAAGCCTACAAGATGAAGAATAACACCAAAGAGAGACTCAGTCTTTGGAGTAATCTACCACAGGAGATCGAAAGGGCAATCAGTGTTTGTCCAGGGACAAAGCTCAGAAGGCAGGAAGGAATAGGAATGATAAATGAGTAAAAATCATAAACCCAGGGATGCATCAGGAAGAGTAGGGTTACACTAGGAGACTGCAATCAATGTCACAAAATAAACTATGTGTTAACTTGTTCTATAAACTTTCATTCGAACCAAAACAAACAAAAAAGAGGATTCTTTTGAAAATTAGACAATGATTATGCTACAATCATAATAGTTAATTCACAACTGTTCAAGGGGATAATGGCACAGAGGTTCACTTCATTGTGCTTGAGGTCACCAAGACTCAGTAACTTAACAACGTAAGTGAGTCAGGTGCAAAAACCATATAGGAGATGACTATAGTAATAAGGGGCAGTGGTTGGAATAAACCAATAATGAGAATTTACAAAAAAATAAAAACTAAAAATGCAAAAAAACTGAGGGGCTTCTCAGAAGAGGCAAGAACAATGACCTGAAGCAACCATGAGAGAGAAATGTTCATCTATCCAAATCTTATCTCATAGAGACATGAGTTGAAAAAGAGCCAGTGGAAGTAGTATCCACTGAAGACAGCCCAGTTTTAGGTAGAGAAAGATGGTAAAGGCATCAATCAGAAAAAAAGGCTGAAGACACAAAGGATTTTGCTGATGAAAAGTCTAGGAATTCCTAGTTCCCAGTGGAAAGCTGAGGAGAATGGAGAGAAGTTCAAGATTTAGTCAGATTGGAAAAGAGATGAGCCACATGGGAATGTGTATCCATCCAGGAGACCCTGATGGGTGACCTAGGTCCTCGGGCTTCCTGGGGTACCTGATGCACGCGAGTTAATCTAATAGACTCCTTGGTAGAGATGATGTCTTAAATTGGGAATGGTAGGTGGGAACAGTTAGAGGAAAGAATTTGCCTGGCTCACATAAATATTACATACTGATACGTTTTTTAGGGAGATGGTTCAAAGATGAAGAATTTTATAATGAATGAGCATAGGAGGAGGGATTTCAACACATACTGTCTCTGTGTTGCCATACATACACAGTTAGCAACGTAGGGAGAGCGGGGAACACTCATATAAATCTTCTCAGCCCTTAAAAATAATCATGTTGGGATGATGCTTTGGTGGGAAGAAGCTGATGATATTGGCTAAAAATAGGATACGGAAATGATCTGTGGTTGTCAATGATTCATGCTCTGACCAAACTGTCCTGGGAACTGACTGCATGGACAGCACACCAGATATGGCAAAGCTCCTCTCCTTCACACGGAGCTAAAGAAAAGTCAGGTCTTCAAGGACATCATGGTTAGCCTGAAGGTGTAATGACAGAACATGGAATAATCTTCATCATTATCAACAGCTAGAAAGAAGAGCCAACCACATCTGAGTTAAAATCCTTCCTCCTTTTCAGAGGAAACTATGCAAGTTTTAGTTTCCTCCCAAATAATGTGGAATAATGACATCTGCATCTGTGAGCACTGCTATTAAGAGGAACAAAGTCGGGCAATTTCCTAGTCCCAAACCGGTGTTAGCTCTCTTTGTCATTTTCTTTCCAAGAAAGAAACAATTACATTAAGGACATACATATATGATTAAGAGAATCTTCGAAAAGAAATTTCTGATTAGAATCAACATGTAAGAGTTTCGGAACTGGCTGTAACAAAGCATGACGCATATCTCAAATGCCTTTCACGAGAAAGATTTCTGTGTCGGTGTTTCCAAGGAGATAGAAGGTACAAGAGCTACTATGAGACACCCTCCCTCACAAAGCTGAAGTAGCGCCGTGCTTTGGCTCCCAGCGAACTCCGTGTACATTCTGACAGGTGATGGAAACGTGGGAGGAAGAGGTCTAAAAGCAGCATACGGAGTCAGTCCTCCACACTCGATTTGTGGGATAAATGAATGGGTGAATGTCATGTCTTTCCTTCACGTGGAGATAGGAGGAGGGGAAATGGAAAAAAAAAGTTGTAAAAATGGCTGCAAAGAGCTCGTGCAGGGAGGACACAGACAGCTGGGAGTAGTCACTGGCCCTGTGACAAATGGTGACAGATAATAATAAAAAAAAAAAACAACCAAGAGCGTCAAGAATATGAAAAGCTTTAGACAAGAAATACTTAGTTTCCAGGTGGCACAAATAGTTTGCTCTCAACCACTAACCTAAAGATTGGTGATTCAAACCCATGTGGAACTCCACAGAAGAATCTGCTTCCAAATATAGTCAAGGAAGAGACTTCTTCAAGTCTGTAGAGTCCTTTTCTCCATAGCACATATTGTCACAGAGAGTCAACTCAAAGAGAGAAGTTTGGGAATTTTCTTTTTGTTTGTATGCTTGTTTTGGCAAGAACAGATGCACAGCTAAAAGATTTGCTTTCAGTGGATTTCCCTCTTCTGCTGGGGTAGTTCTTAGGAAGCTGCACTGCACATCCACAGGTGCCGCCCCTCTGGTGGTTCAAATCCATCAGCAGCTCTGAAGAAGAAAGATGAGCAATCTTCCTGTGTGTTTATATGCTTAGAAACCTGCCAGAGGGTCAGCAATAAGTCAGTTCAAGCTGATTGTCAATGAGAGAAAGAGAGACATCACCTAACAGTGAATTCAAAATAAAACTCGTGAAGAGTATGAACAACTTGGCTCTTGTCAGAAGGGATCCCATAGAACCTGGCAGAACACCCATTGGAATACTTACGGAGATAAAACGCTGGGACCACAACAAACTAACAGAAGACCTCCAGATCCATACAGACCTGGAAAAATGAGTAGGATTTAAAAGAGATAAATTCAACACCCACTAATAATCATCACCGTAATTGTTATATGCTATTAAGTCAGCTCTGGACATAGGGACCCTGTTTAAAACAGAAGTTAACATTGTCCAACCCTGTGTTACCCCTACAATCACCACTGTGTTTGAACCTATGGTTGCAATCACTGTGTCAATTTACCTCTCAAAGGAACTTTGTTGGGTTTTGTTTTCTGATTTGTTTTTGGTCTGTTGTTTTGTTTGTGTGTTTGTGTTTGGGTTGTTTTTTTTTTAATTTCTGATCCTCTACCAAGTGTGTTGTCCTTTTCCACTCACTGGTTCCCCCTGATAACATAGCAAAACATGTGAGACAGCATCTCAAAACCTTGCTTCAGGAAGCACTCAGGTTGTACTTCTTCCCAGACAGATTTGTTTGTGCTTTTGCCACCTGGTATATTCAATATGGAGCTCTGGTGGCCTACAGGCAAATTCAAAAGAATATATTGTTCTTTAGTCTTCTTTATTTACTGACCAACTTCCACATGCATATGAGGTTCTTGGAAGTCAGAATCCTGGACATTCTAAATATGTCCAGTAGCTAAAGATATCTGCCAAGGAGTGTGGTACTTTAAGGAAGTAACAATCTCCTTCACCAATATCAGCTTTCAAACAGCACCTGGATAGCCATTCATCCAATACCACAAGCAGTTCCAATATCACATAGGCAGCTTCTTTCAAGATTCTACAGTTCTGAAGCTCTTACCTTCTTTTTTATTTCCAATGTTTTAATTTCCATCATCATTTAATGAAGCATTTTTTTTAACATCTATAACTCTAAATTTATTGGTAAGACATTTTGCATTCTACAAGGTGAGAAACTGATCTTTAATAATTGAGTCACCTCTGAGGTATTTCTGAATCTGGTGATGTGGAGCTTGTGAAGAGACTCTTTATAACATGAAGGGTAAGTTACTGCAACTAAAAAAGGAGGGGAAAAGCCTAAAGGACTTGTTTGGATTTTAGAGGAAATGCATCTCTCACTGGATGTGCTATTCTGTGCTATTCTGGTCAAGTAAAACTTGAAAAGCTGCTAGTTTTGAGTGGGGCCCAGAATGAAAAAAGGCTGTCTCAGGTTCAGGGTTTTGTTCAATTTGCTGGGCCATATGATCCAGTTGCTCCAATAGTGCTTAGATATCAGTGGCACATAGAGATGCTGTTTGGAGTCTTTGGCAGGTTCCCTCGAGCAGCTCCACGGTGCGCGCGCGGCGCAGGGAGCGCGTCAGGCGGTTGAGCTGCTCCATCGCTCTCTCCATCCTCGGTGCGCCCTCCGCATTCCTGCAGCGCAGGCGGCCTCCCCGCCAAGCGCCCTACATCTCGCCCAGGGCCCGTCCAGGGGGCGGGGGCGGGGGCTGCTGCGACCACTGCGCGCGGCTGCAGAGGCTGCTCTCTTAATAAAGCATTTTGATTGTCTGTTCATTCAGATTGCAAAAGTTGATAAAAGTCCTCAATGTCCTTATCTTTGGCTTTAGTGGTTGGGATATATATTTTCACAAGAGCAGCATTAACAGATCTTTCTTGAATGCTTATAGATAGGATCTTATTACTCACAGCATTGTACCTCAGACTAGCTCTTGAAATGTTCTAGTGTGTTTTCTGTGGGTTTTTAAAATTGGTTTGGATACAATCATTCTTATGCATTTTGTTTCACTTATGTACCTTATGTTTTATACTATCATTTGTATACATTGTGTTTCATTAATGTACATTATGTTTTTGCAATCATTCATATACATTGTAATGGAATACTATGCAGCACTAAGAAAGAAATATTTTGCATAATACTATATAAAATGGGAGAGTATGGAAAGCATTTCACTGAGTGAAATAACTCAGTGACATAGGATAAATACTATATACAACCACTATTGTGAAAATAGGAGGATAACTGAGGAAAATATGTAAAAATCAAAAGGGAAGGGGGAAAGGGTGGCATAAAAACGAGGAAGGCAGGAAAATCCCTAGGATAGCATTAGTTAGTGGGCAGGGGAGGGGTAAAAGAATAGGAAAAAAATGCAATGAGAACTTGAAATGATGAACTGATAATAGAAGTAGATCAACAGTAATTCATTATATAAAATACAATGAATATGAAATGTTCTTTTAGATGATGAATGCAACAGTATTCTAGTGAGTACATGTAGGGCAGCAGTTGTTGGTGGGAACAGATCAGTTCCTGGGGCCTGACTTTTTGTCAATGCCTTCAGTGCAGCTTGGACTTCTTCCTTCAGTGCTACTGGTTCTTCATCATATGCTATTCGCTGAAATGTTTTGGTTTCGATTAATTCTTTTTGGTACAGTGGCTCTGTGTATGTTGTCCATCTTAATGCTTCATGCATCAATTAAGATTGTGCTCCTAGAATCCTTTAGTATTACAACTCAAGGTTTGAATTTCTTGTTCCATTCTTTCAGCTTGAGAATGCCAAGTAAATTCCTCCTTTCAGGTTTTCTAACTGCAGATGTTTGCATATTTCATTAAAATGTTTTTTCTTCTTGAACTGCCCTTTGAAATCTTCTTTTCATCTCACTTACTTCAGCATTCCTTACCTTTGTTTTGTCCTCTCTACACTCTAGTGCAATTTTTAGAGTCCCTTCCAACATTCATTATTGTCTTGTCTTTCTCTCCTATCTTTGTCATGACCTTTAAAGCTTTCTTCAGAGATAATATCTTTGATGTTGTCCCACAACTCATCTGGTCTTTGGTAATAGTGATCTATGTATCAAATCTATTCTTGACATGGTTTTTCAACTCATGATTTAAATTCATGTTGGATAAATTCAAGGTTATATATTGGTTCTTGTAAACTTTTTTTTTCTCTTCTACCTCATTTGAACTTACACATGAGTAACTGATGAACCTCTGGTCTGGTTTTGACTGCTAATATTGAGCATATCCATCAAATCTTTCCCTAGATGTAGTTAATCTGTTCATTGTATATTCATTCCATCAGGTAAGGTCCAATTGTATAGTGACTGGTGTTTTTGGTGTTTTTTTTAAAAAAAAATTAAAATATATTTGCAATAAGTAAGTTGTCAATTTTACAAAATACTATCATTCTATCTCCAGCCTTATTTCTGTTAGCAAGGTCAACTACTAGTCTTTCTTCTTTGTTTCCAAGTGAACATTACATGGTTTAAAATTAGGAGAGATGTGCATCAGGGTTGTATCCTTTCTCCAAGCTACTCAATATGTATGCTGAGCAAAGAATTTGAGAAGCTGGACTATGTGAAGAAGACTAAGGCATCATATTTGAAGTGAGACTCATTGACAACCTGCATTACGTAGGAGACACAACTTTGCTTCCAGAAAGTGAGGGAGACTTGAAATACTTGTTGGAAAAGATTAAAAAAAAATCTGCAGCTTTCATTGTAGATTATATCTCAAACTCAAGAAAACAAAAATCTTTATCACTGGACCACTAAGCAACATCATGATAAAGGGGGAAATGATTGCAGTTGTCAAGGATTTCCTTTTACCTGGATCCACAATCAACATCCATGAAAATAGCAGGTAAGAAATCAAAAGAGGTGTTGCATTACAAAATCAGCTGTCAGGGGCCTCTCCAAATTACGAAAAAGTGAGGATGTTAGTTTAAAGACTAAGGAATGCCTGATACAAACTATAGTAATTTTTTTTCCTTCTAATGACAGTTCTTGTAGAAGGACATCATACTTGGAAGGGTGGAGGAACAGAGTAAGAGAGGAAGACACCAGATGAGATGGATTGGCAAGGTAACTGGGGCAACAGGATTGGATGTTTCGGAATCCATGAAACTGGCTCAGGATAGAGTAAGCTTCCGAGACGTTGTACATAGGGTCACTATGAGTCATGGGTGACTCAATGACACATAAACATAACAACAACATCTTTATTAAGATGTACACATAAAAGCACCTGAGTAAGAAAACACAGAATTATGTATTTAACTGTATCATTGTGGCTCAGCATTACCTTGAAATAGGTATGAAATGGTTTACTTTTTTGCTAATATTAAGATATATTAAAATGTGTTGACTGGAAAGGGCAGAAGGATAGGATATCTCCTCCCATGAGATTAACTGCCTCTGAAAATCTACCTGAGAGTCAGATACAGATCCATTCTGACTCAAAGATACACAACAACTGATTGGAAGAGATATATATTTATCAATACTCTCAAATAAGCAAAGCCAACAGAATGTGTAAATTATTGAATAATATCATTAATATCACATGCAAGCAAAATCTCACTGAAGATTTTCCACAAATGACTAAAACAGTTTATGGCAGAGACTATCCAGGAATACAAGATGTGTTTAGAAAGGGCCATGGCACTGGGGATATTATTGCTGATGTCAGATGGATGTTATCTGATAGCAGAGAGTATCAGATGCATGCCTATTTGTGGTTTACTAACTGCGCAAAGGCATTTATAGCTGTGTGGACCACAACAAACTGTGGTTAACATTGAGAAGAATGGGAATCCAAGAATGCTTGATTGTACTCGATGAAAAACCTATACCTAGGCCCAGAAGCTGTTGTCCAGAGCAAGGGAACACTGCAGGGTTCAAAGTTAAAAGGATTGCATCAGGGAGGTACCCAATCCCAGCATCTTTTGAATCAATATGCTGAGAAGATCATCCAAGAAGCTAGACTTTATGAAGAAGGTGGCAACAAGGCATGAGGAAGACTCATCAATAATCTGTATGCATATGACACAGTCTTGCTAACCAAAATGGAGGATTTAAAGTGTTTGCTGCCTACGGTCAAGGACTAAGTTGCCAATATGGATTGTCTCTCAACATCAAGAAAAGAAAAATCCTCATCACCGGGCCAAGAGATGATAGATGGTTGATGCTGGATAGAGAAAAGATTGAAGTTGTTAACAATTTCATTTTGCTCAGATCCACTGTCAGCACCCTTGGCCCCAGCAGTCAGGAAATCAAAAGATAAGTTACATTGCGAAAATATACTATCAAGGACCTCTCTAGAGTATTAAACAGCAATGATGTTAATATGGAGACTAAGATGTACCTGATCCAGGCCATAGTTATCTCAATTGCTTGCTATGCATCTGATAGCTGTACAATGAATAAGGATAACAGAAGGAAAATCTATGCTCTTGAGTTGTGGTGCTGGAGAAGAGTGTTGAACATACCATGAGTGGCCAAGAGAACAAGCATGTCTGTCCTGGAATTTGTGAAACCACACAGCTCCTTAGAAGAATTCTACCTCACATACTCTGGGCATGTCGTCAGGAAAGGCCGGTACTTTAGAAGGACATCATGCGTGGAAGGGTAGAGGGTCAGCACATGGGAGGAAGACCCTGGAGGAGGTGGATTGACACAGTAATAGTGACAATGGGGGCAGGTGTGTCAGAGATGGTAAGCTTGGCTCAGAACAGGGCAAGGTACAGAGCTGTTGTTCATATGGCTGCTATGAGTTTCCGTTAATTCAACATCACATAACAACATCATCATCAAAGTATCATTGAACTGTGTTCTTTTCAATTGCCACTTTTGCATCTGAAAGTGGACAGTGAATAAAGGGGATAGAAATGGATGCCTTTGCATTATAATATTGGAGAAGAATATAGAATATCCTTTGGACTAATAAAATAACAAATACATCTGTCTTAAAGGAAATGTGGCCAAGGTTTACCTTAAAGACAAGGATGGTGAAACTTTGGCTCACAAGCATTGGGCATGTTGCCAGGTAAAGCTAGGCTTTGTGGGGGGTAAACATCATGTACAAATAGGTGGAGGGAGGGTCAAGAAAGAGAGGAAGACTCTCAACAGGATGGACTGACACGGTGGCTATAACAAGGGGCTCCAGCATCTCAGAGATCATCAGATATCAAGAGGTTGGACAGGGAGGTTCCTATCTGTTGATGATAGGGTCACTATGAGGAGTAGTCAGCTCCACTGGACTTACTAACAACATAGCGCTTAGCTAAATAACTTAAGATTTATTCACTCAATGTGATACTTCTAGATGCTACAAAATGTGGCTAGGAGAACTATGGGTAATTTTCTCCTTTTTTTAAAATCGGTAAATGTAGACCCATCAAGGTAGATATTTAACCATGTAGTAGAAGGTCTGTTGGCAGTAAGGGCCAAGCCTTATGAACATGGAAAATGGCTCTAATACTAGGGCAACAGTATTCCCTCAATGGCTGCAATGGAGAATGGAGGAAAGGAAAGATTCCCCTAAGACACCAATCTAGCCCAATGGTAAAACTCTTCATGACATGTCAACAGGTCAAAATCACCCCAAACTATAGAAAGAGATCTTTGAAGAGCCCTGTCACCACTACACTACTTTTATCGATTCTAATTTGGATTAATTTTAAGCTTTTGAAAAACTAAGTACTTTCACAACTGCTATCTCATGAATCCACCCAACAGCCCATGAGGTGTCATTATTTCAACTTTGCAGATATAAAAAAAAAATCAAGGCATAAAAATAAGTCAATCATCATGTATTAAGTATAGTGGAGTCACATCTTCTGTGGGGGTGAGATTCTAAAGTTAGCTAATCAGGCAAAAATCACATCTGCTTAAGGAATGCCTTTGAAAAGTCTTTTTAATTCAATTGTATGGTCTCTTTGGTTTTATGGATATGATCCTAAATCATGTGCAAGAATGAATGTATGCAGTAGCTTTCTTGTGCTTGCTCCCTCTCTCTCTTCTCCCATTGCCATTAAATTGGTTCCAACTCACTGACAACCCTGAAGCAGTTTTCCAAGACTGTATATCACATGGGAGGAGACTGGCCACTGTTTCCCCATGGAGCAGCTGATGGATTCAAACTGCCTGGAGAGCAAAGCCTTTGGGTTACCAGAGTTCCAAGCCACAAGGTATAGTATTTAATAAATAAATACACATGCTATAAATGTGCAGAATTTTAAATTAATAAAATGAAGGACTATAAGGATATACAGTTGGTTTTATAGCTTAAATGTGAACACTCTTTTTAGCTCCACCATATACATGCATGGATCTCTGGTGGTCTGATGGTAAGAAGACACGCTGTCAACTCAAAGGCATGTGGTTTGAAGCTACCCTGGGAAAGAAACGTGGGCAATCTCATTCCATGGAATTTCCTGCCTCTGAAAAGCCATTGGAAGGTCAGCTATGGGTCAGTTTATGCACAATGTGCTCTGTAGTAAGACAGATGTTGTTGTTGTTGTTGTTGTTGTTGTTGTTGTCTACTGTTGAGTCAGAATCAACTCAAACCTGACCCTTCAGAGTGTTTTCAGAAACAGAATATCATGCAGAAGGAGACTGCCCATCTGTCTCCCACAGAGTAGGTGGTGAATTCAAACCACTTGCCATTCTGATTGCAGTAGATGAGCTGTCCTAAATGAGATGCCCATTAGAGCTGAATGGTAATACACTAGCTTAAAGTTGTTGTTATGCGCCATCTAGTAGCCTTTGACCCATAGCGATCATATGTACAGCAGCTCTGATGCCTTCCCTGTCCTGAGCCAGTCTTACTGATTCCAACACACCAACTCCCATTGTCTCAGTAACTGTATATCATCTGGAATCTTCTTCTCCTGCACTGTCCCTCTACCCTTCTGAGTATGATGTCTTTCTCCAAGGACCAGTCCCTCCTGACCAAGTGCCCAAATTATGTTAAACAGAGCTTCAAAATCCTAGCCTCCAAGGAGAAACTTGTTTTCACCCTCTCCAAGACAGACCTATTTGTTTTCTTGGCAGTCCATGGTATGTTCAAGACTCTTCTCCAGCCTCACAATTTGAAGGCATCAATTCTTCTGTCATCTTTAGTCACAGTCCAGCTCTCTGATGCATAGCAAGTAACTGCAAAGACCACAGCCTGCATTAGGTGCACTTTAGCCTCTATATTGACATCTTTGCTTTTCAGCATTCTGGAGAGGCCCCTGACAGCAGATTTTCCCAATGCAATCCATCTTTTGATTTCCTGGCTGTTAGTGCCAAGAGTGTTGATTGTGGAACTGAGAAAACTGTAATTATTAACAATCTCAATCTCTTTTCCATCCATCTTGGTGCTGCCAGCTGGCCTGCTGTTAAGAATCTTTTGTCTTCTGATGTTGAGCTTCAATCCATATTGCAAACTACCATTGTTGACCTGCAGGGCATGCTTCAGGTCCTCCTCAGTTTCAGCAAGCAAGGTTGCATCATCTGCATAACAGAGGTTATTGAGAAGTCTTCCTCCAGTCCTGATGCCACATTCCTCCTCATAAAACCCAGCTTCCCAAATAGGTTAAAGTGGCATTGGCAATTCACGGGTAGGATTCTCATCGTCCATTTGGGAGACCAAGGTTTGATTCCCAGGAACCACATCTCATGTCCAGTTAGTGGAGACTGGAGTGTTGCTGTGTTTCTGAACAGGTTTTAGTGACGCTTCCAGACTAAGACAAACTGGAAAGAAACTCTGGTGTTGTACTCTCCAAAATGGGCCAATGGGAGGCCTATAAACTGCAATAAGCCAATCTGCCAGGAGTCCTGAGGATGATGCAATGCAGGATCAGGTTTCATTCCATCCTCTGTGGGCTCATCACTAGTTGAATGAATGGCAGTAATGCTCTCTTGCTGCCTGCTGAGCACCGTGAGGACCACTGTTCTGGATCCTCACGAACGTCTACCTACGGGAAGGTAACCCTGGTCACAAAGTCAGTAAGTGGCAATAAACCAAAGCAGTATATCTGCCTCAGAACATTAGATTTCCATTTTCTAGAAGCCTTATTCTAAAGTTAAGTGTGCAGGTATTCCTCAGAATCACCTGGGGATGGACTGCTTCTAAAATGGGGCTGATGCCAGAACACTGAGCTCACAATTCTTCCCCCCTCTCTTGTCAGTTCAGGCACAGAATGTACAGACCCCACTCCTACAAAGCCTGCCAGAGACCTTAGCTCCCTCCCTTATGCATTTTCTATTGAACCACCTGTCGGTGCTGCCTGCCTGGTGCCCAGTGGCTATTCACAAAATATCTGATGATGACAAGTGATTATGCGCTAGCCACATCCTCTTACACTCATCCACGAGCCTCCCCGTGGGCACAGCCTGGAGCCCCAGGTCTGTTTTAATGTTTCAGGGCCTTGTCCCAATGAAATCTGTTTCACAGTTAATTCAAGTAAGCTTTTTACTTCACAGAATACCTCAAAGACTGATTAGAAGTTCAGGCTTGGCTGTAACATATCACAAAGGCATCCAGCCCCAGACTTGCCTTTCTGAATGGAATCGTTCTGCTCCTTTTGATTGAAAAGGCACATGATCTAGTGCCAGATGGTGACATGTGTACAAGGCAAGTCGGATTAAGTCGAGAGCTTTAGTGGAGCATGACGCAGATAAAGAAAATGATGGATTATCAACATACACACAATCAATGCTGTATTCCTTCAACTGAGCAGTAGATTCCACATCAGTCTATGCTTTCTCCTTGGCTTCTGTGGTGTCAGAACTGCCAAACACTGTTGTCCATCCACCTGCAGCTCAGTCAGCGTGAATCAGGGACCCCAGATCTGAGCTAGCTGCTCCACAATTCAGGCTACACTGGCCCAAGTCAAACACAGCATGTGGAGCCGGAAGTTCCGGCTCTGGGAAGAGCACCATCATTTTCCTCCCAACTCACTTTCCCAAACCAGGCATCTGGACATCCATCAGCCTTCACTCTTTTCCCCTCACCTTTCATATCTAATCCATCACCAAGACCTGTGAATTCTACCTGAATTGTCTGCCTCCTTTGAGTCCACTGCTGCTGCCAGAAAGGTCCTAGTTCCCTTCTCTAGCTCCCATGCTCTACCTCCTGATGACTACAGCAGTTTCCTAAAGGTTCCGCTGCCCGTAGACTCTTTCATGTCTTGTTGATGATCCCAAGCACCTGCACAGTTTTCGACCATGTTGATGTTAGATGACATGGAGTCAAGTACAACTCAGAGTGACCCTATGAACAATGGATCTGAATCCTGTCTATCATGTGACATCCTCACACTTCCTGTTACTTCCAGAGCCCGGTGCAGCAGTCACTGTGTCAATCTACCATGTTGAAAGTCTTACACTCCTTCACCATCCCTCCACCTTCCCAAGCATGATATCCCTCTCCAATGAATCTCTTTGCCTCCGAGAAGCACTCTGGCTGTACCTTTTATGTCCAAGACATAATCTGTTTCTTCTTTTAACAATTTATGGGATATTCATTACTCTTTTCCAACACCACAGCTCAAAGGCATTATTGTTCTATAATCCTTATTCACTGACCAGCTCTCAGCAGAATAGCAAGTGATTGAAAAGACAAATAACCAGTTACCCATGTGCAAGTGGAAACTAAGGCTAAAGAAAATGAAAACAAGTCCACAAAATCCAAAACATGATATTGAGTCTATCCCACTGAATTTTAAACTCTTCTTTAAGAATGAGTTTGAAGTATTAAACATCAATAACTGAAGAATAGATGAGTTGTGAGATGACATCCATGAAGAGAGCAAAAGGTCATCACAAAGACAGAAGCGAAAGAAAAAACCAGAATGGATATCAGAAGAGGTCCTGAAAATTGTACTGGAGCATCAGGAAGTCAAAACGAAGGGAAGGGATGCTGAAGAACCGAACAGAAGATTTCAAAAGGCAGTTTTAAAAGTCAAAACAAAGTATTAAAACAGAATGTGCAGAGAGCAGAAACTGTAGAATTAAAAGGAAAGAATTTGCTCGGCATTTTTCAAGCTGAATAAATTGAAAAACAAAGTTCAGGATCAAGTTATAATATTTAGAGAGGTTACGAACAAAATCTTGAATGGCCCAGAAACATCAAAAGAAGATGTAAGGAATGCACAGTATCACTGTCCCAAAAGAATTAGCTGACACTGAAATATTTTAGGAAGCAGCATATGATCAAGAGCCATTGGTAATGAAGGAAGAAGTTCAAGCTGCACTGAAAGTATTGGCAAAAAATAAGGCCTCAGGAATCAATGGGATGCCAATTGACATGTTCCAACTAATAGAAGCAGCCCTGGACGTGCTCACCAGTCTATACCAGGAAAACTGGAGGACAGCTGCCTGGCTGACTGAATGACTGACGACTAAAAGAGATCCATAATTGTTCTCATTCCTCACTCACAGGAGAGTAAGAATAAAAATCTAATTGAAATATTTATAACCTCTTTTTCTATTTTCCACTCTACCCCCTAGAACTTTTTGTGACTCCCTCTTGGTCTTAAAATCCAAAGGCTTTATAACTGCTTACAAAGGTTGGCCATTGTCATCTTTCAAGAATGTCACTAGTTACTTCCTCCATCACATTTTGCACTACAACTCAGTTCTTTCAGATAAGATTTGGTCTAATTGACTATATCAATCAAATCTCAGTCCAGGGTTATAAAGACAACCCATAAAAATTACTGATGATCTGCACACCCATGTTTATGGTGGCTTTGTTCACGATATCAAAGAGCTGGAAAGAACCAAAGTGTCCACCAACAAACGAGAGGATAGAGAAGCTTTGGTATATTCACACAATGGAATACTACACTACATTGAAAAATAAGGAACCCATGAAATATTATGCAAAATGGATGACCCTGTAGGACATTATGCTGAGTGAAATATCACTCAAAAGGACACAAAAGGGCAAATATTGTCACAAAAGAACAAATATTGCATAGGGCCACTGTTGTAAAATGGGACTGACATCATGGTTGAGGGAAGACAGAAAAGGAACGCAGGAATGATGTATATTGCGTTGAAACAGATGAGGGAGAGAACTGTTTAAAAGGGACATATGAATGGGTATTCTTGTCATTACAAAAGTCCACAGTGAAGGCTGCATAGTGGCGTGGACTTGGTGGGGGGAGAGGGGGGATTACATAACAATGAAAGAGTTTTTCTTTTTCTTTTCAAGGAGAAGAGCAATTTGAGGAGGAGGAGGTGGGCAGGGAGAAAAGTGCAACAATGAATGACTGGAAATCATGAGTCTCTGTAAACTTTTATTAAAATTAACAAATAAATAAATTGTTATCATGTCTCCAAGCTCAATTTTGTATTTCCCCATAAAGCCTAGATATTTAGGGGTTATGAATATCATGGGCAAATTTAAATTATTCAGGGGAAATTGTGATAATCTGATTATAGGATATTTCTAGCTCTTCTCTCCAATTTGTTTGTTCCTAGTTAACGTTCTTTATTTTAAAACATTATAATTGACTGTATAAACAATGTGCAGAACATATTTTCCTATCAAAACTTCACATACTCACTCAGGAAATGATTATTAAGCATCTACAACGTGCACTGTAGGGTGCAGACAGCAAGACAAGCACAGCTCTGTCTATCAAGAAAGCAGGCTTTAAGCAATCAATTATACAAATAATCATCTGACAGTGATTATATATAGTGTAACGTGGGGCGTGACGGGAAAACCGGTGCAAAGGCAAAGATTTCTGAGAGGCTAATAAGCGAAATGACATTTGATTGAGAAACAAAAATTAAGTCTATGATGAGAACAGGCAAAGAGGAAGCATTCCAGGCCGAAGGACCAGCATCTGTAAAGCACCAAGTAGCAAGAAGATGAATACTTGAGAAAGTTAAGGTCACTGCTGCACAAAAGAAAAAAAAAGGACCCAAAACAAACCCTAAAAGGCAGCATATTCAATGTGACTTTGCAAGCCATTGTGAGTGTATCTCTCACCACATGGCTGGGCTGTTGTTACTGTTGTTAGGTGCTGTCCAGTAGGGCACAACTCATGTCAACCTTAGGAACAAAGGACATGGCCTCTCCCCTATCCTGTGTCATCTTCACTGTCTCTGACACACTTGACCCCATTGCTGCAGTCACTGTGTCAATCCATCAGAAAATGTAAATATTAGATATCTGTGGTCTACCAACGAGATTAGACAGTTTGTTAATGATATAAACATAGTAAATAGCACTTTTGGGGTGGAAAAATGCAAATAAGATGTGTAGGGATTGGCCACTTTGGGCATCTCACCTGGCTTTAACTGAGCAGACTCAGAGGCAGAAAATCAGAATCTCACTACCATCAAGAGAGAAGAAACAGACAGTTGCATTCTTTGGGCCAGAGATTTCTGCACAAGATAGAGATTAAACCCAGATGCACAGATGCAGCAGCAGCAACATCAGCAGCAGAGATGTGGAGGACTAGAGACCAGTGTGTGACAGCTGGACTAGGTGTGTCAATCTACACAGCTAGATTCATCAGCAGGGAGGGAGTGGCACATAACTGTAGAACTAAAAGAGCACTGTGTAACATTCGTTCAAGCATGGAAAGAGGCTAAGCCCACAAGACTGGGGGTCTGAGTAAGGTTGTCCTGTAAACACAGCTTAAAAGATGCTGCCCTGATTGAAGAATTGTATATCCTAAGTGTTCCAGGGGGCAGTCATGAGAACAGAGCAAGGAAACACTACATGGTTCAAGATTGGGAAGGGCACGCCACGGTTGTGTCCTATCTCCATATACCTTTTCAAGCTATATGCAGAACAGATTATCCGGGAAGCTGGGCTGTCTGAGGAGAGGTGTAGCGTCAGGATTGGAGGAAGATTCATCAACAGCTGTGTTACGCAGATGACACAACCCTGCTTGCTGAAACTGAGGAGGACCTGAAGTATTTGCTGCAGAAGGTCAAGGACTACAGCCTCCAACATGGATTGAGGGTCAATATTAAAAAACAAAGATTCTCACCACAGAGCCAATTGGCAGCATCAGGATAGATGATGAGGAGACTGAGATTGTCAACAGCTTTAGTTTGCTTGGCTCCCCAGTTAATACTCTTGGCACCAGCAGCCAGGAAATTAAAAGATGTATTACAATGGGAAAGTCTGCTGTTAGAGACCTCTTCAAAGTACTGAAGAGCAATGGTGTCACTCTGGAGACTAAGGTACACCTGATACAGGCCATGGTCTTTGAAATCACTTGCTATGCATCTGAGAGCTAGACAATGACTAAGGAGGACAGAAGAAGAATTGACGCCTTTGAGCTGTGGTACTGGAGAAGAGTATTGAATATATCATGGACTGCTAAGAAAATGAACACGTTCACACTAGAGAGGATTCAACCAGGCTACTCCTTGGAGGCAAAGATTCTGAAGCTTCGTCTGACATACTGTGGACATGTTGCAAGGAGTGACCATTCCTTGGAGAAGAACATCATGCTTGGGAGGGTGGAGGGACAGTGCAGGAGGGAAGACTCTCAGGTGGATTGATTCAGTGACTGGGGAGGTCAGGGTAGGGGTGCTGGAGGCAGTGAGATTGGTACAGGATAGAGCAGGGTTTAGGGCTGTTGTACCTAGGATTGTTATGAGTCACAGGTGACTTGACAGCATATAACTACAACAAGTGTTCCTAACTTAAATTATAACCAGTCACTTTCTTAAAAAATGCCCTAGTTAGGAGTATTGTCTGTGAGTTCTATGTGGCCATTGCAGCAAATTATCTTAGCAGAAAAGTAGTGAGAAGAGCAGTTGGTGCTGAAGTAGGCGAAGGTGTGGAGTGGAGAGTAGAGGTGTGGGCAGAGGGGGCAGGTTTGCCTGTATAGCCATCAGCCTTGTGCTGTGGATGCTGTTGGTAGGCATTCTTTGCCCTTCGGAAGTTAGTGTAGGTCAGAGAACAACTCCACTTCCATTTCCATCACCTCTAAGCCTGCTGCATTAGGCAACAAATTGGCATCTAGGTGATTCCATCTCTGGGAAATCTCATATATTTCCTGGTATAATTGTGCTCCTCAGAATTTTCCATTGTTGTGGTCTTTAGGAAGAAAACTGCCATGCTTTTTCCTGGGTTCTAAATTCCGGCCTTTCAGCTCACTGTTACTTAATCTACATCACCCAGAAAACCTCTCTGCAGGCCAAAGCTGCTCAAATTATCTTCAACTTGCTCATGCATTGATGGTTTTGTCAAATCTAATACAAACTAATTAGTATAAAACTGAGATTTAAAAAGAAAATGCAAACTTTTATTTTTATTAGGTTTAACAGATATAAAATTACCCTATGAATTACTATAAAAACTACTCAAAGCTTTCCATTTTTGCTCCTTTCCACTGCTTACCAATAACAAAGAGTTTACAAATGAACACTGGTCCACAGACCACACTTCAAGTAACATAGTGGATCATCAAAGGCTTTAAAACACAGAAGTGGTAAACTAAGAGTTGTATTTTCCAAAGACCATTTGGGGACTACCTGGGAAAACTGATTAGGAGTTTTCAGGAGGTTCCTAGCAACCTTAACAAGGTAAGGTTTTAAGAACAGAAATGCTTTGTCTCCCAGTTCTGGAAGCTGTTATTGTTATGAGGTGACCATGACTCCCAGTGACCTTATGAACAGCAGATCTGAATCCAGCCCTGGAGAGGGCCAGACTTTGTTCCATGTGCTATAGATGTATTATCAGTATGGATCCGTCCCTCGAGAATGATATCATGATTGTGAGGATGTCAAAGGACCAGGTAGTATTTCATACATGTTGTTATTTGGTGTCATCAAGTTGACTACGACTCATCGTATGAATTTGCTCTATCCTCATCATCTCTCATACACTCAAACCCACTGACACTGACACTGTGGGGATCAATCAATCTTGCTAAGGATCTTCCTCTCTTTCACTGAATCTCCACCTTTCCAAGCATTATACCTCTTTCCAAAGACTGGCCCCTCCTAACAATGTACTCTGGTACATGAGACAAAATTTCACCATTCTTGCCTCTAAGGGGTATCCTGGTGGCACTTTCCCCAAGACACATTTGTTTGTTCTTTTGGTAGTTCATGGATTATTCAGTACTCTTCTGCAACACAACAACCCAAAGGCACTCATTCTTCTTCTGTCATCTTCAGTCACTGTCCAACTTTCAGATACACAGAGAGTATTTTTAAAAGACCTTTTCAACATGTATGCAGAGTAGATTATCCGAGAGGCTGGGCTCTATGAGGAGAATTGTGGCATCAGGATTGGTGGAAGACCTATTAACAATCTGCGTTATGCAGATGACACAACCCTGCTTGCTGAAACACTTGCTGCGAAGGGTCAAGGACTGCAGCCTTCAGTATGGACTGAGGCTCAATGTCAAGAAGACAAAGATTCTCACCACTGGACCAATTGGCAGCGTCAGGATGGATGACGAAGTGATTGAGAGTGTTCACAGCTTCAGTTTGCTCGGCTCCACAGTCAACACTCTTGGCACCAGCAGTCCATGGTATTTGCAATCGCTTGTTATGCATCAGAGAGTTGGACAATGACTAGGGAGGACAGAAGGAGAGTGGATGCTTTTGAGCTGTGGTGCTGGAGAAGGGTACTGAATGTACCATGGACTGCCAGGAAAACAAACAGATTCATCTTGGAGAGGATTAAACCAAGCTACTCCTTGGAGGCAAGGATTCTGGGGCTTCGTCTGACATACTTTGGACATGTTGCCAGGAGGGGACGGGTCCTTGGAGAGGGACATCATGCTTGGGAGGGTGGAGGGACAGCACAGGAGGGGAAGACCCTCTATGAGATGGATTGATTCGGTGACTGGGGTAATCGGGATGGGTGTGTCAGAGGCGGTGCGGTTGGCGCAGGATAGAGGGTTTACGGCTGTTGTGCATAGGGTAGCTATGAGTCACAAATGACTCGACGGCACATAACAACAACAACAACATAGATGGTATACCAATTGACATATTTCAGCTAACAGACGCTGCCATGGATGTGCTCACCAAGTTGTGCCAAAAAATCTGGAGAACAACCAGTTGGCCAACTGACTGGAAGAGGTCTGTATTTGTTCCCATCCCAAAGAAGGGCGACCCAACTGAGTGTGGAAACTACAGAACAATATCATTGATTTCACATGCAAGCAAGTAGAAGATTCTACTGAAGATTATCCAAAAATGACTGGAACAGTACATCAGCAGAGAACTGCCAGAAGAATGTCTATCTGTGTTTCGCTGATTATGCAAAGGCTTTTGAGTGTGTGGATCGCAACAAGCTGTGGCTGACTCTGAGAATAATGGGAATCCCAGAACATTTAATCGTGCTAATGCGAAACCTATATTTGGACCAAGAGGCAGTCGTCAGAACAGAGCAGGGCAACACTGCATGGTTCAAAACTGGGAAGGGTGCATGCCAGGGATGTGTCTTTAGAGAGGGACATCATGCTGGGTATAGTAGAGGGACAGCACAGGAGGGGAAGACCCTCTATGAGGTGGACTGATTCAGTGACTGGGGTAATCGGGATGGGTGTGTCAGAGGCAATGAGATTGGCACAGGATAGAGCAGGGTTTAGGGCTGTTGTACATAGGGTCGCTATGAGTCACAAGCGACTCGATGGCACATAACAACAACAACAACGTCTTGAATCAAGAGCACCTTACTAGTCTCTAAAGTAACATCACTGATCCTTAGCAAGGGTCACTGGCCATTGCTGGTCCTTGACTGATTTTTCACAATGCAACGTGTCTTTTGAATTCTTTTTTTTTTTTACCTTTTTTTCTACTGATTTACAAAACTCGAATCCAAATTCTTGCAATTTCTCTCACCCTCCATTAAAATTGTACAATCCAATGATTAATTCCCCTTCCCCCTGCACATCCACATCCCTCTGCTTCCAGCCTCTCCCACCCCTCCTGGATCCTTATACTCATTCTACAATAATGGTATTATACAATATTTATCCTTGTGGGACTGAGTTCACTCAACTTATTGGTCTCCAGTCCCCCCACCCCAAGTTAGGTAATAATTTACAAAGTTATTGCTCCTGTGTTCTGCATAGTATTCTGTTGTGTGAATGTACCATAATTTCTCAATCCATTCGTTTGCGGTTGGACACATAAGAGACAAACTGGGACTAAGCTTAGAAGCGCTAGTGCAAGGTATAGAGACTGCCAAATACAACCAGAAATGCACAATCTAAAGAGGATGAAATTGATGCGTGGGACCTTCTAAAGTTTAAATCCTTGTGCACATTAAAAAGTTTTTCCAACAAGGTGAAAAGAAAACCTACAGACTGTGAACAAATATTTGGTAATACCGTCTCAGACAAGAGTCTTATTAAAAAAAACTTTTGATTTCTTGATTGCTAGTATCAAAGGTACCATCTCTCTGGAGGCTTATTGTTAGGTGCCACCGAGTCAAGTATGACTCAAAATGACCCTATGACCCACATATCTGTGTCCTGTCCTGTCCTATACCATCCTCCAGGTTTCCAAGGTACTTGAGCCCATTGCTACAGTCACAAGGTCAATTCATCATGTTGAAGGTGTTCCACTCTTTCACTGACCCTTCACCTTTCCAAGTATGATGTCCCCTTCTAATGAATATCCCGTCTTAACATCCCCAAAGTATGTGGGATAAAGTTTCACCATCCTTGCCTCCAAGGAGCACTTGTTATTATTGTTGTTAGGTGCCATCAAGTCAAATACAATTTACAGTGATCCTATGAACAACAGATCTGAATCCTGTCCTGTCCTGTGCCCTCTTCAACAACTCTGATACACTTAAGCCCATTGTTGCAGTCACTGTGTCCATCCATCTCCTTGGGGGTCTTCCTCACTTCTACTGATCCTCCCCCTTTCCAAGCATGATATCCCTTCCCAAGGAATATCCTTTTAGACGTCTTAAATTAAGGTGGAATCAGGACCTTAAAAGCTCTCTCTGTAGGCTTCTGGGAGTTCCAGGCATTCCTGGCTTGCTGCTGTACCAAAATTCCATCTTGGCATCTGTAGTCACATGACAATCTTTCCTTTATGCCTGTCTCTCCTCTGCTACAAGGACACCTCTCAGTGGTATTCAGACCCACCCTGCTCTGGGAAAGCCTCACAACAACTTAACTGATTACATCCTCAAAGCTGCTATTTCCAAACAAGGTCAAATTCACAACCTATCTTTTGGGATGACACAATTCAACCTATAATAGTGTGAGAGGGGCAACTGGGGCTATTGTAATATCTTAGGAAGAAACAATAATCCATAGAGAATGGATTGATATTTAATGCTCTCAACAATCTTTGAAGTAGGCATCAGCATCTATTAAGTGAGAGCTAAGGTCATTTCTAGAAGCAGAATTCACATTTCCAAAAACCGAGTAACCCAGGCTCCAAAGCCTTAGTTAAACATAGCCCTTGGGGTCCCCTTACTGGTGACCTTATAACAATATTCTTTCTGCTACTTCTGTAAATAGCCTTTCTATGCTATCCACAGCTGAACTGGCCTTTCAAGAAACCCCATGCTGATCCGTCCATGTAACTCAGCTTCCTGGAGAACAAGAGCTGCCATTCCTTATGCAAATGTGTTGCAACAATGAAACCCCAGAGGTAGGAAAAGAATCTGCTTATAATGCCCTGTGCTTTTCACCATTTTCCAAAGGGTCCAGATGACTTTTAAGACACAATTAAGATGACTTTTAAAGACAAAATTAAATATATTTAGTTGAGGAAAGACGTGGATTCCGGAAAGTCTAAGAGAAGTCCAGGCTTGCCTGGACAAGCAGAGACTTTGTCTTTAAAAACAAAACCCCAAGACCTGTCTCCATGCGCCTCTGCTGTCCTCCTCAGTGCCCATTTTATAATCTCTCTGCATCTGTTTCTTCAGCTGGAAGATGAGACAACATCAGGCACAGGGCTGACTTAAAGAATGCTTTAATTTAATTCAAACAAACATTTATTTGTCAGCACAATGTGTCCCACTGAGCTGGACAATGGATTATATAGGTGGTGATCAATCTGCAAATAATAAAGGCAATACTCATGGTAAATGTCATAGATATACACACAGAGACCCCAGGAGGACCAGGCAAGGATCAGAGGAGTTGATGATTAGTCTACTTTTAAAGCGGAGAAAGGAACTTTCAAGCACATAAACCTAAGAATGACAGTCATAGGAGAAAGTTCAATATGAGATATCTGAAAAACAACAAATAGCATTGTTGCTGTTGTTGTTGTGTACCGTCAAGTTGGACTTAAACCACAGCTTACCCTCATGTGGGTTTTCACAGGCAGTAAATCACATGGAAAGAGACTGCCCATCTTTCTCCCACAGAACAGCTGATGGATTCAAACCTTGTGCCTTTGGGTTGACGGCACAGCTCCTTACCATTAGGCCACCACAGCTATACAGGTAGCATAGTGTAGAGAAAGCAGGGGAGATTAAGTAAAAGAAGATTCCACAAAAGAGAGATGGGGAAGGGTCACTGAGGTACGGTTGTTGTTGTTGATGTTGTTAGGTGTCGCTGAGTCGCCTATGACCCGTAGCAACCCTATGTACAGCAGCTCTGAACCCTCCGTCCAGAGCCAGTCTCACTAATTCCGGCACACCCACCTCCACTGCCCCAGTTACTGTATCAGTCCATCTCATCTGGTGTCTTCCTTTCCTGGGCTGTCCCTCCACCCTTTCGAGCACAATGCCCTTCTCCAGGGATCAGTCTCTCCTGGCCACGTGCCCAAAGTATGTGAGACGAAGCTTCAAAATCCTAGCCTCCAAAGACAGACTTGGTTTCACCCTTTCGAAGACAGACACCTATTTGTTTTCTTGGCAGTCTATGGTATGTTCAAGACTCTTCTCCAGCACCACAACCAGGAAGCAATGGAAGAGTTAAATAAGGTTATCTGGAGTATAAGTGAGAACCTGGGCCAGACCAGAAACAAAGAAGGAGTAAATGTGGAGCACGCTCTGATGTAGTTATTGATGTAGTTCAAAAACAGTGGTTCTGTCCACATGACGCTCTTTCATGGATACCTACGAAAACAACCGAACATGACTCCAAGGGTGCTAGCAGTCCCAAATTATGTGGGAAAGGGAACAAAAGAGTGGCTTTCATCATGTTTCTGACCTCACTAGTTCTGCTAAGTCTAGAATATAGGCCCCGGAACATTCAGGAGTAAATGCAAAGCCTGGGCTCTGGGCCTGGGTGGACAGCAGGCTGACTTTCCAGACCTTCTGAGCAAGAGAAAAAAAGAGTTTCTCCTTTCAGCTTTGAAATGCAGCCAGGAAAAGGTTTTCTTCACGCTTTTTACAGTATTCTAAAGGCAACAAAGAAAAACTATTTTCTCAGCAGATGAAGAGTGAAATATCTTGCTCTAGGGCTCAAAAGTGCTGCCTTAGGGAAGCCCACCTAAAGGGAGGAGGGAGGGAAAGAGAGAAGAGATCACCTAAAGGGAGGAGGGAGGGAAAGAGAGAGAAAAAAAA
>NW_006399809.1:16363378-16402425 GCF_000299155.1 Elephantulus edwardii | reverse complement strand
AAAGGGAGGAGGGAGGGACGGAGAGAAAAAAAAGAGAGAAGAGATAGAAGAGAGGAGGAAGAGAGAGAGAGAGAGAAGAGACAATGAGGAGAGAGGAGACAGTCTAGACCACCCCTCCCTCCCCCAGACACCGGCTTTGATGACTGCACTAGAGAGGGGCTGAAGAGCCTGTTAGCAATTCTAACTCTGCAACAAAGATCCTTCTGCCAAATAAATTCTCTCAGGGGATAATGGCTGGCTCAGAGAGTCTTATACAACTATAAATCTGACTCGGGGGTGGGGAGGAATCAAAGAAATATCTTCTTTGGAACGTGTTGAAAGTCACCTGTCTCAAGCAGCTGCAACATGGAGCCTTTCCCTGTTACCAACCTAATCTCGGAAGAGCAATGAGGCCCAAGTCCCTCTGTTTTGGAAATCACCACATTGATAACAAGGGGTCCCTGAGGCGAGGTCAGCGCCAGCCCAGAGCATGATCCGGCTGGCTGACGTCACTCTGCAAAGCTGCTAAGAGCATTAATGAGTTTATGAGAACTGAAGGCACTCAGATGGAAGAAGCTCCAATAAACCAGCAGATTTATTTCTGTGCTGCAGTTGTCTTACCCTAGATCTCTTCTTCTTGCTGAGCAGGGAACAAAGTGGGAGGGGAATGACTATGGACTTTGGAGATGTACAGAGCTCACTTCAGAGCAGTCTAGAGATGGGAAAGGGCTTGGCTTTGCTGAGAAATTCCTCGTGAGACAAAGGAGACATCGGATGTTTACTCAGAAAAGTGACCATTCAAGAGTTTTGGATCTAGCACCACAGCAGCTCCATAGAAGTGGTCTGGAGGGCTGGGATTAGAATAAAGAGAACTATCCAGGAAGCCAGAGATAGGACAGTCTGACCCGACCCGCAACGATCCCATGTCAGGGGAAGATGAGGGAGAGAATTTAAAAGCCATTTCACAATAAGAATTGCCCAAACTCGGTCCAATAGGCTTTACCATTTCACGTAAGGCAAAATTCGCATGTGGAGCTAATCCTTGGAGACTTGAGCTTCTGAACTTCAACAAAAGGACATCTCCCAGAAGGTTTCACTCAAGTTAGTTACAGAGCAGAAGCAGCTTCTTCCAGGCAGTTTAGTGTAAACATCCTACTTGGAGTTACTGATAAGGGCCTCCACTGCCGTTCCTACTGTGGCTCTGCCAAGTGACCTGGTGAGAGGTTCAAATAGGGGACAACCAGCCCAGTCAGCCCGTGACAGAGCCCTGGGCATACAGACCCCAACTCCCTTCCCTCCAAAAGATGATTTCCAGGGCTTAAACATGGATGGGGATTTGCTAAAAGACGATGGAGGCAAAGCAAGAAGCAAAAACACAGAGGGTAGGCTGGAATTAGAAAGAATGACACCTGTGGCCAGTTACAGTTCTTAAAACATTGATATATACTTTGTCTTATTTGTTTTTTATAAAAACATAGGTTAGAGACAGATTAGCTAAGATTACTGCCATTTTACAGATAAATAGATTGAGGCCAAGAGATGTGCCCAATATTACATTATTCTGGTTCAGTAGTTTTGATTCTTCTTGGGACTGGTTAGATCCAGGCTGAGCAGGAATCCAGGCTTAGCCCATGAGCAACTTCTGTGGCCAAGTGAGCCAGAATGGGCAACTGGAATCATCTGGCTGGCTTGGCAGGGATATGGACCAGACAACTGGAATTTGGCCCCTTGGTCAACTGGCTCATATTAAGGACTGGAAATCATGTTTTGGAGAAAAGGGAGTTAGGGTCTATATATCTAGGGCTCTGTCACAAGGTGGCTGGGTGTGCCTGATTCAGGCTATGGTCTTTTCAGTTACTTGCTATGTATCTGAGAGTTGGACAATGAACATGGTGATAGAAGAAAAACTGATGCCCTCAAATTGTGATATTGGAGAAGAGTTGGAATATCCTACGGACTGCCAAAAGAATGAGCAGTTGTGTTTTGGAAAAGGTGTAGCCAGAGTACTCCTTGGAGGCACAGAGGGCAAAGCTTCATTTCATATACTTCGGGTATATCACTGGAAACGGTATATCATTGGAAAGGTGGAGAGTCAGTAAAAGAGAGGAAAACCTCCAACGAGATGGACTGACATTGTGACCGCACCAATGGGCTTATGTTTATCAGAGATGATGAGGATGGCACAGGACTGGACAGGATTCAGGTCTGTTGTTCATAAGGTCACGGAATCATTCTTGACTCAATGGCACCTATCAACAATAAGAAGCAGGGTTATCTGGTGAGGCCAGAACCCTATCAGAAAGGGCTGCTCCAGCAAAGGCCCTGCCTGGTTATCTCTGATTCTGCATGGCCACACTGCATGTCATTCAATCTATAAAACCTAATACCCTCACTGCTTCCCGACAATGCCTTCATCCTCAAGGTGACTGTTCTGCAGACAGATAGATGGGTACAGCAGGTAACATGCCATCCATGCCATCTACCTGTGCAGGCAAGTTGGATAATCTAAGAGGAGTCAGTCAGGCTGATTGAAAGATAACAGGCCCATCTGCAAAGTTCCCAGGATCAGTGATGAATAGACAAGTGTCCTAAGGTCCAATACAAAGGCCTCACTGTGCTTGAAGCTGTGGAAAAGTCTCTGTACTAGACCTGGAGTCAAATCTCAGCTCTGTCTCCTGTCATGTAGGGAATGCTGGATGAGCTCGCTGGCCCCTCTGAGTCCATGTGCCCTCATTTAATTAGTGGGAATAACAAAACAACCCTTTTGGGATTAAAACCAAGGTCTGGCACATGGTTGGCATTAAGAACCGTGAGGCAAAATGGAAGTCTGTATTCCTCAACAAGATAATCCAATTTAAATATTAGCTGAGAACATGAAAAATATGTCACAAAAGAAGATATTCTGGACATTATGCTGAGTGAAATATCTCAGTCACAAAAGGACAAATCCTGCATAGTACCACTGTTGTAGAACAGGACTGACATCAGGGTTGGGGTGAGACTGATAAAAATTGGATAAATTATGATATTGCATTGAAACAGATGAGGGGGAGAACTGTTTAAAAGTGATATATGATTGGGTATTATGGTTATGACAAGAGTCCAGAATAAATAAAGGTTGCATAGTGGATTGTACTTGGGGTGGGGGGAGGGGGGATTGCATACCAATAAAGGAATTTTTCTTTTACTTTTCAAAGAGAAGAGCAAACTGGGGGGGGGGGGGAGAGGTGGGCTGGGAGAAAAATGCAACAATGAATGAATGGAAATCCAAAATCATTCTGATGGCCCCCAAACACATGAAGAAATGCTTGAAATCAAAAGCTATTAAGGAGAGACAAATCAAAATAACAGTGGGTTATTATCTTACCCCAGCAAGAGAAAGGAATACAACAAATGCTGTCAATTTTGTGGAGAGATTGAAATTCTCACATATTATGGTGGAAGCAGGAGTGCCATCCACTTCCTAAACAACCTGCCTCTGGAAACTCTATGAACTTTGATAAATGGTGATAGCTATAGAAAGGCTTCAGGCCTTTTGTCCATAGGGTTGATGAGTCATGCTCAACTCGACGGCCTTCAACAACAACAACAACATGGGTCCAAATGTAGAACAGTGGGACCATTGCAAATATACCGTGGGCCTTCCTGTGGCATGGGTCTAGGGTTCAGATGGCTTTCCTGGCCAACAGCTGTGACTTTCATGACACGATTATATGGGAACCTGAAATTAGTGAACATAAACTAATCATACTCAGTCGGTCGGGTTTTCCCACCCCATCACGTTAAACTGAGCTGGTTTAGCAGCAGATCAGAGACCTACACAAGAGCAGCAGCAGTTCAGTGGAGAACCTGAGCCCAACATGAAACAGAGCTGAATAGGACCTGCTGCCTCAGGGAGTCAGGGTCAGAGGTCTTCACCAAGCTTAATAGAGGACTGAAGGGATATAATATAACTGACAAGACTAAGGGGACTTTGTTAACACTAACCTAAGTCATGAAGCTTGAGGGTCAAAGGGCCTTCAAGCAGACTTGAGAAACTGTCCTGACTAAGGCATTGTATTCTTCTGCCAATCTGAATTATAGCCTGTTAATTGCCATAATAAGCCCCATAATTGTGAGTATGGTTCTGAAAGATCTATGTGGCCATTGCAACAGATTCGAGAGCCAGCAGTAGAGTAGCATCTTAGTGTTGTATTATTAGAAGCAGATGTGGGAGCATGGAGAAACATGCCTGACCTTACAGGAATTAGTTCTGTATTGTGGATGTTGCTGATAGGGCCTATTCTCCTTTGTGAAGTTAATAAATGTCCGACTCGGTCATCTCCATGCTGCTCCACCCTTTTTACACTTCCTTAAATAGTTGACAATAGAAACATGATTTCATCCAATAATCTCATACTGTTGTTGTTACGTGTCATTGAGTCACCTGGAGCTCATAGTGATCCTATGTACAATAGCTCTGCACCCTGATCTGGAGCCAGTCTCACTGACTCCGACATACATACCTACCTCCATTACCTTAGTAACTGTGTCAGCCCATCTCATCTGGAGTCTTCCTCTCCTGTACTGTCCCTCCACCCTCTTAAGCACAAGGGCATATGTGTGTGTGTATGTGTGTGTGTGTGTGTGTGCGTGTGTGTGTGTTCACACTCACATATCCCCCTCCTAAAGAAGAGTTGTGATGAGAACAGACAAACACACATCCGTTTTCATTACAGCGTTATTTACAACAGAAAAGAAACAACCCAAATGGATATGTAAACTATGGAATGCACATACAATGGAGTAACATGCAACACTAAAGAATAATCAAGAATGTGTAAAATATCACATAATTAAACCTGGAGGACATTATACAAGTTAAATAAGTCCATTACCAAAGAACAAATTACATAAGTCCACTGTTAAGAAAGAGCTAAGGACAAGTTAAAACATGGGGTGGATGAATGGGGAAGCCACACAGAAAAAAAACTTTTGATGATTTCCTGGGATACGAAGTGAGAGAAAAGGGACTGAAAATCAGTAGAGAGATGTTGGGTGAGGAGAAAGGCAATGTAACTAAAATAAAATGATTAGTAGCACTATAGTGGTAAGAAACTTCACTGCAATCCCAAAGGTACTCTGTTCAAATCTACCAACTGCTCCACAGGAAAAGGATGGGCAGTCTCCTCCTGCGCAATTGATTGCTTCTGAAAACCCAGTGGAGGCTCAGTGAGGGTTGGTTCTGACTTGACAGACACAACAACAACAACATCACAAACAATGGGGAAGTCACTGAGTTGTAACAAGATACAGAGTCAATGAAGATAAGCACTATTTTACATGCAAGTCTGCTTTATCAGTAATAAACATTACTCTGCAAGTGGATATAAAGGCAGACAGGCAAAGCGGACAGACAGAAGCAGGAGAAAGGGACTACACCTGTCATCATACACAGGGCTAGCAGATGATATTTAAAATAATAATAAATCTGTGTTGATCTGGTATTAACTTGTCACCTCAAGGTGTACAATCTGGAGAACATCGCTCCCATAGGACATTTTCCACGTGCTTCCCATCATACCCCCTGAGAGCTGGGGCCCACACACTTGGCACAACCTAGGAAGGGCTGATGCAGAGGGACAGGGGTAAGGGCAGGGCCCAGGCGAGTTCTCCACTAACGAGCAGCACACATGCCCAGCAAGCTCCGTGCTATGGAAAGAATTCAAGACTCTGGGGTCCCTGAGGAAACATGATGTTTGAGAAAGAAAACTTTGCCAGGCCAATGAACAGAAGTGTCTCAATTTGGGGCCTGGCTCATACTTAAAGAACCAGGAAGTACAGTAGGCAACAGCTTACTACTTGAAATTTTATTTTGAACCAGTTTGCAGTTTTCTATGATTTTAATACCCAAGACTTGAGTGCAGGCCCACACACCTCTTTTTCACAAAAAGCATTCACACTCATTGCCTTCAAATCAGAACCAATTCATAGCTGACTTTCTTGCAGGTGTTCAGAGGCTGTAAATTACACATGAGGGGAGGAGACGTCTATCTTTCTCCCATGGAGCCACTGACGCCCCCTTTGGGTTAGAGCACAACTCCCTACATACTAAATCACCCGAGCTCCTTACAATCAAAATACCCTTCATAAAATGTTCAGCTCCCCACAGGGAAGCTCTTGTTCTCAGAAGGGCTATAAGACTCAAACCAATTATCCTCTCAGAGCCTCAGTTTTTCCATCTGTTCATTGGGAACAATGGGGCCACACATCCTGGAGGTACTACGGAGACTGAAGAAGACAATGTCCTTGGCAGGTGGTTCCTAGTCCCTCATCTCACATCGGACTTGGATAGATGATTCTGCATGTTATTGTTGTTGTTAGGTACCACTGAGATGACTACCACTCACAGTGATCCCACCTTTAAGGGGCACCCTGGCTGTACTTCCTCCAAGTCAGGTCTGTCTGTTCTTTGGGCATGGCACAGTCAGTACTCTTCACGAACGTCACGAGACAAAGGCTTGAGAGGAAGCAACTGAAGAGATTACGGCTTGGATGTGGCCCACACTAGTCTTTAAAGTGACATCCTTACTCTCATGCCACTTTTAAGAGGTCTTTGACAGCAGATTTCCTCAACACAACACGCCTTTTGATTTCTTGACTACTGCTACCGTAGATGTTGACTGTGAATCCAAGTAAAATAAAACGGAACATAGCAAGCGGGCAGTAAATGTTGATCAGATGGGGGGAAATTCTATTCCATGCTAGTTAATAATTCCATGTAGTGTGTTTTTCCAAATCTCCATAAATGGTTTTTTTTTTCTATTTCTGTCAGTGTTTTTCCCTGACAATGATAAACTTTAATAGACTCTTCCCATATTTCACATGTGGGAGAAGAGAATAGCTGATGAGAGGTAGCATCAAGACCTCACTCATCTCAGAACTGTCTCTCTCCTGCCTTTTTTCTTCTTTGTCCTTTTCTTCACCAGCACATCATTAAATTCTACTTCTGTGCCAGCACAGATAAACATGGCTGGACAAATGCTGTGCTTAGGACCCAGGGAAACTTCTGCTCTTGGAAGGACACTGGAGAGATAGACAATCAGTGGATTCTGCTTCCTATCAGTTAGGGGACCCAGAGCAAAGTTCCCAAGCCTCTTAAAACCAGTGTGCCCTTGTCAGGGATGATAACATCCCCAGGACTTCAACCCAGATCTGACTGAAGCTCTCCTGGTTTTCTCAATCTACCACCAGCAGTTGCTGTGAAGGTGACTCCAACTCGTGGGGACCCCATGTGTGTCAGGGGAGAACTGTGCTTCATGATGTTTTTAATAGCTTGCTTTGTCTAACAGGCCACAAGGCCTCGTTGCCAAAATGTCTCTGAATGGATTCAAAACTCCAGCAGCTGACTTGGTTAATCATCTGCACCATCTTTTATTATCATTGTTAGCTCTGCAATGCCTCTGAATTGTGCTGTTGGCACAGAGTAGTAAATACACTGTAGACTGTCAAAAGAACAAACAAATCTGTCTTGAAGGAAATGCAACCAGCGTGCTCTTTAGAGGTGCGGAAAGTGAAACCTGTCCACTTACTCCAGGCACACTTTCAGGAAAGAGAGGAAGACCCCAGTGAGATCGATTGGCCCAGTGACCACCACAGTGGACTTGAGTAGGACAGAGAACATGAGGACAGGGTAGGACAGGGCAAGGTTCAGACTTACTGTTGACAGGGTCATTCAGTCAATGGCACCTACCAACACACATCTGACCCTGCCTGTTCCTGGTCCTTTCTCACAGTCTCTACTTAAAATATGGTTGTAGTCACTGTCAATTCCTCTCACTGAAAGTCTTCCTCTCTTTCAATGACCTTCTACTTTTCCATGGATGATATCTTTCTCCACAGACTGGCCTCTCCTGACTACATGCCCAAAGTACAAGACAAGAGGCTCCTTGCCTCTAAGGAACACTCTAGGAGCACTCTGTTTGTATTTCGTCCAAGGCATATTTGTTGCACTTTGCCAGTCCATAGCATATTCAATACTCTGCCCCAACTCCACAATTCTAATGTAACTATTATTTGGTTCTTTTTATTTGTCGTTGTTGTTGTTGTTGTTAGGTGCTATTGAGTGGAGTACAACCCATAGCAACCCTAGAACAACAGATCTGACCACTGTTCTATTCTGTGTCATCCTCACACTTCCTGACACACTAGTGCCCACTGCAGCACTCACTCACCATGGCAAACCATCTGGTCAAGGGTTTTCCTCTCCTTCACTGACCCTCTACCTTTCTGAGTATCATGTACTTCTCCAAGGAAAAGCCCTTCCAAGGAACATGCCCAAAGTATGTGAGGTGAAGCTTTATCATCTTTGCCTCCAAAGATCATTCTGGCTGCACCTTCTCTAAGACATTATCTGTTTGTTCTCTTGGCTGTCCACGGGATTATTAGTGCTCTTCTCCAACGTAATAGCTCAAAGGCATCACTTCTTCTTCCATCATCATTATTCACTGTCCAGCACTCAGATGCATAACAAGTGATCAGAAAGACCCTGGACTGAATCAGACGTATCTCAGACCTCAAATTAACATCATTACTCCTCAATAATTTGGAGATATCCCTACCTGCAGACTTTCCCAGGGTAAAACCTCTCCTGATTTCCTCGGTGCTGGTATCAAGGGCATTTATTAACTGTGAATCCAAGTAAGATGAAGTTGTTGACAGTTTCAGTCTTTTCTCCATCTAGCATGGCAGTCCAGTGGTAAGAATCTATGGTTTCTTAACACTGAGATGCTATCCATATTGAAGACTGTATTCTTTGATCTTCTGGCACAAGTGCTTCAAATCTTCCTCATTTTCAGCAAGCAAGGTTGTGTCATCCTCATCAATAACCTTATTCATTAGGGATTCCCTTTTCACTACACTGGGCTGAATTTTGGAAAGGAAAGTAAAACAAAGAACTTGTCTTAAGCAGTCTTTGTTCTCCTCCTCTACCCCCAGGGAAATACCTAGCACACAAGCATTCTTATATTTTCAGCCTATGGTATAGGAAGCTCTGATGGCCTAGTGGTAAGAAGCTGCACTGAATTCCTGAAGGCTGGCAGTTCAAATACACTAGCTGCTCCAGGAGAGAAAGATGGGCAATCTCCCCCCACATGATTAACCTCTGAAAATTGCTGGAGGGTCAGCTATAGGTTGGTTCCAACTTGAACAGTACTCAACAACAACAAACAAACAACATGGTGGGCAAAGGGGGACCTGCTCAATGCAGAAAAAGACAATAATGTCAAAAGATGTCACTTGTTACTCAAAAGGAGATGTTGGATCTGCCTCTAAGCAGCTGTTCAATTGATTGATTTCACACCCTCATGCCTGAACAATTTTCGTACACACGTATGTCAAGAGTCACTGTGTGAATACACAACACAAAACCACAAGAGTGTCTTTTCTTTCACCAAGCTTGGCTGGGTGCACAGAAATTCTGTCCCACCCAAACACAGGCTGTTTCCACAAAAGTGCCCTCAGGCTGCACACTGACCCCAACCAGTCTCCAGAGGTATGCAGGCTTTGCTGCTTATAGCATGACCATAACCAATGAGGGCCATCTGCCAGAGGATACACTGGTGTTCAGGACCTTAGTCCCATATTCTGACCTAAAGCAGGAAGTCTGTGAAAATGAGAGTCAAGGTCAGGGAGGGAGGCAACGAAGGCAACTCCTGTAACAGAATGCACTTGACCTGAAAAGAAATGGAGCAATATGATTTACCATGTGGAGAGAGCAAGGAGCTGCTGGCTTCACTACCCACGAGCTGTGTGACCTTGGAAAAGTTCTTCAACCTTTCTGGGCCTGTTCACCCATTTTCAAAATGGAATTGCATAGCCATCTTTATGTTGTCAGAAATAGTGTGGGCATTGTGGGAAAATATATGTATGAACCATCTGGCACAGTGAAGACACCAAATGAACACAAGATGCATTTTCCATCCAGTTTGATTCACTTCACTTCGTTTCACGAGCCGACTGGACCACCCATGAAGAGCAGCTCTCTGTGGAGAGAGCTCGCCTCCCTCATCCAACAAGGACTGACAAAAGCCAGCAAGGCCCCTTCACTACGGGTTTCTTGGATCAGATGCAATAATTAAGTCAATTCCTTTTTTTCTTTGAATCTGATCAAAAATTTCTGCCAAACTTCAACTACTCAAAAAAACTCATTGTCACCAAATCAGAACTGACCCTCAGTGGATTTCTGGGGCTGTAAATCACACAGGAGGAGACTGTCAATCTTCTTCTCACTCAGCCATTGGTGGATTCAAACTATCGGAGACTTACAGCATTTGGATAAGTAATGTAACTATGATTTTTGCTACCAGTGCTAGAAATGTTACAACTCCTATTGTTGTTGTTTACCATTGTGTTGGATTCAATCACTAGCTGACCCACCCACTGAGTTTTCAGAAACAGTAAAGCACATGAGAGAAGATTGCCCATCTTTCTCCCCCAGAGCAACAGGTGGATTCTAACAGCATACCTCTGCACTGACTGTGCGATTGCTTACCACTAAGCCATCAGAGCTCCCTAGAAAATTACAACTAAAAAAGTATAAATTAGAACAATTAGACAAACATGTTGATGGGTGTAAAGTCGTCCATTATTTTGAAATTTATTCTCTTGGAATCACTTTAGTAGCACTACTTTGTAGGTTTTTCAACACACACCCAGTTTTAAAGTACTATCCACAGGAGAGGGTGTGGTAGGGCGTAAACTGATGCACTCACACATTTAGAGCTTGCACCTGGTGCTGCACTGGAATTTTTCAGATGTGACATCTAGTGGTTGATGAGTAAACAGCTGCTGAACCAGGTGAAGAGGTAGAACCTTGAATGATTCACCCACATAGGCCTGCTAATTGAGGTACATTTTAAATTTTTTTCATTCTAAATTGAACTTCCTTGGAAAGGAAGATGATTCTCAGAAAGGTAGAGGGTCAGCGAAAGAGAGGAAGATCCTCGACCAGGTGAACTGACACAGTGACTGACGCAATGGGCGTTAATGTGGCAGGAAGTGTGGGGACGGCACAGGATAGGGCAGGGTTCAGATCTGTTGTTCATAGGGTTGCTATTGGTCATACTCAACTCTAGAGCACCTAACAATAACAATAAATGGAACTATGCATGTTGTTGTTCTTAGGTGCTGTTGAGTCGACTACCACTCACTGTGACCCTATAACAATGGATCCAAACCCTGCTCTCTCTGACGCATCCCTCACAGGAGATGAAGAGCTAAGAGGACAAATCTTGACATTAATTTACATAGTGTTCTTGTTCTTTACTTCCAATTCCAAGCAGTTAGTTTGAGCCTCTCTCCTGCCTTTTTGAAAACCCTAAACTCCCTCACAGGACACATTACACAGGTGGGTGAATGGGGTCAGTAAGATGGTAAGGGAATGCCAAGTGCCTCCGAAAGTTCTAAAAAGGAGACAAACCCCTCAAGACCAGTGTCCTAGGGATACCCCAACAAAACACCACTCAAAGCGGGTCTTGTGAGAACAGAACCTGCTTTCTCACAGTGATGGAGGCTAACAACAGTCCAAATAGATTTCCAGCTGTGTCAAATCCTCCTTATGGCTGGCTTCCCTCCTGGCTTCTGTTAACAGCTAGTGATTCTTGGTGATTACTGATTTATGAATGCATTACTCCAACCTCAGCCTCTGCATCTACATGACCATCTTTTCTCACGGGCCTCTGTGTGTCTTCTCCCTCTCTTAAAGGAACACTAATCATACAGGATTAGGGCGCACCAACTCCAGTATGGCCTCGGCTTGCTTTTCAAAGGGGTTACATGTACATGTATCAATGGTTAGGACTTCAACACATCTTAGGAACCCTGAAAGGAGGGAACAGGGCCACAGAGAAGCCCCATTAATGACTGAATTTCATGCCAACCTGGTAGTTGGGAGCTTGAGAAAAGGGTTATTCTGATGTTCAGAATATAAAGGAAGACAATGTTTCTTATCTTCCTGGAATTGCAGACTGAAATTTCTACCTAAACATGCTCCTTTCCTTATAAGGCCTCTCTGCTTGTGTTACCGCTTTCTTTCTTGGATCTGCTAGTCCTCAATCACAAAGATTATTTAAAACTCTGAAAAGTTATGCTTTCTAGTATCACCACCTCTGAACTGTAATGAGAGAACTAAGATGTCAGATGTGGCTGCAGCACAGTGTTCAGCCTTTCAATCAGGTTTGCCTGGAGGACTCTCCGAATCATCAGGAAGTTTCCCATGCAGATCTTTCTATCATGACCTGCCTAGCACATCTCATATGTCCGTGTGTCTGTGAGGCCGAGAAAGGTGGAAAAGCATGACATAATGGGTTTTAAATTTTGGGGGGGGGATAATTTTAAACTTACAAAATGTTGCATATGTTGTAAAAACAGTACAAAGAACGCCCATCTACCTTTTACCTAGATTTACTTAGATTCGGTTAACATTTCACTTCACTGTTTCTCTCCCCCCCTTTCCTCTCCCTCCGTTTATTTGCTGTAATCTTTAGTGATCACAGAGTTGACTCAGGGAGACCCATGCATCGTCCACTCCTGCGTCATTTCCATGATCACTGTCAGGCTCAAGCCCAATGCTGCAACCACTGGTAGTACCCTGTGTGTCTTCCAACCTAGAATGCTCATCTTCTTGAAGCGTGTTGTTGTTGTTGTTATGTGCTGTCAAATCAAAACTGATTCATAGCTGACTCTCCAACAGAATCTTCACAAGCCGTTAATCATACAAGAAGAGATTGCTCATCTGTCTCCTGCAGAGCAGCTGCTGGATTCAAACCGCCTGCCACTGGGATGGCAGAGTAACTCTTTATGACGAGGCCACCAGAGCGCCAATATTCTGGTGTGATCCACAGAGTTTTCACTGGCTAGTTTTCCAAAGTAGACTATTAATCCTTCCTTTCTGGTCTGTAGAACAGACGCTCCAGAGCACTCTGTCCACCACCAGTGACCCTTCTGTAATCAGAAATACCAGTGGCACAGATTCTAGGGTCATTGCACCACAAAAGCCACAACATACAACAAATTGGCAGGCAGAAGGTGCGTATATTTTTAGATACTCTTATTGTTAGTTGTTGTCGTCAAGTAGATTCTGACTCACTCTGACCGTTCATGTGCAGACTGAAACTGCACTCCATAAGGTGTTCAGGACTATGATCTTTGGGAAGCAGAATGCCAAGCCTTACTTCCAAAGAGCCTCTGAGTGAGTCTGAATTTATAACTTTCCAGTTAGTTGTTGTTGTTGTTAGATGCTAACTGAGCCAACCACCACTCAAAGTGACCCTATAAACAATACATTTGTACCCTATCTTATCCTGAGTTATCCTCACTATCTCTGAAATGCCTGAGCCCATTGTCAGAGTCACTGTGACAATACATTCTGTTGAGGGTCTCATGCTATCTGAGCCTGCAACTTTATCAGCATGATGTCTTTTCAAAAGACTGGCCCCTCTTGACAACAAGAATGTAAGGTGAAGTTCACCACCCTTCCTTCCAAAGAACACTCCAATTTCACTTTCTCCAAAGCAGACTTATTAGTTTTATTGGTAATCCATGTTGTTATTATTGTTATGTGCCATCGAGGTGCCTGCAACTCATAGCAACCCTATGTAAAACAGTCCTAAATTCTGCTGTATCCTGTGCCAATCTCACTATCTCTGATACACCTATCTCATTACCCCAGTCACTGAATCAATCCATCTCCTCGAAGGTCTTCCTCTCCTGTGCTATCTCTCCACCCTCCCAAACATGACCTCTCTCCAAGAACTGTTCCCTCTTTGCAACACGTTCAAAGTATGTGAGACAAAGCTTCAGAATCCTTGCCTCCAAGGAGCAGCCTGGCATCACCCTCTCCATGACAAACCTGTTTGTTCTCTTAATAGTCCATGGTATATTTAAAACTCTTCTCCAACACCACAGCTCAAAGGCATCTACTCTCCTTCTATCATCCCTAGTCACTGACCAGCTCTCTGATGCATAACAAGTGATTGCAAAAACCATGGTATATATTGGGTGCACCTTAGTCTCCAGACTGACATCATTGCCCTTCAGTACTTTAGAGGTCCCTAACCACAGACTTCCCCATCGCAATACATCTTTTAATTTCCTGGCTTCTGGTGACAAAAGCATTGATTTGTGGAGCCAAGCAAACTAAAGCTCTGAACAATCTCAATCTCTTCACCATCTACCATGATGCTGCCAATTGGCCCAGTAGTGATAATCTTTGTTTTCTTGATGCTGAGCTTCAATCCATATTGAAGGCTGCAGTGCTTAACTTTCTGCAGCAAGCGCTTCAGATCCTCCTCAGTTTCAGCAAGCAGGGTTGTATCATCTGCATAACACAGACTGTTGATGATTCTTCCTCCAATCCTGATGCTAAATTTCTCCTCATAGAGCCCAGCCTCCCAAATGATCTATTCTGCATAGAGGTTGAAAAGGTATGGAGACAGGACACACCCCTGGCATATGCACTTCCCAGTCTTGAACCATGCAGTGTTTCCTTGCTCTGTTCTGACGAATGCCTCCTGGTCCAAGTATAGGTTTCACATTAAAAAGATCAAGTGTTCTGGGGTTCCCATTCTTCTCAGAGTTAGCCACAGTTTGTTGTGATCCACACAGTTAAACTCCTTTGCATAATCAATGAAATTCAGATAGACATTCCTCTGGTACTCCCTGCTTTCAGTCAAGATCCATCTAACATTAGCTACAATGTCCCTAGTACTACGACCCCTTCTAAACTCAACCTGCATTTCTGGTAGTTCTCTACTGATGTTCTGTTCCAGTCATTTTTGGATAATCTTCAGGAGACTCTTGCTTGCATGTGATATTAATGATATCTTCGATAATTTCCACACTCTGTCGGGTCACCTTTCTTTGGAATGGGAATAAATATAGATCTCTTCCAGTCAGTCAGCCAAGTGGTTGTCCTCCAGATTTCTTGGCACAACTTGGTAAGCACATCTAGGGCAGGATCTGTTAGTTTGATAATCCATGGGAGATATGATACTTTTTGACAACACCACAATTCAAGGACAAACATTCTTCTTTTATCATTATCTCTTAATAATAGCAGTCAGGAAATCAAAAGGTTAATTGGATTAGGAAAATCTGCTGTCAGAGTCCTTTCCAGAGTGCTAAAAAGCAACAACATCAGGCTAGAGAGAGACTAAGTCTGCCTAATCCAGATCATGGACTTCGCAATTACTTGTTATGCATCAGAGAGCTGGATAATGACTAAGAATGATAGAAGAAGAATCAATGTGGTACTGAAGAAAAGTCTTGAAACCAAGTTTCTCCTTGGAGGGTAGGATTTCAAAGCTCTGTCTTACATACTTTGGGCACAGGATGGAGGGACAGTGCAGGAGAGGGAGATCCCGTATGGTATGGATTGATAAATTGGGCAATGAGAGTTGGTATGTCAGATTTAGTGAGACTGGCCCAGGACAGGGTAGGGTTCAGAGCTGCTATACACAGGGTCACTATGGGTCACAGGCAACTCACTGGCACATAACAACAACAACAAAATTATAAGTTGTATAGTGTTTGATTATTTAAGTTTCTTATTTAAGTCTCTTGTTTAGAGTTAACAGCATCTGGTAGAGGGCTTTAGTATTCAAAAGTCGGTTGGGCCTAAGTGTACGTAGCCCTCATGCTTAGTGTTGTTATATTTTGGAGGAACATTCTTCTAAGTGGTACAGCACTGGTCTGTCAATTTGCTGTACAGAGGCAACCCGGGGTTGCTTTGATGCTGAACCCTGTATCACTCTGTGTCAAATGCCATAATGGTTATGCTTGGTGGACAGTGTCTGGTGGAGCCCCCAGATTAAGACAGTTTTGGAGGCAGGAGTGGCATCCACTTCCTAAACAGCATGCCTCTGGAAACTTTATGAACTTAGAGAAACAATGATAGTTATAGAATAGGGTTCAGGTCTTTTGTTCATAGCATCACTATGAGTCATGCTGAACTCAACAGTAATCAACAATAATAACAATCAGATGCATAAAAAGCAACTGGAAATACTGTAACTTGAATCACACACATCGTAGTCCAGCATTTAATCAATTGCGCCATGTAGACATTGGATTTATTTGTTGTTGTATACCATCGAATTAGAACCAACTAATGGCTGACACATCCAAGGGGTTTTCTGAAGCAATAAATCACACAGAAAGAGACTGTACTTCTCCTGTGGAGAAGCCTGTTGTTGTTGTTGTTATGTGCCATCGAGTCGCTTGCAACTCAAACTATAGAACAATATCGTTGATTACACATGCAAGCAAGATTCTGCTGAAGATTATCCAAAAACGACTGGAACAGCGCATCAGCAGAGAACTGCCAGAAGTCCAGGCTGGGTTTAGAAGGGGTCGTAGTACTAGGGATACTGTAGCTAATGTCAAATGTATCTTGCTGAAAGCAGGGAGTACCAGAGGAATGTCTATCTGTGCTTCATTGATTATACAAAGGCATTTGACTGTGTGGACCATAACAAACTGTGGCTGACTCTGAGAAGAATGGGAATCCCAGAACACTTAATCATGCTAATGTGAATCTTATACTTGAACCAAGAGGTAGTCGTCAGAACAGAGCAAGGAAACACTGCATGGTTCAAAATTGGGAAGTGCATATGCCAGGGGTGTGTCCTGTCTCCATACCTTTTCAACCTCTATGCAGAATAGATCATTTGGGAGGCTGGGCTCTATGAGGAGAAATGCGGCATCAAGATTGGTAGAAGATCTATCAACAACCTGCATTCTGCAGATGACACAACCCTGGAGAAGCCTAATGGGTTTTAATTGCCTAATTTTGTATCGATGGCGCACTTCCTTACCACTAAGCTGGATATAGACATATATACAAATTTCTTTTTCTAAACCATCAGAGAGCTGGACAATGACCAGGGATGACTGAAGAGAACTGATGCCTTTGAACAGTGGTGTTGGAGAAGAGTACTGAATATACCATGTACTGCTATGAGAATGAGCAGGTTCATCCTGGAGAAGGTTAAACCAGGCTGTTCCTTGGAGGCAAGGATTCTGAAGCTTTGTCTGACATACTTTGGACATGTTGCAAAGAGGGACCAGTCCTTGGAGAGGGACATCATGCTTGGGAGCATAGAGGGACAGCACAGGATAGGAAGACCTTTGATGAGAAGGATTGATTCAGTGACTGGGGTAATGGGGGTAGGTGTGTCAGAAACAATAAGATTGGCATAGGATAGAGCAAGGTTTAAGGTACATAGGGTCTTTATGAGTCACAGGTGACTCGATGGCGCATAACAACAACAAACCATTTAAGGTTAACTCATATGCATAACTATCCTTTATCCATAAATATTTAAAGATATACTTTCTAAGAATAGAGATAACTCCAGTATAGTTATGACTTCACACACATGTACAATGATAAATAATTTACCATTCATATTTCAATTTGGTCAGATAAACTGATAATGTTCTTTTAGACATTTTCTCCTCCATGACAGGATCTTATCTAAGATCAGGAATTGCATGAAATTGTAGTGCTTTTTTACTCTTCTTTTATCTCGAACCTTTCTAACACCCTTTATTTTTTTCTTTTATGACAGATTTTTTTTTTTAAAGTTCCATCCCCAACACCCTATTTTCTACAATAGAAGTTCATGATTTTGTATATGTCAGATGCTTCCTTGTGTTTAAGGTGAAGTTTTGTAGCCTCAGCCAGAAGCCTAGAGAGATGATTCCTCCTCAGGCTATCACAGCTGGAGACACAAAATGTCTCTCATAAGTAATGTTCATGTTGATCACCTGCTTGAAGTTGTCTAAGTTCTCTATATCTCTGCTGCTCTATGTTCTCTCTTACAGTTAATGAGCAGTCTATGGAGGGAGGTGGGGGTATTTCCAGATGAGGCAAACATCAAATCCCACCTCCTACCCTTCCATTTAGTAGAGAGTTCTGGTAGTCTAGTGGGTAAGGAGTTGTGCCACCAACCCAAAGGCAAGCAGTTCAAATCCACCAGCTGCTCCTTGGGAGAAAAATGGGCAATCTCCTCAGAGAGGATTTACAGCCTCTGAAAACCTGCTGGAGTTGTCACCTATGAGTTCATTCTGACTTAACGACAATGAGAAACCAAGCAATCTCCATTTAGTGTCCACTGATGATTCTTCCCTGAGCAATCTATGGCATGGAAGTTCGAAGATGATAGCTATTAAAATTTCTTAAGTCACCAGTTCACCTCTACAATCCAAAGAACAGAAGGTCACCATAGCAGAGAGCCCCTAAAACACTATGACAGGTGTTGAAGATTAATATATAGACTAGGGGATGGTGCTTGACAATGTCAGTACTTTATACTTTTTAAGGAATGGAAACAAACCAATATACCTACTACACCCAAGTTCTTTATAGATTAATTCCCCTTCAAATGCACCCAGTGACGAACACTGTCTTTTTTTATTTTGTTTTTTAAATTTATTAATTTTGTGTGTGTGTGCATGTACCGTCAAATCAGATCTGACTGGTACAAGAGGAAACTGTCCCTCCTTTTCCAGCAGAGCATCTGGTGGATTCGAACCTTGCACCTCTGGGATTGCAGTACAGCTTCTTGCCACTAGGCCACCAGAGCTCCCTTATGACGAACATGGTCTTTTACAACTCAGTACACTAAAGTTCACAATTAACACACAGTGAGCCAGTTATGAAGTGACTGTGCTGAGATTTAAGGTAGTTTTATCTGATTCCAAAACCCATGTCCTTTACACTCTGCTGTTTTTATGGATTAAAAAAAATGATACTCCCTCCAAAACTGACCCAAACTACTGTTGTTTTCGGTATCATCGTGTTGAGTATGACTCATAGAGACCTCTGAACAACAGATCTGATCCCTATCCTATCCTGTGCTGTCTTCATCATCTCTGATGTATGGAGCCCTCTGCTGTAGTCTCTATGTCAACCCATCTATCTGGCTGAGGGTCTTCTCTTTCACTGACCCTCCACCTTTCCAAATATGATGTCTCTTCCTAAGGAATAACCTCGCCTAACAAAATGCCCAAAGAATGCAAGATGAAACTTTGTCATCTTTGCCTCCAAGGAGCACCCTGGCTGCACTTTCTGCAAGACATATCTGGTTGGGGTGTTTGTTTGTTTTGTTTTTGTTTTGGCACTTTATGGGATATGCAGTATTCTGGTCTAGCACCACTACTCAAAGGCATCAATTCTTCTGTTATCCTTATTCACTGACCCCTGGATTACATTAAATGTCCACTGGGAACAAAAACTTCATTCAGAAAATCTCCAAGCCACCAAGCATCCCACTTGCAACACTCAAGAAAGGTACACTAACGGCCACCTTCATTCAAAGGCATCCAGTAAATTCAGTACCCATCTGACCCCTTCTGTCCTGAGACAGTGAACTACTGTTCCCACATTCTCTAAGCCTATCATGGAGCCAGAAGATAAAATCATATGACATGGACAGAAGATTGTGATGAGAAATTGTTCACAGGTTTCTCTTTCTTTTCAAGTAGACTTTTCCAAAATGCCCATGCTTTTCAGTTCTCCAGTTTTGCACTACAATGTCCCTTATTGTTCTTTCAGCCAATTACATTTCCCTTAGGAATCTGGAATGGCTCTGCCAGGAAACAAGGGCAATAGTCCAATTTGTGATGAAACTCATTCAGAGAGTTCAGAGTAAAGGCAACCTGTAAAGTTAACGAGGTGGTAATGGGCTTGACCATGGGACATTGTTTGACATATGGGGTTGTGGGGAGTCTGAATGGGCTCAACAGTACCTGGGGGTGACAGCAAAATGGGTGCAAGGAGCTAATAAAAGGAAAAAGAGATGACTCTAGAGAGAGCAAGATGAGCAAGAGAGAAGGGAATGTTATCTGAGCCATGCCTTACACTGTCTCACTGCCCTGATAACTGCATACTACTAATATGCAACACAAAGGAGCTCTGGTGGTTTAGTTTCTTAGTAAGAAACTGTGCTACCAATGCAAGAGTACACAGTTCGAAACCACCAGCTGCTCTGCAGGAAAAGATGAGCAATCTTTTCCTGTGCAATTTGTTGGACTCATGGCGACCCTATGTACAACAGCTCTGAACGCTGTCCTGCCCTAAGCCAGTCTCACTAGTTCCAACACATCTAACACCATTGCCCCAGTTACTGTATTAATCCATCTCATCCAGGGTCTTCCTCTCCTGCACTGTCACTCTACCTTTCTGAGCATGATGTCCTTCTCCAAGGACCAGTTGCTCCTGGCCATGTATGTGAGACAGAGTTTCAAAATCCTAGCCTCAAAGGAGGCTTCACAACTCTAAGGCATCAATTTTTCTTCTCTCATCCTTAGTCACTGTCCAGTGCTCTGGTGTATAACAAGTAATTGCGAAGACCATAGACTGGATCAGCTGCACCTTAGTCTCTAGACTGACATCATTGCTTCTCAGTACTCTGAGTGGTCCTGGACAGCAGACTTTCTGAGTGCAATTAGCTGCCTCTGAAAGCCCACTGGAGGGTCAGCTATATGTCAGTTTCAAATTGATGGTGCACAACAACAACTAACATGTAAAGAGCAACTACAGGCAGAGCATACTCAACTCTATTCAGTTCAGGAGATTTGTTAAAGCTATTGCCACCTTTCAATTCCAGGGTCTGGATCTAGGCCTAGTCAATCAGTGCATCTAGTTATCCCCCAACCAAAGAAGTTGCTTTATAAAAGAGTGCAATATTTCATCTACACCAACAAGGCTCGTGAAACATTATGCTGGAATTTCAGAGGAAAAGAAGAGGATCTTTGTGTTTTGTTTTAATTATAATGAAACCGAAAGCCACAACATGAACAGAATTTGTCTGAAAATGAAGCCAACAGTAAGGAAACTAGAGCCAAGAGATGATAAATAGGGGGGGGGGCAGAGAGAGACAGATGATAGATAGATAATAATAATAATAATAATTATTATTATTATTATTATTATTATAGATAATAATAATAATGATGATAGATAGATAGATAGATAGATGATAGATAATAATGATGATGATGATAGATAGAGATAGATGATGGTAGATTGATTGATTGATAGAAGGTAGATGGACAGATGAGAGAGAGAGAGAGAGATAGAAGATAGATGGATGACAAAAAATGGCAAATAGATGGATGACAGATAAATAGATGATGGTAGATGGATGGTTGGTTGATTGATTGATAGAAGATAGAGGATGATAGATGGTGGTAGATAGATGGATGATAGATAGATGATAGACAGATTTTTTTAAAAACAAAACTATAACACTGCTGTTGAGTCTATTCCAATTCACAGCAATCTTTCAATGCATTCCCAAGGCTGGGAATTTTTACAGGAGACTACTAATCTTTCTACACCAGTGAAGTGGCTGGGAGAAAGATGGGCAATCTACTATGCAATTTATAGCCTCCAAAAATCCATTGAAGTGTCAGCTATGAGTCTCTCAGTGGCAATGAGCTGAATAAATAAGCTCAGCCTTCCCTAAAGCTAGGGTACCCTTAGTTGTTTTCTATTTTGAAGTCTGTTTCTTTATTTCTACTAATAGATATATCTCCAAAGAATTTTTAAATGGGCCAAAGTGGCAGCTGTCAGAAATGAGGAACTGGTGATGTTATGTGGGGCTGAAAAGGAGTTAGAGGGAAGGGAGCTAAGCTACCAGGAAAGAAAACAAGAAAAAGGAATACAGTAATATAGAGAAAATCTGAGATATCATTTTACTAATTAAAAACTTGAGAATCGAGTCAGGGGTGAAGGAATTAGAAACATCCAGGGGAGACATGAAAAGGCAGGGTAATGATGGGAATGGATGAACAGTGATTAATTTTATAAAACACATTATATGGGACTTACTGTACAAAAGACAATATGAATAGAGGAATGTGTGAAACACAATGTATACAAATGTGTGTGCAAACCAAGATAAAAGAAAATAAATAAAAATCCTTGACATTGTATCTCTTACATGTAAACATTTTTCTTTAACATTAACCTAACCTTAAGCTTATTGCAACCAACAAACTAAAAAGAATTCCTTAATATCTCATACTTAGTTTTTGTTGTTTTCCAAAAGTCTCTAAAATATCCATTTTTTCCATTTGTTTTGTTCAAATAAAAATTCATGCCTGGCACCAGATGCGTTGGGCCATTTGTGTTTTTAAAAGATCACTCTCAGAAACTGTCCAAGGGACAAGTCTGTCAAAAGCAGACACTCTAAGAGGTGACAGCCAGGGGCTTGGTGAGATGTGCATACAAGCTAAGAAACATCTCCAGGGGAGGAAAGGAGGGTGGTGACCAGCTTTCTTGCTCAGATGAAGAGGAAGGTAAGCAAGTGGCACCATTAGCAGAAAGAACGTAGACATGGTAAAGGATAAAACAACAGCATCTGAGTCGATGTACATGAATGAGGCACTGTCCCTGCACTGGAACACATATCAAACAATCAGACAAACCCCCTACCCTTTAGAGTTCACAGTCTAATCAAAGGGTAAGGGAAGCAACAAAATACAGAGGTGGAAAATAAAAAGGAAAAAAAAGGATAACCTCAGAGCCACAGGTATATCAAACAGCACCAGGGTCGTGCATAGTGTATCCAACATTTCAGCAACATTTCCAGACTAAGAGCTGGACACGCTAGGAAGAAAGGGTTCATTATCTGTCTCGGAAAAGTAACTAGTTGAAGCGTCCTCAAGCACAATAAAACTCTTCTGGGACACAAGAAAATCCTTCCCAAGAGATCGTGGGTGATGCAACAGTTAATGTAATCTGCTACTAACTGAGAAGCTGCAGGTTCATGTCCACCCAGAGGTGCCTCAGAAGAAAGGTCTGGCTACTTCTGACAAATCAGCCACTGAAAACTCTCTGGAGCACAGTTCTGCTCTGGCTCACATGAAGTCATCCATGTAATTAAAAAATTATGTCAACTGGGGGGTGTGTGTGTGTGTCTGTGTGTGTGTGTGTCTGTGTGTGTGTGTGTGTATCTCTGTGTGTGAGTGTCTGTGTGTGTGTGAAGGGAGGGTTCTCTTAACTACAGAAAGGATGCTATTGCTCTCCTCTCACTTTCTGTCTCTCTCTCTCTCTCTCTCTCACACACACACACACACACACACCCACACACCCCTCGTTGTTAGGTGCTAGCAAGTGAACCAGGAGTCATAGCAATCCTGTGCATAACAGATCTGAATGTTGCCCTCTCCTGGCCGTCCTCACAGTCTCTGCCATGCTGGAGTCCATCGTTACAGTACTGTGTCAGCTCCTATCACGGAGGGTCTAATGACTCAGTAAATGGTCCTCTGCACCACCTGAAGTGTGATGGCTTCTCAAAGACCCTGGCAGTCAGTCACCCAGCAAAGACCCAGAGCTGAAGTGAAGGAAATCCCCTCAGAGAAACAGCTTGTTTTCTCCAATGCACAACATTATTCTCTATTCAACTGAGCAAGTTATTTGAGAAGCTTGACTCTATTCAAAAATGCTCTTAACTATTTGAGAAAATCAGAGGAAGACTCATCAATATGCAGATGGCACAAATCTTGCTCGCTGAAAGTGAAATGGATATGAAGCACTTGCTGCAGAAGATCGAAGACCATACAGTCTTCGGTATGGATTGCATCTCAATGTCAAGAAAGCAAAATTCTTATGACTAGATAGGCAATATCATGACAGATGGAGAAAAAAGCTGAACTTGTCAATGATTTCGTCTTACTTAGATCCACCATCAACACTGTTGATACCAGCAATCAGGAGCTCAGGAGATATATTCCACTGGGGAAAGTCGGCAGTCAGGGATCTCTCTAAATTACTGAGGAGCAATGATGTTAGTTTGAGGACAAAAGTGCACCTGATTCAGGCCATGGTCTTTTCAACCACTTGCTATGTATCTAAGACTTGGACAGTGAATAAGGATGACAGAAGTAGAATTGATCCCATTCAGTTGTGGTGCTGGAGAAGAGCACTGAACATCCCCTGGATGATTAAAAGAATAAATATATCTTGGAAAGGGTGCAGCCAGAGTGCTCCTTGGAGGCAAGGATGATAAAGCTTCACCTCACATACTAAGGCATGTGGCTAGGAGAGGCTATTCTTCGAAGAGGGACATCATGCTTAGAAAAGTGGAGGGTAGGTGAGAGAGGAAGACCCTCAACCAGATAGACTGACAGTAACTACAGCAATGGGTTCAACTGTATCAGAAAGTATGAGGATGGCACAGGTTAGCACAGGGTTCAGATGTGCTGTTCAAATGGTCACTATGAGTTGTACTCATCTCAATAGCACCTAACCAGAACAACTGAAGGTGGCACTGCTTGGCCACCGTGAAAGAGATGGTCATAGTGCAGTGCGAGCAGGACAAGTACACTGTGGGAGGCCACAGGGAGATGGGAGCAGCAGACCCTGAGAGGTCACAGCAGGCTCCAAGTCTAGGCCACAGAGGTCTGGTCCTGGACCCATCTCTGAGGTTCTTAGCTAAGCCCTGATGGCAAGAATTTCATTTCCATTTCAGTCTTGAAATTTCTGACTGTTGTACTGTTACATCTTCCAGACAATTTAGGAAAATGTCATGCCCAGCAGAGCCTGCAAACCTCAGGGGACAGATTATAGGCTACGGATACTTGCAACTGATTTTCATTTGATCCTTGACCTCCCCATAGCAAGAGGCAAGCCATGGACCTCTCCAACCATGCTTTCTTTATTCGAAAATGAAAACGATAATACCTTTCTTTCTGGAATAATATGATTGATTAAATTGACATCTACAAAGCATAGCACAGAGAACACAAGAAACGTTACAGTGAAAAGAAAGAATGAACAGGTTTTGCACTTATTTACCGCTCCTGTGTCTTGTTAGAAAAAGAGTTAAGGCAGCAGGTGCACGATAAATGTTTGTTAATGGGATAAATGTAAATACAGATGAATGAGCTTGATCTTCCACAGAGGAGCTCAAGGAGAAAATGAGGAAACACTGCTTCAACTGAAATCTATTCAGTTGTTTTTCAAATCAATGACATGACTGCCAACCTTTTTTTAGGGGGAGGGAGGAGCCAAAGATAACTAATTAAAATGGGCTTAGCATAAATTTCAGTTTTAAAAAGTCAGTTAACACTTCAGGTGACAATCTTTGCCCGCACTCCTCAAGCCAATTCCAACTAATGGCCAATTATGCAGAGTCAAAGTGTGTTCCCCAGAGTTTTCAGGTTGTGATCTTAACCTTTTCCCCAAAGTGCTGCTGGTGGATTAGAACTTCCAAACATTAGGTTTGTTGCTCAGCCTTTGACAGACTGTACCACTCATGGACTCCTGTAGTGTGGACAGACCTCCTCCCAGCTATCTTAAAGGTGCTCACCACAATGGTGGTTGTCATAAACACCGGAGGCAAACAAAGTGCTCAGCATGGAGGCTGGGTAGAGCTTCTCACACTTTAAGGAGCCCTAGTGGCACATGGGTAAAATATCAGGCTGCTGAGCCAAAAGGTGAGGGGGTTGAACGTTCCCCTTGTGAGGAAGGTAAGACAGTCTCCTGCAGGTAAGATTCACAGCCTTCAATACCCCAGTGGCATGGCCATGAATCTGAATTCACTCACCAGCAATGATACATTTACATGTGCATGGACTATGCACATTTGTATGGAAGGGGTTTCAGACTCATTGTTAAGTGATTAAAAAGCCAAAAATAAAAAGCAGAGCTCCAAACTCTATAGATATATGTATATATAATACATACATGTGTCTAATACATACATATATACGTTGCTGTCAAGTTGAATACAACTCATAGCAACCCTAAGAAAAACAGATCCAAACCCTGCCCCATCCTGCACGGTCCTCATGATCTCTGGCAAATTCAAGCACAGATGGATCGATGATCGGCAGAGAGAGAGACAGAGGATGGATGGGAGAGAAATGTGAGGGTAGAGTGAGGGAAGGAGAAAGGGAGAATGAGTGTAAGTTATTGGGTTATTTAACCAAAAGGTTGGCAGTTTCAATCTAACAGCAGTCTCTCTGTGTAAACATTTACAACTTGGGATACCCAATGGAGGGTCACTATGAGTCAGAAGTGAGTGACTCCATGGTAAAAATAGAAAATTCTCTTTCACATTCAAATGTTCACATATAAATATCTGAAATAATGCACTCCAAAGTCTAACAGTACTTACATGCAGGGGTTAGAATTGAGAGTAATTCTGATTAGTTTTCTTTCAGTACAACTGCATTTTTCTAATTTTATTTTTCTTGGAAAATAGGGAGCTTTGTGTGTCATAGAGTCAGGGAGCCTGGCTCAGGACAGGGCAGGCTTCAGAGCTGTTGTAAAAGGGTCGCTATGAGTCACATGCAACTCGACAGCACATAACAACAGTGATCTAGTCCTTAAGAAGATGTAACACAGGGTAGTACCTCTCCAGTGGTTCAAATCCCCTAGCCACTCAGAGGAAGAAATAAGAGCAAATTCTTCCCATGAATTTACAGCCTCTGAAAATCCACTAGAATGTTAGCTCTGAGTCAGTTCCAACTGGGCAGCAATGAGTTGAGTAAGTTTGTGTCTAAATTATCAATCAAGAATATATAAACAGGCAGAAAGATAAAAGATGTTTCAGAAAATCAAATTCATTTCCCATATTCCCACCCCATGCATCAAGGGCCCCAAAGACCTTCACAACTCGTAGCTCTCCATGTAAGGTAAGGCACTGCTTAGGAACAGTGGACAAGATCCACATGGCCTGGAGATCTGAGATACCCTAACACCTCCAAGTCTTCTTCAACAACACTGCAGTATACGGGACATCCAGAGTAGAGGGCACAGGCTTGGTGTAGATCAGATCCAAAGTTAAATTCCACCTTGCCATAAGCTCAAGACTCAGACTCACTGCTGTTCAGTCAGAACTGACTTACAGCTGACCTTACATTTGATTTCCAAGACTGTAAATGGCATGAGAGGACAGTGCTCATCTTTCTTTCCTTTAGTTGCTGGTGCCAACGAGGTGAGCTCCTTGGGTTAGCAGCCCAACTTGCTGTGGCTACACCACCAGAAGCAGGCTGGTACCATTAGTACAAGTCACTGGTGGCCTAGAGGGTAAGGAGTTGTGCTGTCAACCCAAAGGCAGGCAGTTTGAACTCACCAGCTGCTCTGTGGAGGGAAGATGGGAAATTTCCTCCCCTATATTGCCTTGGAAAAGCAGCTGGCTTAACTCCTATTCAACAGCAATTAGGGCTTTTTCCTTTCTGTATTAAATTCTAAAGCACTTGGTTTATGGAAGGTGGAAAGTAATAACAGAGCCAACTCCATTTTTTTTTAAATTCTTGGCATAAGTTCAGATCCCATTTGTGTTTCTTTCTGACCATTAAACCTGTCACATGACTATGTTTATTAAGCAAGCCTGCAACTGTTATTGTTAGGTACTACGGAATAGACTACAACTCATAGTGACCCTATGAACAACAGATCTGGACCTTCCCCTATCCTGTTCCATCCTCCCCATCTCTCATATGCTCAAGCCCATTGTCACAGTCACTGTGTCAGTACATCTCATTGAGGATCTTCCTCTCTCACTGGCCCTCCTCCTTTCTCAGCATCACATCCTTTTCCAAGGACTAGCCCCTCCTGACAACATGCTCCAAGTATGTGAGATGAAGTTTCACCATCCTTGCCTGTAAGGCCAGGTAAGACTAGGTAGTTGCAATTCACTCTTGGGGCTTGCACAGAAGAACCAGGAAACTTGCCTGAGTGCACCCTTCATGATTTTACCAAAACTGTCTTTTACCTAATTTAAGTTTAAACTTGGGAGCTCTGATGACTACAACTCAGGGCTACATGGGCATGAGTAATGCCCAGACAGAACAGATAAGAATGGGACTGGCCAAAGCAGTAGCAGACCTCTGAGGACCACAAGAGGAAGTTTGAATGGCACCTCGGGGTCTTCACAAGTGGTTTCAAGGGGGCACTATAGCCAAGTTTAAAACTCTGGGCAGTATGAAGCGGAGTGACTCATTACAAAGTCAGTCACACTGATCTCATACTTGCTGTGGCAGCCTCCTTCAAAGAAGTCAAATGTAAAAAATGTCCCAAATCCAAAACCACTCATTGCTAGTGGCCCCACAATGTTGAGTCCCTGGAGAAGATAACATGTTTATAATACCCAGTTTGGCTGCTGCTACTCTCTCAGAGATGCCAATTCACAGTGTGAGCACCATTCTCCATACTGCAGGGATGTGCAGGCCAGGGGACCACAGGAAGGCCTAAAATTAGAGCTCAGAAGAGTTTCAGAATGAGAAAATCTCAGAGTAATGACTCAAACATTTTTAGAAACAGAACCTTTTATTCAAATGAAATTTTACACAGAACTGCAAATGGATAAAATACTATTTTGTGCACAAAATTAGTGCAATCTATTTTCAAGTAAAAGCTTTTTGTATTTATTATAAAATGGATTTTTGAGATCAATGTGGCTGCTTGGTTGGATGTGAACATTTCAAATCATGGATCTCAGAGATAGGGAGGCCTGTTGTACTTTCTATCAACCCCACCATATGATGTTAATAAATAAATCAACTTCTATTTGTTATTAAGTCTACTTCACCTCATATAACACTGGAAGCTACAGAGTTGAGCAAAGCACCGCAGTGCTTCCAGGCCTGTAAATGTTACAGAGCAGATCACCACCTCTTTCTTCCTTAACAATGTTGGGCTGTTTCAAATTCCAACCTTTCAATCAGTGGTTGTTGTCATGCTCTGTCAAGTCACAGCTGATCCTCCAGCAGGTTTCCAGAGGCTGTGAGTTGCACAGGAGAAGACTGCCCATCTTTCTCCTGTGGAGCAAAGGTGGTAGATTGGAGTCACCTGTCTTTGAGTTGGCAGCACCTCCTAACTCCTTTCACTAAGACGCCTGAATTCCCGAGTTGACCACAAGTTGAGGTCCAGAATTTTTGTTGCTCGTATTTGAAAAATAATCAACTTGGCACCTATAGAAGCAAACTGCATGAGTTTTGCAAATCACCCTGTAATCGCAGGACATTTAAAAATAAACTGAAGTGATTCCAACTCTTAACAACCCCATAGGAGAGAAAAGTGCCCTATAGGGTTTCTAATGCTGTAACATTTACAGAGGAGTCTGGTGGTGAAGCGGTTAAAGCATTTAACTACTAATCAAATGGTCTGTGCTTTGGATCCACCAGCCATATCAAGAGAGAAGGACGTGGAAACAGGTTCAGCTTAACATGTGAGAGGACCCTAAACACTGATAATATGTGGTGCTGTGTCCTCTACTTATCTATGCATTCAATTAGGATATGTGTGTGTGTGTGTGTGTGTGTGTGTGTGTGTGTGTGTGTGTGTGTGTGTGTGTGTGTGTGTGTGTGTGTGTGTGTGGTGAGAGAGAGAAAGAGATCTGTGGTGTAACTTTTCTTTAAATGTGACTATAACATTAGTGACTGAACACAAATATGCCATCTTAGCAGAACAAGATTAATTGCATTATAAAATGTTTCATGAAAGTAAGAAACTAAAACTTTTACCCTATACCATATTTTCTACAAAAAGAATAGTCTAAATATTCTACAACAAAGAAAATGGGTCAGTGGATTTAATTGTTTCATAATTTAAAATTCTGTTGATCTCCCTAGTGAAAAATTGTCACCAAAATTGCTTTAAATGGTTGATGCTTCCACTTGGATGCCTGTTTTGTAATAAATGCTGTAATTATAAAGGAACATATTAAAACATATAATAAAAGAAAATTTAATGATGATAAAACTAATTACTATATTTTAATTTCAGATGGTTCTTTCATCTCTAATATGCTGTAATTAAAAACACTTCTTTCTATCCTTTGCTCTTACAAATTCTTCAATAATTTCATCACAATTAAGCTGCCCAACAATATCTACTTCCATATATAATAAGAATCATGAATAGAGTCTTTGTTGCAAGCTAAGGGGTTTTTCTGGTCTCTTTGGAGATGAAAACATACATTTTGTTATACAACTTACAATCATTAATGTTAAGAAATGTATAATGCAATTTGAACAAGGGGGACTATGCATTGTATTCTATCTTGCATTATGGTATAATAAATGCTTATGTGAATATATCTGTTTTCTTAAACCTGTAAATTTAGTTCTCAGGGAAGAATGAAATTGTCACACTTCACAAAGGCTTGTATTCAAGTCATCAGGCTAATCCTGCACTAATTTCTTGCATGCCTTCCTGAATTCTTCATCAGGTGTATTCAAGGCATTTTCCACCCTTTTATTCATGCAAAACTCAAATATGTCAAAGATGGTACAGCATGTAGTTACACAAAACTGACCTGGAATTCAATACTTGGTGAGTAGAAGAAGAAGCAAACATGGTATGCTAACTGAACACTGTTGTTGTTGTTGTATGCAGCTGAGTCAGAACCAATCCATAACTGATCCTCTAGTGGATTTTCATACACAGTAAATCACACGGGAGGGAATTGTCCATCCCTCTCCCACAGAGCAGCTGGTGAATTTGAACCACGTGCCTTTGGGGTTGCCAGGCAGTTTCTTACCACTAGGCCACCAGGCACTTCAGACAATAACTACTGCACTCTTTCTCATCATTCTTATCCTTACCTTTGCACCTTAGAAATATACTCTGGCTACAAAACTTTATATTTATTTACTACCCAGAGAATTTCACCCTAAGTCTTCAAATGATCTACTATTCAAAATTATTACTATTGTTGTGTTAGCAATCACTTAGGCCAATTTCAATCCACTGATTTAGATCATTAAAAGAAAAAATCTCCCACAAAGAAGAATCTATAGGTCTGTTTATGGAGTCTACAGACAGCACAATTTCAGATCCTAAAATAGTTTACACTCCACATATTACTTCTTTTTGTTTTTATGACAGTAAAAAGGATGCAGAATGGCTGCAAAAATTTGAACAAACTATGATGCCTTTGAAGAAGAGTACTGAACATGAACATCCAGGAGAATAAATGTGTTTGTCTTGGAGGGGGTGAAAACAAGTTTCTCCTCAGATGCAAGGATTTTGAAGCTCTGTCTCACATACACTGGGCATATGGCCAGAAGGGACCAGTCGTTGGAGAAGGACATCATGCTCGGAAGGTGGAGGGATAGTGCAGGAGAAGAAGATCTAGGATGAGGTTGGTTGACACGTAACTTAGGTGATGGGATTGGGTGTGTTGGAATCAAGTGAGAATGGCTCAAGATAGGGTAGGACTCAGAGCCATTGTACATAGGGTCACTATGAGCTGCACTCAACATATAACAAAAAATGAAATTTATAAAAATTTTCATGTTAAGTAAGCATTAAATTCCAGTAGATTGGAAAGGCTTACTAAGCTAGTATTTTATTGAATGAGAGTGTATGTCAAACATATTTTAAAGTTAGTTATATATATTATTGTTGTTTAAACCACTTAGGGAATAACTGTATATACCTCCTATATGGTTACAAAGTAAATTGACCAAATTCATTGCAGTGATCAGTTTATCCGAGTTCCCTCATTTCTGTGTGTCATGTGGGACAGGAGTTCCCATTGCCTGATTACCAGGATGTACCCTCCTGTGTGTATCCTGGCAGACTCTTGATGGGTCCCTATAGTATATCGATCAGCAGACTCAGATGAACAAGATGGTACATTCAAAATTGATCAGAGAACTGTATCCATGATCTGTCTTTCCCCAAGAACCACTCATGTTGGATCCAGTTGCATACTAGGCAAATGAAGTCAAGAGTTAGGCTTGACAATCCACTCTCAATTTCTTGTTCATTAGAAATAAATAGTATGTTCTCAAAATATCTCCCAAGATAAAGAGTTGTAATTACATGGAAGGAAAGAAACCAGGGACTAATGTTACGGAAGGTATTGAAGAGGGACGAACCTCCTAGCTTAAAGAACTGTTTGTCTGGATACCTGGTGATCCTATACACACTTTATTCCCAGCAGCACATTCCCACCCACTGGAGCTGGTATCAGTCATTCTGTGCTCTGCCAGTTCCTTTCCACTACAGTGCTTGCTTTTCCTTGTGTCCTGTCTGCTTGACACCTATAGATCTTTGTTCTAAAGAACTGGCACCCCTGTTGTGCTGATGCCACGAAATCATGCTGACTTTGCTTACTAGGTAGTCCATTCCTGTGGGTCAGTTTAGTCCCATAAACAATGCAGTTTGGGGAATGCTCTGGGGATGCTCTACTCTTCTGGGATCAAACAGAACAAACAGTGGGTTTTAGGATGCCTTCAACTATTTGCTCTTTCTCTGAATAGTCTTAGGATGCTGAAGAAGAATTTAAAAACTACTGATCTAATTAAATTCTTTCACTTTACAGACAAATAATTTCAGCTAGGATCAGAGAAATTATTTCTCAAAACTAACACAGTTAGCAGCTCATATTTAGGACAAAACTCCAAAACTTTTTTTTTCCAAGCACAAGGTTCTTTCACTAAGTACAATTAATTTCTTTACAAAGAAATCAATGCCTTTATTTCCTTTGTAAGTGAACCCTTCCTTTGTGTAAAAAAAAACCACAAACAAACAACAAACAAACCCTTCCTTGCTGCTAAAACAAGGGAGCTGAGGCGGCCTAATCCATAGGTTGTGGTCCTGCTGATGCAAAGGCCATATCTCTCGAATAGTGTAAATTCACCAAGGGCTCCTCAGGTTAAAGGTGGAAGACCTCTTCCTGTGCAACTTACAGCCTCAGAAACCCAACAATGGGTTAGCTATAAAGTCGGTTCCTACTCAACAGCCATGAGGAGGATGACTGCTTAACAAAGACACCAAGCCTGGGTATTTTATCATACAGGTTCCTTGAATACTTTGGCCTATATTTCCAAAGTCAAAAGATGGGGAGGGATATCTGAATAAAAGCATCTCCTCAATATGACAAATTTGGCCTGTGGACACCAGTGGGGCCCATGCCCAAAAGTTCACAATCTTTTCAAAGCCTGTACTTTATCTCAACACATTTGGCTGAACAAAAAGTGAGAAGTCAGTGAGCTTGAAAACATGCGCAGGGTAAGAGCTTAACATCAAAGAAATATCAGCAATAGGATAGCAACTCAATTTGACTATCACCAATTCTCTAAATTCTCCAAAGACCCTTTCTGTATCCTAACCTCTAGACTAAGACCTCCCCTACCTATAAATTGGCTGATTATTAGAAGGATGTAAACAAACAAGAACAAATGCCAAAAACCCCTCAAGTGTTCCTGGGTTACCCCTGCAAATAGCTCCCGGCAACAGACTGGTCCTAAGAAAACAATGAAATTAAGAGAATATGTAGCGTTTCCTCTGTGGGTTCATTGACATGCGCACTCTCAAACCTCAAAACCACAGACAACTGGTGAAATCACTTGTTCCCAGGCCTAGATGAATGTTTCAGAGAAAATACTGTTTGCAATGGGAGAAAACAGCTAGCAGACTCACTGACATGCTACCCAGCCATGTTGTTGTTGTTGTTATGTGCCGTCGAGTCGCCTGCGACTCATAGCGACCCTATGTACAACAGCCCTAAACTCCGCTCTGTCCTGTGCCAATCGCACTGTCTCTGACACTCCCATCCCAATTATCCCAGTCACTGAATCAATCCACCTCATAGAGGGCCTTCCTCTCCTGCGCCATCCCTCCACCCTCCCAAGCATGATGTCCCTCTCCAAGGACCGGTCTCTCCTCACTACATGTCCGAAGTAAGTTAGACGGAGCCTCAGAATCCTTGCCTCCAAGGAGCCATCCGGTTTAACCCTCTCCAGGACAAATCTATTTGTTTTCCTAGCAGTCCATGGTATTCTCAATACTCTTCTCCAGCATCACAGCTCAAAGGCATCAGTTCTCCTTCTATCCTCCTTGGTCATTGTCCAACTTTCTGATGCATAACAGGTGATTGCGAAGACCATGGCCTGTATCATGGTCACCCAGCCATGCTCAGTAAAAAAACAACCGGCCTAGGATCAACTCTGATGCATAGCCATTCCCTGGATATCAGAGCAGAACCATGCTCCATAGGACTGCCTATAGCTGACTGTTTGGAATGAGATCACCAGGCCTTGCTTCTGAGGTGTCTCTGGATAGACTCAAACTTTTCAGTTAGCAGTCAAATGGTTAATGTCTTGCCTCACTCAGAGACTCTGCAACAGAACCTTCTCATTGTAGATGTTAACTCATTAAGCTACTTAATTTTAACTGTAAACCTGCTTAAGTCAAAATTTAGTTTGTGGAAATCTAACACTTTCTTATATACCTGAGGTATTCAAAATTCAAACTCACTGTCACTGAGGAAGAACTAATTCATGGCCAACCCTCCTGCAGATTTTGATGGCTGTAAATGGCATAGGAGGAGATTGTCCATCTTTCTCCCTGGGAGCCACAGGTGAATTCAAACCCCAAGAGAGATGCCACCTTTGGGCTACAGTACCATGGGCTACACTAACCTCTGAGTCACAGGAGCCCCACACAAAGGGGAGAAGTGCAGCCAAGCCCTATGGTACTCCTATAAACAGAATGGATCACAGGTTATATATGTTGAGTTTTCATGGGCTGGGATTTGAACGTAGACTACCAGACCCGTCTTCTTAATCTGTTTCAGGGGTACAAAATGAAAGAAAAATTCACAGTGAAAGAAAATTTCATGACAATATTTCCATCAACAATAATCTCAACCATGTCGTTGCTGCTGTTATACTGTTGTTAGGTGCAGCCAAACCAAGTCCAACTCAAACAGCCAATGTACAACAGATTGAAATCCCACTCTACGCTATCCTATCTTCACCATCTTTCATGTGCTTAAACTCACTGTTGCAATAACTGTGCCATTCCACCTTCATATATGGTCTCTCTCTCCCTCATTTTTACCTCACACTTTTTAAACATGACATCCTGGAGCCTCCTGACAACATGCCCAACGTACACAAGACGGAGTCTCATGAACCTCACTCACCTCTGAGGACCACAGATGTCTTTCTTCCAAGACAAGTTTGATTGTTCTTGTGCAATCTCATATCTTCAATACTCTTCAGTAAAACCATAAAACCAACAACACTTCTTTAGTCTTTCTTATTCACTGTCCAGTTTCCCCATGCATATTAAGCAATAAAAAGGCCACGGCTTCAAGCACCTTAGTCTCTAAACAGACATCCTTGCACTTAAGTAATTTTAAGAATTTCTTGACAACAGATTTGCCCAATGCAATATGTCATTTGATTTTTTGACTGTTACTTGCATGGATGCTGACAGTGGATCTAAGTAAAACTAAGTTGTTCACAACTTCAAATTTGGCCTATTTGTGGGGATTTTTGTTTTCTTAAAGTTAAGGTGTAATTCATACTGAAAGATGTAATCTTCAATCTTCTTTAGTGTTTCATGTCCTTTTCACTTTCTGTAAGCTAAGGTGTATCATCTGCATAACATATGTTTTTGAGGCGTCTTTCTCCAATTCTGATGCCATATTCTTCTACATATGATCCAGCTTCTCAGATTCTTTGCTTAGAATACATTTTGAGTAGGTGTGGGGAAATGATACAACCCTATCATAATGGGTTGCCTTGTTCTATTTGGACAACTATTTCTTTGATCAGGCACAGAGTCTATATGAGCACAATTAAGTGTTCTGAGGTCCCCGTTTTTCTCCGTGTCACCCATAACTTGTTATAATCTACACAGTCAAATGCCTTCTCATAGTCAATGAAACACAAGTAAATATCTTTCTGATATTCTTTTTTTCAGATAAGATCCATCTGGCATCAGAAATGATATTCCTCATTCCCTTGTCTCTTTTGAAAGCAACATGAATTTCTGGTAATTCTCTGTCAATGTACTGCTCCAGCCATTTTTAAAATAATCTTCAGCAAGGTTTTCTTCTGTTTATAGATCATCTATTGTACTGTATATAAGGAGCTCTTGTGCCTTAGCAGTAAGGAATTGGGTAAAGAAAAAAGGTAAATTTGCTATCAAATACCTTTTCAGAGTGCTGAGGAGTCAGTCCAGAGATTAAGGTACACCTTATCCTGGCCATGGTCTTTACAATTGCATGCTGTGCATCAGAAGACAATGACTAAAGTTGACAGAAGAATTGATGCCTTTGAATTGTGGCGCTGGAGGAGTATTGAATATACCATGGACCAGAAGGAGAACAAATAGGTCTGTTTTGGAAAGGGTAAAACCAAGTTTCTCCTTGGAGGCTAGGATTTTGGAGCTCCCTCTCACATACCCTGGGCATGTGAGCAGGAGGGACCAGTCCTTGGAGAAGGACCTCAGGCTTGGAAAAATTGAAGGACAGCACAGGAGAGAAAGACCAAGATAAGATGTATTGACATGATAATTGGGGCAATGGGATTACGCATGTCAGAGACAGTGAGATTGGCTCAGGATAGGGCAGGCTTCAGAGCTGTTGTATATAGGGTCACTATGAGTCACAGGTGACTCGATGACACATAACAACAACAACAAATAGTTGGTATCTAGTCATGACTCCTGGAGAGAGTTAAACCAGGCTACTCCTTGGAGGCAAGGATTCGGGACTTTGTCTGACATACTTTGGGCATGTTGTAAGGAGGGACAGGTCCTTAGAGAGGGACATCATGCTTGGGAGGGTAGAGGGACAGCGCAGGAGGGGAAGATCCTCTATGAGGTGGATTGATTCAGTGACTGGGGTAACCAGGATGGGTATGTCAGAGGTAGTGCGATTGGCACAAGATAGAGCAGGGTTTAGGGCTGTTGTACATAGGGTCGCTATGAGTCGCAAGCAACTCGAAGGCACATAACAACAACAACAATCATGACTCAAAAAGGAAAAAAATGTTTACAATTTCCAAGCTTGCATTTTTTTAAAGTCAATCAGAAGAGATACACTTCTAGCTAAATTTTAATACAAGGATAATTTTACAAAAAGAAAAAAGTAAAAGTGAAACACCCAGGCATACATATCAGCTTGCCTTGAGAGTATTAAAAAAAAATTACTCCAGGCTCAGATGTCTCCAATGTTAGACTAAAACTAAGGAGACACTGAATCAGTGCCTATAGCATTTGGGGTGGGGGGTAGAGATTATTATTTTGGAATCTCATATGACTAAGGTGTGTCTGATACAGGCCATGGTCTTCGCAATCACCTGTTATGCATCAGAGAGTTGGACAATGACCAAGGAGGATAGAAGGAGAATTGATGCTTTTGAACTGTGGTGCTGGAGAAGAGTATTGAGAATACCATGGACTGCTAGGAAAACAAATAGATTTGTCCTGGAGAGGGTTAAACCGGATGGCTCCTTGGAGGCAAGGATTCTGAGGCTCCGTCTAACTTACTTTGGACATGTAGTGAGGAGAGACCGGTCCTTAGAGAGGGACATCATGCTTGGGAGGGTGGAGGGACGGCGCAGGAGAGGAAGGCCCTCTATGAGGTGGATTGATTCAGTGACTGGGATAATTGGGATGGGAGTGTCAGAGACAGTGCGATTGGCACAGGACAGAGCGGCGTTTAGGGCTGTTATACATAGGGTCGCTATGAATCGCAGGTGACTCGGTGGCACATAACAACAACAACAACATATGAACAATGTATCTGTCATAGTGGAATATACATATACATACAATCTAAAAATTATAAGAGTCTCTAAAAATTTTATTTCATTTGTTGCCTAAAACCATCCTGAAATACAATGTGGTGAGCTGATAGGTTAATATCCACACGCATACAAGGAAGTCCAGTGAATACCACTATCATTCAAATATATGTACCAACAACTAGAGCCAAAGAGGAGGAAATAGAAGATTTCTACCAACTTTTGCAATCAGAAGTTGATCAAACATGCAATCAAGATGCATTGATAATAATGGGCGACTGGAATGCAAAAGCTGGGAACAGAGAAGAAGGTTCAGTAGCTGGAAAATATAGGACCAGTGAGAGAAATGAGGTTGGAGATAGAATGATAGAGTTCTGCACATTCAATGATTTATTCATTGCAAATACCTTTTATAAGAAACATAAATGCAGGCTATACACATGGATCTCACCTGATGGTATGCATAGGAATCAAATAGATGATATTTGTGGAAAGACTCGGTGGAGAAGCTCAATATCACCAGTGAAACCAGGCCGGGTGCTGATTGTGGCACAGATCACCAACTACTCATATGCAAGTTCAAACTGAAGTGAGGAAAATTAAATCAAGTCCATGGGAACCAAAATTTGACCTTCAGTCTATCCCACTCGAATTCCAAAACAATCTCAGGAACAGGTTTGAGGCCTTCAGCACCAATGAGCATAGACCAAATGAGCTCTGGGAGGATATCAAGACAATTGTACATGAAGAATGCAAAACATCGTTACAAAAGATGAAAAAGAAGAAAAGACTAAGATGGATTCAAACCACGGGTGGCAATACTTAAGGATACTTTGGGCAGTATATTAAATGATCCAGAAACTATCAAGAGAAGATGGAAGGAATACACAGAGTCACGGTATCAGAAGGAACTGGATGACACAGAAGAATTTCATGAAATGACATATGAGCAAGAGTCTACGGTGATGAAAAAGGAAGTTCAAATTGCTCTGAAGAAATTGGCAAGAAACAAGGCTCCAGGAGTTGACGGCATACCAATTGACATATTTCAACAGACGCTGGCCTGGACATGCTCACTAAGTTGTGCCAAGAAATTTGGAGAACAGCCAGCTGGCCCATTGACTGGAAAAGATCGATATTTGTTCCCTTCCAAAGAAAGGTGACCCAACAGAGTGCAGAAATTATCGAACAATACCATTGATATCACATGCAAGCAAGATTCTGCTGAAAATTATCCAAAAACGTTTGAAACAATATGTCAACCGAGAACTGCCAGATGTGCAGGCTGGATTTAGAAGAGGTCGTGGTACTAGGGATATTATAGCTAATGTCAGATGAATCTTGGCAGAAAGCAAAGAATACCAGAACAATGTCTATCTGTGCCTCATTGACTATACGAAGGCTTTTGACTGTGTGGATCACAACAAGCTGTGGCTGACTCTAAGAAGAATGGGAATTCCAGAACATTTGATTGTGCTAATGCGAAACCTATACTTGGACCAGGAGGCAGTCAT
>NW_006399809.1:16358499-16362708 GCF_000299155.1 Elephantulus edwardii | reverse complement strand
TTCCCTGGAGTCAAGGATTCTGAAGCTTCGTCTGACATATTTTGGGCATGTTGCAAGGAGGGACTGGTCCTTGGAAAGGGACATCATGTTTGGCAGAGTGGAGGGGAAGCGAAGGAGAGGAAGACCTTTGGTGAGATGGATCGATTCTGTGACTGGAGCAGTGGGAATAAGTGCGTTTGAGTTGGCTAGGTTGGCACAGGATAGAACAGCATTTAGAGCTCTTGTACATAGGGTCCCTATGAGTCACAAGCGACTCGATGGCACATAACAACAACAACAACAAAACTCTGAAGATTAAGTGAAGTCAAGAGTTCCAAACACTATAAAAGCCAAGTGACTGGGAATGAGGAATAAAGGAAAGTGAAAGAGAGAAACAATGGGCAGAAATCTGGGTATAAAATTGGATTGCGAATGCCCACAATGGTTCCTTTTGCAGTGACAGAAATATTCCAAAATTGGATGGTGGAGATGGCTGCAGAATCTAACAAGTTTACCAAAGATCTTTGAAATGATACTTAAAATGAGTTCATTTTATGGTATGTAATTTGAATCTTTGCTGGTAGCCGTGCTATGTGTTCTTGAGTTAAACGCGACTCACAGCAACATGCCTGACATTTGCCCTGTCCTGCGTCATCCTCACCGTCTCTGATGTACTTAAGCCCTTTGTTACAGTCACTGTGTCAATCCATCTTGTCAAGGATCTCCTACTCTTTCCTGACACCTCTCCTTTGCAAGCATGATGTCTATTTCCAAGGACTGTCTTCACCTCACAACATGCCCCAAACATGTGAGACTAATCAGTTTTAAAATGGAATTCAAATATAAAATATGTATATATGTAAAAAACTACACCCATAGCCATATGTAAGTTTGTCAGAAGTTATTTCTATGTGTGTGTGTATATATATATACTGTAAATACATCCATGTATAAAAAGAATTTTAACATATTCAAAGAAAAAAATCATAATGCTAAAAATAATACAGGCAGCATTCTCTTTATGATGAAGTTATATGCTAACAACTCCATTGTAAACCAGCTCTGATATAAGTAAAATTTTTTCCTTGTTGTTATTGCCTTTTTTTATCAGCATCTTTGTAAACTCAATCTCTATTTGTCTTCAGAGACTGGAAACATCATATACAAACATTGTTGTTGTTTTGTTAATTCCGACTCATAGTGCCCCATGCACAAGAGCTCTGAACTCTGCTCTATCTTGAGCCAACCTCCTTGTCTCTGACATACCTACTCTCATTGTCCAGTCACTGAGTCAATCCATCTCATCCAGGGTCTTTGCCCTCTCTTGCACTGTCCTGCTACCCTCCCAAGCATGATGTCCCTCTCCAAAGACTGGAAACTCCCGGCCACATTCCCAAAGTATGTCAGACAAAGCTTAAAATCCTTGTCTCCAAGGAGCAGCCTGATTTCACCCTCTCCAGGATGAACCTGTTTATTCTTCTAGCAGTCCATGGTATAGTCAACATTCTTCTCCAGCACCACAGCTCAAAGACATTGATTCTTCTTCTCTCATTCTTAGTCATCATCCACCTCTGTGATGCATAGCAAGTAACTGTAAAGAGCTTAGCCTAGATTGGGTGTACCTTAGTCTCTAGACTGACATCATTGCTCTTCAGTACTCTGAAACGGTCCCTGAGAGCAGATATTCTTTGCAATTTATTTTATTTTTTATTTTTTTTTTGCAATTCATCTTTTTATTTCCTGGTTGCTGATATCGAGAGTGTTGATTGTGGAGCCAAGCAAGCTGAAGCCATTAACAATCTCAACCTCTTTACCATCTATCATGATGCTACCAACTGGCCCAGTGATGAGAATATTTGTCTTCTTGAAGTTGAGCTTCAATCCGTATTGAAGGCTGCAGTCCTTGACTTTCTTTTTTTTTTTTTACTTTTGCATTATGTTGTCGTTGTTTTTGTTGTTATAGTCCTTGACTTTCTGCAGCAAACGCCTGCAGTCCTCCTCAGTTTTGGCAAGCAAGGTTCTGTCATCTGCATAATGCAGGCTGTTGATGAGTCTTCCTGCAATCCTGATGCCACATTCCTCCTCATAGAGCCCAGCCTCTCAGATGATCTGTTCTGCATATAGATGGGAAAGGTAGGAAGATAGGATGCATCCCTGGCATACACCTTTCCTGATTTTGAACCATGCAGTGTTTCCTTGCTCTGTTCTGACAACAGCTTCCTAGTTCAAGTATAGGTTTCACATAAGCACAAATATCCTGGGATTCCCATTCTTCTCCGAGTCAGCCACAGTTTGTTACGATCTACACAGTCAAATGCCTTTGCATAGTCAATGAAACACAGATAGACATTCCTCTGGTACTTTTTGCTTTCAGCTAAAATTCATTTAACATTGGCTATAATATCCTAGTACTATGGTCTCTTCTAAACCCAGCCTGCACTTCTTGCAGGTCTCTGATGATGTACTGATCAAGTACTTTTTGAACGATTTTCAGCTGTATCTTGCTTGCATGTAATATTCATAATATTGTTCAATAATTTCCATACTCTGTCAGATCACCTAGTTTTGAAAATGGGAACAAATAAGAATCTCTTCCAGTCAGATGGCCAGGTGGTTGACCTCCAGATTTCTTGGCACAGCCTAGTGAGCATATCCAGGTCATAATCTGTGGACTGAAATATGTTCACTGGTATGCCATCAGTTCCTGGGGCCTTGTTTTTTGACAATTTTTTCAGAGCAGCCTGAATTTCCTGTTTCATCACCATAGGCTCTTGATCATATGTTGTTTCATGAAATTCTTCCATGTCAGCCAATTGTTTTTGGTACAGTGATGTTGTTTATATTTTAACACACGCATTATCACATTACCAGTCAGTGTGTTTGAGCCTTTGCCCAAGGGTGGATGGAGGTTTGCTTGAAGGTGCGGCTTTAAAAATCCCCTTAGTGTGTGCGGAAGGGACTTCAGTCTGGGGCCTGGAGCCTCCACTCTGGGAGTTTGGCTATTAGCTAGCATCTTGATGGCAGTCACATCGGTCACCTATGGGAAGTTTTTGGGGTCATGTTTGATGTGGGTTACTGCTCTTTTCCCACCAAAAGTGGGTGTCTGTGACCCTTTGGCCAAGGGTGGAGGTCAAGGGTGTGGTCCTCGGGCCAAATTTATTTCTTTTCAAATGAATATTCCTTAAACAACACAGAAATCTTTTGTCTATTTGCTGAACTGAACAACTTGGTATTGCTGTGATGCTGCACAGTGTTCCATAGTCTTGTCAAATACCAGAATGGTTACCCATTAGGTACAATGTTTAGATGAGTTTTCAGATTGATTTATGCTGGGAAGCAGGAGTGGCATCCACTTTTTAAAACTAAATTCCCTGGAAACTCTACAAACTCTATAATCTCTATAAATGTACAGAGATGATGTTAGTTATAGAACAGGGTTCAGGTCTTCTGTGCAAAGCTTACTCTCAGTCATATTCGACTTGATAACACTTGAACACTGATAAATGAGACTAGTGCTGTCGTATCTGGAGGAACACTCTTCCACTTTGTACATCACTCTATGTCAATCTGCTATATGAAATAACCTGGTTTTGCTGTGATGGTGAACCTTGTGCCATTGGGGTATCAAATACCAGAATGTCCCAATGTGGACAGTGTTTGGTGGAGCTCTGAGTTGTAAAACAGGTTTAGAAACAGGAGTGGCATCCACTTCCTAAACTACATGCCTCTGGAAACTCTATGAACTTAGAGAAATTATGATAGTTACGGAAAGGCATTAGGTCTTCTATTCATGGAGTTGCTATGAGCCACTCTCAACGCATCGGAAATCAACAACATTACCAACTGGATGACTCTTCATCATTGAGTCTCTTTCAACTCATAGAAATCTTCATCAGGATTTGAAGTCTATAAATCTTTATGGAAGAAGACTGTTCATCTTTCTCCCCTAGAATCAGTGATGGATTTGAACCTCCAGAGATGCACACCTTTTTGGGTAGGAGTACAGCACTCCATATCAAAGCTCCTTTAATATATCTATGTCATCCACTTTCTAAACAGTATACATCTGGAAACTCTATGAACTTTGATAAATGATGATAGATACAGAAAAGTTTCAAGCCTTTAGTTCATAGGGTCGTTATGAGTTGTGCTAGACTCAACAGCAATCAACAACAGTAACAACAGAAAAATATCTTTTTGTTATACCCACAAAATTTTTATAAACATAAA
>NW_006399809.1:16351493-16355979 GCF_000299155.1 Elephantulus edwardii | reverse complement strand
TCGGTGACTGGGGTAATCGGGATGGGTGTGTCAGAGGCAGTGCGGTTGGCACAGGATAGAGCAGGGTTTAGGGCTGCTGTACATAGGGTCGCTATGAGTCGCAAACGACTCGACGGCACATAACAACAACAACAACATTATTTATTTAGGGGAGCTCTGGTGGCCTCGTGGCAAGAAGCTGCACTGCAATCCCAGAAGTGTGTAGTTCAAATCCCCATATGCTCTGCTGGAGAAAGAGGGACAATCTCCTCCTGTACCAGTCAGATCTGATTTAACAGTACACACACAAAAAATAATAAAATTTTTTAAAAAAAATTATTTATTTAATTCTTCTTCAATGTTTCTATCTTCCTAAAATAAAATAAGTCTCAATCTCTCAATTCTCTGTCTTCACTAAAAGCTATTCAACACTGGCAACATCCAAGTCGAAATGCAATATTTTTGCCAGATAGACAATATTTCCACCAATCTCTTTCACCATATTATCCTGATTAAATGCTTGGAATACATTCAGATAACAGCTATAAGGCACATGCACAGTTCAACTGTCAGATGTCATTAAAGTTTCCCAGTGCTGAGCTTTCTCTGCCAATCGGTACACAACAGTAACACCGACTTCACCACAGGTCAGGTCATAACCTAGTAGATGCCAACAGTTTGAACAACAAATCATGAAATTGAGTATGTGGAAATACACATCTGAGAAGATAACATCTTCAAAATATATGCTGCAACACTGTATGTAATATATATTGTTAAAGGTAAAATGTATTTTAAAAGATAGGTAAGTGTGGCTTAAAACAATTCTAATATGTAATTAGTCAAAAACTGCCAGTACAAAAACATGCCATAAGTAATATAGAAATTATATGGATTTTAAATTCAGTATTAACATAGACTAAGAAGAGTAGAGCATGAGAAAAAGGGAAATAAAACCTTATTTTTAAAGGTGTCCATTCACACTTATTTCGAAAATATATTAAAAAAAAACACTATAGAATGTAGTACAAAAGCTTAAAGGAAATCACTAAAAGAATTAATGTTTTTTTTTAAAAAAACCAACAGGAACTCTACTAGTTATACTGGTTAAAGAATCTGAATGCTAACTGAAAGGTCAGCAGTTCAAATCCACTAACCTATCCATAAAGACTGAGGGTTGGAAACCCTGTTGAAGGCAGTGACAGGTAAATACTAGGGGGGGAAAAAGGCAGAAAGTTCCCAATTCATAAAATTAAAAGAAAGCACAAAGTAACTGTGTGGGTTTTTTCTTTTTTTTTCCCCTTCTTTTTATTAATTTTAATGAAAATTTATAGAAACTTTGGATTTCCTTTCATTCGTTGTTGCACTTTTCTCCCTGCCCACCCCTCCCCACCCCAAGTAAAGGAAAAATTCTTTCATCATTTTACAATCCCTCTCTCAGGTCCACTCCACTATGCAGCCCTCGTTCTGGACTCCTGTCATGACAATAATACCTAATCACATATTCCTTTTAAACAGTTTTCTCCCTCATCTGTTTCAATGCCGTATACATTATGCCATCTTTCTGAGTCTCCCCCCAGCCCCAATGTCAGTCCTGTTTTACAACAGGGGCATTATGCAGTATTTGTCCTTCTGTGACTGAGATATTTCACTCAGCATAATGTCTTCCAGGGTCACCCATTTTGAATAATATTTCATGAGTTCCTTGTTTCTCAATGTAGCATAGTATTCCATTGTGTGAATATACCACAGCTTCTCTATCCATTCGTATGTTGATGGGCACATAGGTTGTTTCCAATTCCTTGCTATTGTGAACAAAGCCACAATAAACATCGTTGTGCATATATCTGCTTGGGTGGTAGTTATTGTTTCTTTAGGGTAAATTCCCAGTAGCAGAATTGCTGGGTGAAATGGTGAAGCTAGAGACCATTATGCTGAGTTTACTAATTCAGTCTCATAAGTCCAAATACTGCATGGATTATTATTGTAAAAATAGGATAGCTAGTCAGATATGCATAAAAGTATAAAGGAAGGGAAGGCAGGAGAGGGGAGGTTGAAGAGGTGGAGGAGGGAATCATGGGTCACAGAGTTTGATGGGCAGAGAAAGAGGATTAAGAAATTAGGAAAGGTCCATTGAGGACCTGCAAAGATGGGGTGAATAGTGGGCTTAGATCAAAGGTGACTGATCTTCTAAAAGGCAATCTATGAGAATGATCATATGAAATACAATGGGAATGAAGGACTGTGTGAAACGCAATGCATATTAATTTTGTATGCAAATCAACATAAAATTTAAAATAATATATATCCTTAAAAAAACAAAATCAAACTAACCAAAAAAATACAAAGTCACACTTCAGCCATAACTCTATCAAAAATTCTCAGGCATTTCTAATGTAAACTGGGGAATTAAAATACAATTTTAAAAAAATGAGCAATAATATTTAAGAATTTTTTAAAAGAGCCATTTGTTGTTTTAGGTACCATGGAGTCTGAACCCACTTATTGTGGCCCTATGAATGAAGTTCTGCCCTATTTTATCCAATTTTGACAATCATTGGGATGTTTGAGCACATTGTTGCAGTTCAATCTGTTATAGTCTGTCTCAATGATGCCTTTACTTACTCATTGTATATTAGAATAAGTTATCACAAAGCTACCATAATTAAATAGCATCACACTAGCAAAGGAAAAGATTGGTTGATATACCCCAGTACTTCTAGAATTTTAATTTTACATTTAAGTCTTTAATGCATTTAAAATTTGTTTGGTACTAAGTTAGATTGTATTTTATTCCCTACCAATAAGTTATCTATTTTTTCCCCCTGTGCTGATTTAAACTACTATGCTTCATAATTTAAGTACAAACACACAGTTATATACATACATGTATGGTACTTGGGCTTTCCTTTGGCATTTCTATTCAGTTTATCGAAGCATAGTAGTTTAAATCAGCACGGGGGGGGGGGGAATAGATAACTTATGGAGAGGGAATAAAATCAAATCTAACTTAGCACCAAACAAATTTGAAATATATTAAAGACTTAAAAGTAAAATTAAAATTCTAGAAGTACTAGGGAAATATGGATAAAAGCTTCCATAATCTCTTTAATATAGAAGGTTGTTCTAAATATGAACCAAAAAAATAGAGAGGAAATGGATTGGTTTATTAAAATAAATTTAAACATTTTAAAAGCTGAACATCAAACAAGATTAAAAGGAGTATTTCCAAACTGTAAAATTATTTGCAGGAATATGACCAAGTCTTAATAGATGTAATAAAAAGTAAAAAACAAAACAAAACAAAAACTGTATAAATTGCCTTTGGGATTGCAGCACAACTTCTTGCCACTAGGCCAACAGAACTCCCATAAATTGTATAAACTGGAGAAAAATCTTACAACCAAAAAAATTTCACAAAAGGCATTAAGTATGCTATTTATTAAAGAGCTCTCTATAAAAAATTAGTCCTGTGGTAGGGCCACCAGACAAACTCATACTTGATGTGTGGAATTATAAACAGTACACTATAAAGGGAGCTCTGGTTGGCCAAGTGGCAAGAAGCTATGCTACAATCCCAAAGGCATGTGGTTCGAGGCCTCCCTCTCCTGCGATTAACTGCCTCTGAAACCCACCAGCAGGGTCAGCTATAGGTCAGTACCGACTTGATGGTACACAACAACAACACTATAAAAGGAAGAGGAGATTTTATAATATATATTTCAAAAGCATTCAACTCTTACTACTCAACAACTTCTAGCAATCTATCCAAAACCAAAAAGGATTATAAATATGTAGGTACAGTGACGGCCACTGAAGCATTACTGCAGAAACAAAAAGAAATACTGACATGCCTCCCAATAGCACAAATTCTATCATATATGCATACATGTGTGTATATGTGCACGTGTATGTGTGTATTTATATGTATGTGTGTATATATAAACATATATACACATACACATATATACATATATACATATGTACATATATACATATATACATACATATATACATATATACATATGGTTGTCATCTCCCATGCAGTCAGAATCCACCCATAGCTGAGCCTCCAGCAGGTTGTGAGAGGCTGTAAATCACGCTGGAGGAGATGGTCCATCTTTGTTCCATGGAAAAACTGGTGGATTCAAACTGCCTTCACAGCTCCTTACACTGGGCCACTAGAGCTCCCTACATATATACTTGTACACACACAAAAAAAAGAAAAATTTACAGAGATGTTTACTAAAATGCTGAAAATTACCTCTGCATGGTTATATTATTGTTGTTGCTTGTTGTGTACCGTAAGTTAGAACCAACCCATAGCTGACCCTCCAGTGGGTTTTCAGAGGCTGTAAATTACATGGAAGGAGATTGTCTCCTTTCCCACAGAACAACTGATAGATTTGAACTGCTTAACTCTGGATTTGGTGACAGGAATGAAGCTGGAGATAGAATGATTGAATTTTGTAAAATCAATGACTTATTCATTGCAAATATATTTTAT
>NW_006399809.1:16345610-16349207 GCF_000299155.1 Elephantulus edwardii | reverse complement strand
AAGACCCTTTATGAGATGGATTGATTCGGTGACTGGGGTAATTGGGATGGGTGTGTCAGAGGCAGTGCAGTTGGCGCAGGATAGAGCAGGGTTTAGGGCTACTGTGCATAGGGTCGCTATGAGTCGCAAACGACTAGACGGCACATAACAACAACAGCCTCTAGGTTGGCTATGCAATTCCTTAAAACTAAGACCAGTAGTCCAAATTTTTTTCATTTCCACCAAAATAGATCATGTGACTATCTGATTTAAATGTCCCATTCCAACTTATTTCATTTTATCAATGCCTAGTATGTCAATATTTATGTGTTCCATTTCTTCCTTAGCAATCTCCAGCTTTCCTACATACATACCTCTCACATTCCACATTTCAATCACTAGTATCCATTTGCAACTGCTCCTCCTCCTTGGTAATTCCCAATAGAAGGCTCAGACTCTGGTGCCATATCTGCTAGTCAAATATAAGTGTGTTCTATTGTGCATATGATTTTCAAAGACCTCTTATTTTGAAAATGGATGGCAAATCCTTCTCCCTAGTCTGAATTAATTTTAATGCTTAGCTTTAGAGGAATATTTGATATATTAAATATTTGTCAAATAATGTCAGATGAATCTTAGCTGAAAGCAGGGAGTACCAGAGGAATGTCTATCCGTGTATCATTGACGATGCAAAAGTGTTTGACTGTGGATCACAACAAATTGTGGCTAACCTTGAGAAGAATGAGAATCCCAGAATACTTAATTGTGCTTATGCAAAACCTATGCTTCAAACAGGAAGCAGTCATCAGAACAGAGCAATGAAACACTGTATGGTTCAAAAGCAGAAAAGGTGTACATCAGGGCTGCATCTTATCTTCTTACCTTTTCTTTTTTTTTTTTTTTTGCTTGTACAGAAAATAAGTTTATCATTTTTTTCTTCTTCTTTAAAAAAAATCTTCTTACCTTTTCAATCCATATGCAGAACAGATCACTCTGGAAGCTGGGCTTTATGAGGAGAAATGTGACATCAGGATTGGAGGAAGATTCATCAGCAAACCTGCACTGTGCAGATGACACCACCCTGCTTGCTGAAACTGAGGAGGACCTGAAGTATTTGCCACAGAAAGTCAAGGACTGCAGCCTTCAATATGGATTGACGTCCAATATCAAGAAAACAAAGATTCTACCACTGGGCCAATTTCTAGCACCCTGATAGATGGAGAAGAAATTGAGATTGTTAACAGCTTCTCCTTGCTTGGCTCCACAATCAACATTCTTGGTGCCAGTAACCAGAAAATTAAAAAAATTAATTGCACTGAAAAAGTGTGCTGTCAAGAACCTCTCCAGAGTACTGAGGCTTGATGACATCAGTCTAAGAGTGTAAGTTACACCTAAACCAAACCATGGTCTTCACAATTACTTGATATGTATCAGATAGCTAGACGATGACTAAGAATGACAGAAGAAGAACTGATGTTGTTGTGTTGTGGTCCTGAAGAAGAGTATTGAACACACCAAGGACTGCCAAGAGAACAAACAGTTCTGGCCTAGGGAGGGTGAAACCAGACTGCTCCTTGGAGGCAAGGATTTTGAAGCTCTGTCTCACATACTTTGGGCACATGGCCAAGAAGAACTAGTCCTTGGAGAAAGCCATCATGCTTGGAAGGGTGGAGGGACAGTGCAGGAAAGGAAGACTCCACATGAGAGGGACTGACACAGTAACTGAAGTAATGAGGGTAGATGTGTCAGAGACCATGAGATTGGCTCAAGATAGAGCAGAGTTCAGAGCTACTGTGAATAGGATTGCTATGAGTCACAAGTGACTCAATGGCACATAATAACAACAAGCCACCAGAGTCTCCTACACGGTTACATTACGGGTATGATTTTCTGTTATCTTTGTTAATACTTTCTAAATACTTCTACAATGAACACACAAAACTTGCAAATTGTTGTTAGGTGCCTTTGAGTCCATTACAACTCATAGCAATGCCATGTGACAGCACAAGTGTCCTAGAGGGTTTTCAATGCTGCTTTCTTGACAGCAGCAAATCACCAGATCTACCCTGAGCAGAGCTGCTGGGTGGGTGCGAGTCACCAACCCTTCAGTTAGTAGCTAAACACTTAGCTCCTTTTCACAACCCACATAATCACTTTTAAAATAACATTTAATAATGGTATCACTGGAAATGTTCGGGGCTTTTTTTCTTCTTTTCAAAGAATCAACGCGTTAGCTCTTTTTCTCCCCAGCATGGAGCTGAGCACCACGGATCCCCATTAACGGAAAACGATGTGGCTCACCATCACCCTGGAGGGATCCTTTTGGTGGATGATTACAGCTGCTATGACAACAAGGGGAGGATGTGATGTCACATAATGATCCAGTGACTGTGCAGTGCTTGTCCCAATGTAGAGCTTGTGCTGCCAGCTGGGAACCCAGCAGAGACCTCATTAAAGGCACCTGTTCAGTAATTACTACAAGTTTCTCCCCCACGTGCATGCAACTCTACAAACAGCCCTCCACAGAACTCCTACTCCTAATTCAAAGAGGGACTTCCTCTCTCACTTCTAGAGAGCTCAGGCTGACAACTTTCAGAGAAAGGTCCAGTCGCAGCACAGTGAATAAAAGCAACTCTGACCAGCAGGGACTCAAAAAAAGCAGCAGCCATATCTGTTGAAGCCGAAATAAGCTAATGCTATAAGGTGTTTCAAACCTAAAACCCATTGTCATCAAGTCAATTCTAACTCATAGTGCCCCACACTTTGCGAACTGAAATGGAACTCCATGAGGCCTTGGTGGCTTTACTTTTTACATGAACAGATCACCAGCCCTTTCATACATGGTGCTGCAGAGCAGCTTTGAACTGTCAACCTTTCTGATAGTGGCCAAGGGTGTCTAAATATTGTATCTCCAATACAGAAACTCTAACATGCTTCTAACACAGAGAAAAGAAGAGCCAAAGGTAATAATGACTCTTGGTCACACACAGTAAGCCAGAGAAGTAGTTGTAATAGTAGAGTGAAGCAGGAATTGTCTTACAAAGAATATGAACCATGGCCCTATTTGCACAGTAGTCTGCAGAAAGTAGAAGCAAAATGCTTGAGGGATAAGTCAGATGCACCTCAGTCCCTCTACTTAGTAGCCTAAGCAAGATACTTAGTCCTAAGCCTCCATTTCATCACCATCAACAAATCTGAACTGTTGTTATTGTTATGTGCCATAGAGTCACTTGTGACTCATAGCGATCCTACGTACAAGAGCTCTAAATGCTGTTCTATCCTGTGCCAACCTAACCATCTCAAATACACTTATTCCCACCTCTCCAGTCACAGAATCGATCCATCTCATTGAAGGTCTTCCTCTCCTTCGCTGTCCCTCCACTCTGCCAAACATGATGTCCCTTTCCAAGGACCAGTCCCTCCTTGCAATATGCTCAAAGTGTGTCAGACTAAGCTTCAGAATCCTTGACTACAAGGAGCATTCCAACTTCACCTTCTCTAGGACAAACTTGTTTGTTCTCCTAGCAATCCATGGTATATTCAACACTCTTCTCCAGCACCACAGCTCAAAGGCATCAATTCTCTTTCTATCAACCCTATTCACTGTCCAACTCTCTG
>NW_006399809.1:16278521-16341955 GCF_000299155.1 Elephantulus edwardii | reverse complement strand
AACAAAGCAAGATACTATAATGAAATGTGCAGAGAGCTGGAGTTAGAAAATCAAAAGGGCCGAACTCGCTCAGCGTTTCTTAAGCTGAAGGAGCTGAAAAACAAATTTAAGCCACAGGTGGCAATACTTAAATATACTTTGGGTAGAATGTTGAATGATCCAGGAAGTATCAAGAGAAGATGGAAGGAATTCACAGAGTCACTGTATCAAAATGAATTGGCTGACACAGAAGAAATTAATGAAATGACATATGAGCAAGAGACTACGGTGATGGAGGAAGTTCAAATTGCTCTAAAGGAATTGATAAGAGACAAGGCTCCAGGAGTTGACAGCATACCAAATGACATATTTCAACAAACAGACACTGCCCTGGATGTGCTCACTAAGTTATGCCAAGAAAACCAAATTAACAATGAGTAAAAAAAAAAAAAAGTCACATTATTTATGACAGAAAAAAAGGAAACTATATACTTAGATAAAATAGAATACTATCTAGCAACAAAAACTAGGTGTTGGAAATTAACTCCGTAGTTCGGTCAACCTAAAGGCAGGCAGTCTGAATCCACCAGTTGCTCTGTGGGAGAAAGATGGGCAATCTTCTCTCATGTGGTTTACAGTCTCTGAAAACCCATTGGAGGATCAGCCATGAGGTGGTTCTGACTTAGGAGCATGTACATAACATCAACAACCTCATAATAGGATATTCTTCAACAGCAAAAACTAAGTATTTCTACATCATCATGGCCACACAACTTTTACTTTTCCAAGGGGAGTGGGATCACTGATTTGTGAACCTTAAATGGATGAATTTTATGGTCTGTAAATTAAAGCTCTACAAAGCTGTTTATAAAAGAAAGAGAAATTAAAGGAAAAAGAATAAGAGAAGGAGAAAATAAACTCCTACAGGCAATTAGTCCTTCTCATGTCTGTATAACCTTCAGCTTTTCTAAATCTCCCAAGCAGCACTTGCCACGGGGCATGGTGATTTTTTTATGTTGTTCTACACACATGCCCAAACATGTTCTAACAACTATAAGGAATTACATGATGTTTCCTTACCCTGGTGGGGCAGTCAACAAGTATTCAAGAAAATCTGTAAGAGAATGAACGAAATTCTGAGCTTTCAGTTGAAATATACTCTGACAAAATCAAAGTGCTAAAAGCTTAATCCCCAGTACATGACCTCCACACAGGGTCATAGACTGTCTCACAACAATACTGGTGTGAGGGGGGTGCTAGAGATAAAAAAAAAAACACTCTGCATTTGCCAAGGGCCTGTCACACAGGAAGACGGGGCCTTTCCTCTATCATCTCTCCTAGACAGCACAGCCCACAAGTGACTATCTTAGCACTGGGAGCTCTGGATTCAAATACTGGTTTCTCTTCTTCTTTCAGATACTGTCTTTATTTCCACACATGAAAACGGATTAAATGAGCTAGTGCCCTTAAAAAAGCATTTCAAATGCTCAGTGTGTATATGTGTGTGTATGTATGTGTGTGTTGTGTAGACAGATAAAACATATATAAAAAAAGAAAACAACCAAACCAACCAAAACCAGTTGTCATGGTGTCAATTCCAACTCAAGGTAGCCCCAAGTGCGCCACACAGAACTGTGCCATAATTACTGTGGCCTTTCTGATAGATAGATGATAGATGATCGATAAATGATAGATAGATAGATGATAGATAGATAGATAGATAGATAGATAGATAGATAGATAGATAGATGATAGATTTGCTGGACATATGGACACAGAGATAGTCTCACTCAGACTGTTACTGAGTTGGAGCCATTTCATAGCAGATCCTCCAACAGGTTTTCAGAGGCAGAGAATCTCATGAGAAGAGATTAACCATCTTTCCCCTGGAAAGGAGCTGGTGAGTCCAAATCACATGCCTTTGTGTTGGTAACACAACCACAAAGCTACCAGAACTGCTTATATACACACATATATATGTACATGAATACTTAGATACATACATATATGCATATGGACTAGTGGTAAGAAGCTGCCCTGCAATCATAAAGGCAAGTGGTTCGAATCCACCAGTTGCTTCCTGGAAGAAGGATGGACAATCTCCTTCTGTACCATTCATGTCTATAAAAACCCGCTGAAGGGTCAGCAGCTATGGGTCGTTTCTGAGTCAACAGCAAACAACAACAAACATACATATATACACACATACCTCCAAATATACACAAACACATACAAATATAAACATATATATAGTTGTTATTATTATTTATCGTTGAGTTGGAACCAACCCATAGCTGACCCTCTGGCAAGTTTTCAGAAGCAGTTTCTTACACAGAAGGAGACTGATCATCCTTCTCCGGTGGAGCAGCTGGTGGCTTTGAACGGCATGTCTTCAGGATTGCAGCACAGCTTTTTGCCACTAGGCCACAGTTGATAGAGCTAGAGCTAGAGATGAGAGAGAGCGAGATAGATAGATAGATAGGTAGATAGATAGATAGATAGATAGATAGATAGATAGGTAGATAGATAGATAGATAATCAATTGAGATATATATATATATATAGATAGATATATAGATATCTATATATCTATCTATCTATATATATATATTTGTTGTTGTTGAGTGCATCGAGTCATAGACAACTCATAGTGACCCTATGAATGAAAGATCTAACACTTGTATAACTTCCAACATTTCTCTAAGTTTATCAAGTTTCCGGAGTCAATCTATTTCGCAAGTGGATGCCACTCCTACTTCCAAACCTGTTTTAATCTGCAGGCTCCACCAAACACTGTCCACCATAGGTAACCATTATTGCATTTGACACATCAGTGTCACAGTACACACACACACACACACACACACACACACACACACACACACACACTCTTATTGTTCTAAATGCCCTTAGTGCCTTTGGGATTGCAGCACAGCCTTGTATTAGTAGGACACCAGAGCTCTGTAGACATACAGATATTATCTATATAAATATGCATACAATTATTATTGTTAAATGTAATCAACTACAAACTTGTAGCTACCTTATGAATAGCAGATCAAAACTGTGCCCTATTCTATGTCATCCTCATTATCTCCACCATGATCAAGCCGATCCTTGCAGTCACTGTCATACAAGCCCACGTGAGCACACACACATATACACTTATATGGGTGCACATCTCAGGTGCTTCAAATCTACCAGTAAATCTGTGGTGGAAGAAAGATGAGCAGTCTCCTCTCAGTATTTACAGACTCAGGAACCCAATGAAGGGCCCCTATGAATGGACATCAATATTTTAAGGTCAGTGAGATAGAGATAGATGCAGGTACAGACAGTCAAAGGCAACACTTCTCTGGCAGTTCAAAGTCATCTGTGGGAGATGGACAATCTACTCCTGTGCTACTTACAGCCTTGGAAAACCCACGGGAAGGTCAGCTATGAGTCAGCTCCAACTCCACAGCAATGAGAAGATGTGTGTCTTTGTGTATTCATGCATGTGTATATATAAAAACATATAACTAATTAGAAAAAGGTAAGAAAATAGTATGGTGGTGGTGGTTGTTGTTAGGTGCTGCTGAGTTGAGTAAAACTCATAGCAACCCTAAGAACAAAAAGCCTGAATGCTGTTCTATCCTGGCCATCCTCACACTTCCTGACACACAAAAGCCAACTGCAACAGTCACATTATCAATCCACCTGGTTGAGGTTCTTCCTCTCCATTGCCGACTCTCAAACATTCCCAGAATCATGTCCTTCTCTAAGGAACTGACTCTTCTAGCAACATGTCCAAAGTATGCGAGGCAAAGCCTCATCATTCTTTCCTCAAAAGAGTACTCTGGCTATACTCTCTCTAAGACATATCTGTTTGTTCTCTTGGTCATCCAAGACTGACTTTAGAGAAAGGCAATAGAATAATATTTATAGTACTCTGGGTACCAGCAGCCAAGAAATTACAAGACTAATTGCATTGGGTAAGTTGACTGTCAGAGATCTCTCCAAAGTACCGAAGAGCAATGATGTCAGTCTGGAGACTAAGGTGTGCCTGACACAGGCCTTGGTCTTTGCAATTATTTGCTATGCATCAGAGAGCTGGACAATGACTAGAAATGATAGAAGGAAAGTTGATGTCTTTGAGCTGTGGTGCTGGAGAAGAGTATTGAATGGACTGCTAGGAGAAGAAACAAGTTCATCCTAGAGAGGGTGAAGTCAGGCTGTTCCTTGGAGGCAAAAATTCTGAAGCTTCATACATACTTTGGACATGTTGCAAGGAGGGACCAGTCTTGGAGAGGGATGTCATGCTTGGGAGGGTGGAGGGACAGTGCAGTAAAGACCTTCAATGAGATGGACTGATTCAGTCACTAGGGTAATAGGGTTAAGTGTGTTGGAGAAAATAAGATTGGCATGGGATAGAAAGTTTAGGGCCATTGTACATAAAGTTGCTATGAGTCATAGGCAACGCAATGGCACATAACAAAACAACAACCACCATTTAAATAATACTACAAAAGAAATTATATGAAATGAACAAACTAATACATAGAAATAAGTTCACCTAAATTTTAACAGTGATCATCTCTAGATGATTAAGTTTTATTTAATTAAGTCCAAAACTCAATATAGATTCTTTTCACGGAATAAAGAAGAATATGGAATCAGGATTGGAGGAAAATTCATCAACAATCTAAATTATGCAAACGGCATAACCTTGTTTGGAGAAAGTAAAAAAGACTTGAAGAAGACTTACTAAAAAGAATCAAAGACTTTGAATACAGATTATGCAGACTTTTAAAGCTAATTTAGTCTTTTAAAACAAAAGCTGTTAATATAGATTACATTTCAAAGTCAAGAAAGCAAAAATCCTCACAATTGAATCAACAGCTAACATTTTATTTTAAATTGATTTTAATAAAAGTTTAAGCAGACTTTGGATTTTCATTCATTCATTGTTGTACTTTTCTCCCTGCCCATCCCTCCCCTCAATTGGCTTTTGAAGAGTTAAAGAGAAAAGTCTTTCATTGTTACTCAATCCCTCCCCCCAAGTCCACTCCACTATGCCACCTTCTTTCTGGACTCCTGTCATAACAATATTATCTAATTATATTGACAGATGGCAAAAGATTGAAATTGTCAACAGTTTCCTTTAACTAAGACCCACAGTCAACATCCATGGAAGCAGAAGTTAAGAAATCAAAAGATGTGTTGCGGTGGCCAAATCTCACATCAGGGACCTCTTGTTAAGTACTAAAGGACAATTTAAAGACTAAGGTGTACCTTGTTCAAGCCAGAGTATTTCCCAGTGCTTCCTATGCACCTGAAAGGTGTACAATAAATAAGGAAAACTAAAGAAGAATCAATACTTCTGAACAGTGGTGATGAAGAGAATTAAAAATCCCATGGGCTGCCAAACAAATCCGCCTTGGAAGAAGCGCAACAAAAGTGCTTCTCGGCGGCAAAGATGATCAAACTTCATCTCACATGCTTTCAGCATATTGTCAGGATGCACCAGTGTTTGGAAAAAGTAAGAGGTCAGCAAAAGAGAGAAAGGCTTTCAGTGCAATGTACTGACGGAGTGACTGCGACAATGGTGGAAGCATATCCAGGATCATGAGAATAGCTGAGGACAGCGCAAAGTTCAGATCTGTTGTGCAGAGTCACTTAGTCAATTTAGCCAACTCGATGACACTTTAAACAACTAAGTTTTTTCACTGAAAAATAATGTTATCTTCATTTTGTATTAAGTAATTAGGAAAAAGAAAATGGTCTCCAAATTTTTCCTTTTTATTGGTTTGCATATAATCATTCATATATATCGTATTTTGTACATGTACTTGGTGTTTTCTACATCGTTCATATGTTGTTGTTGTTGTTGATATGTGCCATTGAGTCAAGTGTGACTCATAGTGACCCTATGAACAACAGATCTGAACCCAGTCCTGTCCTGTGCCATTTTCACATTTCCTGACACGCCAGAGCCCACTGCAGAAGTCACAATGTCAATCCACCAGGATGAGGGTCTTTCTCTCCTTCACTGACCCTCCACCTCTCCCAGCATTATGTCCTTCTCCAAGGAACAGCTCCTCCTAGAAACATGGCTGAAGTATGTCAGGCAAAGTCTTATCATCCTTGCCCTCAAAGAGTACTCTGGCTGTACCCTCTCCAAGACATATTTGTTGTTCTTTTAGCCGTCCAAGGGATGTTCAGCACTCTTCTCCAACACCACAGTTCAAAGGCATTAATTCTTATTCTGTCATCCCTATTCACTGTCCAGCTCTCAGATGCATAGCAAGAGATCGGTAAGACCATGGCCTGTATCAGATGCACCTTAGTCCTCAAACGACATCATTACTCCTCAGTAATTTGGAGAGGTCCCTAACTGCAGGTTTTCCCAGTACAATTTGTCTCCTGATTTCCTGATTGCTGGTTCCAATGGCATTAATTGTGGATCCAAGTAAGATGAAGTTGTTGACAGTTTCTACCTCTTCTCCACTCACCATGATGTTGCCTCTTGGTCAAGTGGTAAGAATCCTTGTTTTCTTGACACTGAGATGCAAGCCATACCAAAGGCTCCATTCCTTGATCTTTTGCAACAAATGCTTCAAATCCTCTTCACTTAAAGCAAGCAAGGTTGAGTCATATACATTATATTTTATATAATGAATTACCATGGCGTTAGGCCTATTATCAATCAGGGAGCTCTGGTGACCTAGGGTTAAGAAGCTGCACTGAAGTATCAAAGGCATGTAGTTCAGTGGTTCAAATTTATCAGCTGCCCCAAAGGAAAAGGTACAATTAGATACGAGAAGTAAATCATCCTGTGTGATTTATTGCCTTTGAAAACGTGCTGGAGGGTCAGCCAGGTTCTGACTCATCAACAGCATACAACAACAAAATGTCTATTATCAGTTCATCTTTTCAAGTCCCCATTGAACCTATTTTTTTAAAAAAAATTTTCTTTTTCTATTTTATTTCATTATTTTTTGTGTGTACCGTCAAATCAGATCTGACTGGTACAGGAGGAGACTGTTCCTCCTTTTCCAGCAGAGCATCTGGTGGATTCAAACCGTGCATATCTGAGATTGCAGTTGCAGCTTCTTGCCACTAGGCCACCAGAGCTTGCCACCATTGAACCTATTTTATTCCTTCACATACACCGCCCACTAAACTCAGCTACCCCAGTGATTTTTCTCCCTTCATTTTTTCTGTTCCCCCTTCTCCTTTCAAGCATATTCACAAATCTTGCCCAGTTAGCCTCCTATTTTCACATAAGTGGCCTTATGCAATATTTGTCCTTGTGTGCTTAAGGTATCTCACTCAGCATAATACTCTCTATCCTAAGTTATATAGTATTTTACAAAATCACTGTTCTTCCGTATTACATGGTATTCCCTTGTGGGAGTGGACCACAATTTCTCAGTCCATTCATTTGTGGCTGGATATTTGAGTTGTTTCCATTTTCTTGTTATTCTGAATAATGCTGCTATAAACAAAAGCGTAGATAGCTCCATTCATGTGTCAGTTCTGATTTCCTTGGTACACATTCCTAGCAGTGAAATATCTGGGTCTTATGGGACTTCCATGTTCAGCTTTTTGAAGAAACACCACACTGCCTTCCATAGTGGCTAAACCATTTGACAATTCCACCAGCAGTGCCTGCGAATGCCAATCTCTCCACATCCTCTCCAACATTTATTGTTTGCTTTGTCATTAAAGTGATACTATTGCTAGAGTGAGATGGTATCTTGTTGTTTGGGGTTTGTTTGGTTGGTTTTTTTATTTTAGCCTCCAAATTTTATGGCATCATGAAATTTTACCTATTTCACTTGTTCCAAAGAGTGTGCTTACCCTCAAGAAGGACAGCAAAGGCCCAGACCCTAAAGAGGTACACCATGAGGGATGACTGTGCTAGGGATTACTACTCAATGGCAACATCACTCAATCTGGTCCTGTTGCTTGTTTTACTCATATTATGCCATCACAAAGCTGTCATGTGGTAGGCACTCCATTACAGGCAGTGTAAATTATTCCAATCCATAGGAAGGCGGGGCACGCTGAGGGCCTACAAAGCTCATGGTTGTTTTTACAGCTATTGTGGAGTTGGCCCCAACTCACCACCACAGAGCAAAATTCTGCCCGGCCCTGCACCACGCCTGTGATCCGTTACAGTTCAGCCCACTGTGGTTCCCGGGCTTCGCTGGCTGATTTTCAGCATCATCACACCTGGAAGTTCCACTGAAAACTTTCCCAGCACCACAGCAACACACACTTGCCTCCCGAGATATGAGGGATACTGCGCACGAGGTATATTGCCTGGGAATCAAACGGAGGACCACACTACCACCACACCAAGAATAATATTTTTTAAAACAACATGATCTCCTGTATGGAAGCCAAGAATTCCACTGCTAAACTACCTCAGTTGCAAAGTGTGAGCCTGGAGAAAAGCAAGGCCAGGCAGAGCCTATGAATCCTACTAGGGAACATGGACTCAATCCTACTTGAAGCCCCTGAAGGGTTCCCAGCTGGACAGCAGAGCAATCAGCTGTGTGCTGATGCAATCGATGCAATATCCCAGCTGCCTTCTTGGGAGAAGCCTGAAGACAGGTTAGGGAAGAGGAAGCAAACTGAGATACAGGTAAGTGGATCAGAAATATTGCAGTAGACTCGATGAGAGAGGAAAAGGGTCTGAACTAAGTAAGGCAAAGGGAGCAGAAAAGTACAGATAGGAAACATTTTTGGAAAAGAAGAATCTACAAGGCGTGGAGGGGACAGGAAAAAGAAATCAAAGATGGCATCCAGATTTCTGGGTCAGTTATATGAGTTCTCCCAAATGTGGAAGCCAGATTTGAGTCACTATTCTGAAACACATCACTGTGACCTGTTGGCACCCCTACTTCTCCATCTGTAAAAGGAAGATGTCCACAGTTCTTTGGCAGGACTACTGATAAAATGAAATTAACTGATACTTGAGAAAGTGCTTTACAAATGGCAACCAACAGCCATGGAGCTGATTCCAACTCAGGACAATGTTATGTGTATGTGAGTAGAAATGCAACCTATAGAGTTTCCACGATGGTTGCATTTAAGAGATCACCAGACCTTTCCCCCAAAGATCCTCCAAATTTGAACCCCAGCCCTTTAGTTAATCGTTCGAGGCTTAACTGGTTGCAACCAGGGACTCATCAACATGTGACACAATTTGGTTATAAAGGTTGTGTAATCATCCCTAAGAAAAACTACCTTCTCAAAATAGTCACAAAGATCAGACTTGAAATTTACACAACTGAACTAAAGTAAGAACTTTTTTTCACTGTCTTAAACAGCTGGATGCATAAAGGACCAAGAGGAGAACAGAAGAAATTTTTTAAAAAAAATTAATTTCCTGGGGTACAGAGAAAGATGGGGAGCTGACTTAATCAGAGTCTTGCTGGTTCCTCTTCAAGGAATGCTGGAGCTGCCTAAATACTTACCGATTTGACAACACTTGAAAAACTGAACTTTGAGCTTTTGGAGAAAGATGAGTCGTTAAACAAGTGGCCCTTTTTTGGAAATTACAAACCAACATCTTTAAAATAAAAACCCATCCAACTTTTCCACTCCCTTTGCAAATTCTGTCGTGTTAACTTGGGGTCTCTGTGTCCAAGAGCCAAAGTGAAACAATGCCTGCTTTCTCCTGGGGCCTCTCAGGGACAAGAAGCTTCCAAAGGAGTGGATGGTCCCCATACTTTGTGGTTACAGAGGGAATACTGAAGCCAGCTGACATACTTTCAGGTTTGATATAAACTAAGAAAAGGGGAAAGGAAAGAGTCCAAGATTTACAAGCACTTGTGATGGCCTCATTACTGAGCCAGTACTTTCCATATGTCCAGACACAACAGCAGCTGATTTGGTTTTCCTGATTCATCATATGTTGTTGTTGTTGAGTGTCACTGAATCAATTTTCACACACAGGAACCCTATATACAGCAGAATCCTATAAACAAAGCCCTGTCTAATGTGATGCCATCCCCTACAGTTAATATTGATCTTAAACCCATTGTTGTAGCCACTGTGTCAATCCATTCAGCTAAAGGTCGTCTTTTTTACTGACCTGCTACCAAGCAAGACATCCTTCTCCAAGGACTAGTCACTCCTGACAATACACCTAAAGTCTGGGAGATAAATCTTACTTTCCTCTCTCCCAAGGAGCATTCTGGCTGAGTGTCAACCAAGGCAGATTTCCAGGATTTCATATACAGACACCTGTATTTTCACTTTACAATGAACCAAGATCCAGAAAGGTAAATAAAATGGCCAGATATCACATACTTTGTGGACACCAGAGCTCAACAATTCAAATTCTGATTTGCCCAAAAGTAAAAGCAGGAATATTCTTTGTAGCACAATGCAGTTGTCATCCAAATAGCTCTGAATCAAGACAGTTCCGTGTGTCAGAGGGAAGTTGTGTACCTTTTCGTCACTGATTTTTCAGTAGATTACTATGCCTTTTTTCTGAGAAGCCTCTAAGCTGATTCAAACCACCAAGCCTTTGTTGCAACTGGATGTGTTAACCATTCGCACTGTCTGTGAAACTCATTACACACCACAATAGTCCTCAGAGCTCTCCATCACCAAGACACCTGAAGGATAAAACAGATGATCCTGCATATCAAACATGCAGGGAGCTCTGGTGTCACACTCTGTAGGGAGTTGTGCTGCAAACCCAAAGACCTCACCTCTCTGGCGGTTCGAATCCACCAGTAGCTCCAAGGGACAAAGAGGAGCTGTCTCCTCCCGTGTGATTTACAGCCTCTGAAAATCTGCTAGAGGGTCAGTTCTAAGTCCACAACAATGCGTGAGTGAGTGAGTCAAACACAGCACTCAAACAAGGAAAGGAATGAGTCCTGGACTTGAAATTGGGATGGAGACTCACACTAAAGCCCTTAATCTCTGGTTTCATTTGGAACAAGTCACTTCTGATCAGTTCACTAGTGAAATGAAATTAAACCATCTATGAAAAGTCCTTTCTTGAAGTCTAAACACATATTCGCTGTTAGCAACAATGCCTCTTAGGGAGTATGCTGGGGTTCAAATCCACCAGCTGCTCCTCAGCCATAAGGTGGGCAATCTCCTGAGATATTTACTGCCTCTGACAACCCTCTGAAGTGTCACCATACAATGGTAATGCCTCTGCTACTAGTCACCAACACGGTGGTTTTCCTATTTTCCTTGCTGAGCCCATTAAGTCATACCTGAGCTACTGCACAATTCAATTCACTGTCACTGATTCAGACTCACAGTGACACCCTCCCCCCCCCATTTGGTTTCCCAGGGTGTAAATCTTAATGGAAGGAGACAGCTTGTCTTTCTCTTGTAGTGAATTCCAGTGGTCTATTGGTCATCAGTGCAATATGCTACAGACTACGTCATCAGAGCTCCTTGAGCTCCTGTACAAAGTAATCAGAAAGAGGAGGCCCAACAGTCCAGAGAAGCAGGGAGAAAAGAAAGAAGTCAGCAAATCAATTAATGTGATTTCCTTGTAGAGAAACTCGGGCGTCAGCACATAGAGACTAATACTAATGAAGTCTTGCATGGTTTAGACCTGCTTCCAACAGATCCTACTGGACAGAAATAAAAACCCTCCACAGCCCCTTAGGGAAGGCCTGGTTTTCGGGCCAAGTTCCTGCCACACTCCAGAGCCGGCCTGCCAAACAGCACAGGAAGTGCCAACCGCTCTCCCAGAACAGCTGGCACCAATAATTACCCAGGCCCAGCTGGAAGCACTCAGCCAGCATGAAGCAGGCGCTCCAGACTCCGGGCCTGGTCGGAAATCCTCCAGTGAAATGAATGCAGCCCTGCAGCCGAGCCAGCGCTCAGCGTAAGTGGCTGGTCGGGGCTGCCGGAAACAGCCAGGAGGCAGGCTGGTGAGCACCGTTCAGGGAACAGCTGTGGGTCTGGGACACTTGCCCACTCCCTGATTTCAGAGCCTCCATCATTACAACCAACAGCTACCAATTACTGGGAACCTACAGAATACTGAGCATCTCTGAGTGGTTAAAATTGTTAATGCACTTAAAGCCCAAAGCGTGCATCTACCCAAAGGGCCTCAAAGTAAAGGCCTGACGATCTATATGTGAAAAATCAACAAATGCGAAAGCTACAGCATGAGTCAGTCAACCTTATGGCAATTGGGTTTGGGGATGGCTTACTGGGGTTTTATGTACTTTAATCACATATAGCCTCCTAAATTGTGAGGAAATAAATGCCTGGTTTTTAAGGCCGCCCACTTGTGGTATTTCTGTCGGAGCGGTATTAGATAACTGATCTAGGGAGAAGACGGGGAAATTTACACAAGAGTGTGTAAGACAGGGCTACAGGACACCAGGAAGCTAAGAGGGAGGTCTTCTGGCAGGAGATGTCAAGTTGCAGCAACAGGAATAAAAAGGCTAAGGGTCTTCTTTGCAATGTTTCAATGAACACTGTTTTTATACATGTGTTTGATGAAGTAGAGTTCAAAGCCAGTTACTATTATTTCTTTTAAGACTACTGTAACAACTATTCTTATAGCCAACCAAAGAGTTACCATTGAGTTGATTGTGCTTTATAATGACTCCATGTGAGTCTGGGCTGAAAGGTGATCCATGGGGTCTCACAGCTATAACCCTTTAAAACCACATTGTCAGGCATTTCTTCCAAGGCCTTTGTGGATGAGTTCTAAAGACCGATCTTTCAATCAGTAGCCACACATTTAACCATCTGCAAATGTCAGTGAACATATTCTATACCAAGTGTGGTACAGTTAACACACTTTACTGTTAGCTGTAAGCTGGCAGACCTGAGTTTACCCAGAGGCATCTGCTAAGAAAGGCCAGACCATTCACTTTAAAAAGCACCAGTCATTGTGTCATTGTATCAGAACTGTGTGGCACAGTGCTATCCGGACACACATGCAGTTGTCATGAGTAAAAACGGACTCAATGACAACTGGCTATGCACCAGGTACTATTCTAATTGCCTATCAACATTAACTCATCTAACACAGCTTCAGTTTGCTCGGCTCCACGGTCAACACTCTTGGCACCAATAGCCAGGAAATCAAAAAACATATTGCGATGGGAAACTCTGCAGTTAGGGACCTCTCTAAAGTACTCAAGAGCAACGGTGTCTCTCTGGAGACTAAGGTCCGCCTGATACAGGCCATGGTTTTTGCAATCACTTGTTATTGCATCAGAGAGTTGGACAATGACTAGGGAGGATAGAAGGAGAACTGACGCCTTTGAGCTGTAGTGCTGGAGAAGAGTACTGAATGTACCATGGACTGCCAAGAAAACAAATACATTCATCCTAGAGAGGGTTAAACCAGGCTGCTCCTTGGAGGCAAGGATTCTGGGGCTTCGCCTGACATACTTTGGACATGTTGTAAGGAGAAACAGGTCTTTAGAGAGGGACATCATGCTGGGTAGAGTAGAGGGACAGCGCAGGAGGGGAAGACCCTCTATGAGGTGGATTGATTCAGTGACTGGGGTAATCGGGATGGGTGTGTCAGAGGCAATGAGATTGGCACAGGATAGAGCAGGGTTTAGGGCTGTTGTACATAGGGTTGCTATGAGTCGCAAACGACTCGACGGCACATAACAACAACAACAACCCACCAATACTCTGCATGAGAATAGCCTTATCTACAGCTAATAGCCAAGCATGTTGAAACACAGAGAGGTTAATACCTTATCTCAGATCTGACATATAAGAAATGGTGAAGTTGAAATTCAAGGCAAATAGGTAAATTCTAGAATCCATATCCTTAGCAGATACACATAAAAATTCAACACTGTCAAGTTTCCACTCATTGTTGTTATGTGCTATCACATTGCCTGAGACTCATAATGACCCTATGTACAATAGTTCTGAAGCCGGCTCTTTTCTGAGCCAATCTCATTGTCTCCGACACACCTACCCCCTAATATCCCAGTCATTGTGTCAATCCATCCCATCCAGGATCTTCCTCTACTGCGCTGTCCCTCAACCCTTCTAAGCATGATGTTGTTCTCCAAGGACTAGTCTCTCTTGGCCATGTGCCCAAAGTATGTGAGATGGAGCTTAAAAAATCTTTGCTTCTAAGAAGCAGCTTGGTTTTTCACCCCCCAGATCTGTTTGCTGTTTAGGCAGTCCTTGATACGTTGTTGTTGTTGTTATGTGCTGCTGAGTCACCTGCAACTCATAGCAACCCTATGCACAACAGCCCTAAACCCTGCTTTATCCTGCGCCAATCTCACTTTGTCCTAAACAACTACCCTCATTACCGCAGTCACTGAATCAATCCATCTCACTGAGGATCTTCCTCTCCTGTGCTGTCCCTCCACCCTCCCAATCATGACATCTCTCTCCAAAGACTGGTTCCTCCTTGCAACATGTTCAAAGTATGTCAGATGAAGCTTCAGAATCCTTGCCTCCAAGGAGCAACCCAACTTCACCAGTTTGTTCTGTTAGCAGTCCATGCTGCTGCTCAAATCCAGCACGCATTTGTTAAGGGGATCCCCAGGCTGGTCAGAAATCCTACACTAAGTCATGCAAGTACTTCTATGAGTTCATATTATCTACTACCATACTTCTTCATATAAACAAATCTGTTAACATTAAGTCATAAAGATTTAGTACACTCGAAATGGAGTTACTCCGAAAATAAGTGGAAACATGGACATTTCCACCCATTAGCAATTCAATGAACATAGCCCATTAGTGATGTGATGGTTAACATAAAAAGCTGAAACAGGTGGAAAGCCTAGGCAGCTACATATTCACTCTCCTTTGGTTCCTTCCTTGTATTTAGCTGTGTGGTTATCCAATTTCACTGGAAGAATTATTGTACAAACTTGTATTTAAACAAAATCTAGTATATATATCTCAAGAACAATTTTGCCCTTGTGAGACCTTCACTAATCCTCCTGAAACCTGCCTCTACTTTGCTGTGAACTCTACACAGCAACTTTCACATGAAATCTCCAGAGACTCACGTAGCCAGTTCCCCAACTTCCTCCCTGATGGGATGGTGACAGTGGCCTCACCAGACAGCAGCCTCAGATCCTTAACCAACTGATTTACCAGTAGAGAAACAGGCCCAAGTGATTTGCTCCAGATATATGCTCTCAGATGCATAGCAAGTGATCAGAAAGACTATGGCCTGAATCAGATGCACCTTAGTCCTCAAACTGACATCACTACCCTTCAATAATCTGGAGAGGTCCCTAACCTCTGCAGATTTCCCCCATGCAATGCATCTCCTTATTTCCTGACTGCTGGTACCAAGGGTGTTAGAAGCTGTTGATAGTTTCAATCTCCTCTCCATCCATCATGATGTTGCCTGTGGTAAGACTCTATGTTACTTATCTGTAATAATAACTAACAATTCCTCAATGTTTCTTTCCCATTCTTTTATTGCCATCAAGTAGGAGCCAACTCATCGCTGGCCCTCCAGCAGGTTTTCAGAGGCTGTAAACTGCATGGGAGGAGACTGTTCCTGTCTCTCCTGCAGAGCAGCTGGTGGATTTGAACCACCTGACTTTGCATTGCCATTGCATCTGTCAATGCTTAGTATGAGCCAAAAGGAGCTGTGGGGGCAAAGTGGGTTATGTGTTGGGCTGACAACCCAAAGGCTGACAATTTGAATCCATCAGCTGCTCCTCAGAAGAAAGATGAGGTTATATTTCCCCGTTAAGATGCATAGCCTCCGAAATTTGAAGGAAGACTGACATGAGGCTTATTAGCTGTGGATCTGGTTGGGTTAGCATCTGGCAGCACTGTAGTAGGAGGTAGAACCACAGTATGGCTCTCATATACTCTAGACAATTTTTGCCTTCAAAGGATCCTTCCTCCATAAAATAAACATAAATATATAAATATATTGATGATATCCATATATGTGTCTCTATATATGCACTTGTGTGGATATATATAAAAACAACACTGATATAAAGAAGTAATTCATTATTAGCATAGTATCCTAAAACATTTTCTTTTACATAAGAGTTCCTTTTTTTCCTTTTAAAGTCATAAAAGCTATTAAAAATCTTGTTGTGGGCCTTTGAAAGTATCATAATCTCTAGGTTGTAATTAATGGAGAAGTCAGACCTGCTAGAAGCTCTATTTTTATTATCTCGTTACCTTTTCCAGCCCAGGAAGGAAGTCCTATTTACTATTCCCATTTTACACATGAAGGTATTGATAAGTGGAAGTGGCTATACACTATTTTATCTTGGATCCTTACTTGCTGCCCCTCTGGCCACCATCACTCTGATATATGCCTATATAACACCCACTGGTCTTGTATCCATGTAGATAAGCAAGCAGCCAGAAGACAAGACACTGGCTAAGACAGAAGACAAGGCTGAGGAAGTTCTCAGCTACATGCCCTCCAGGAAGACCAGGAGCCTCTCTGCTGGTCTGGAGAGCTGGCTGCACCCCCTAGTGCATGCAGCTGAGACAGCCTGGCCCCAGCCACCCCAGGAGCCCTCCAAGGAGCCCCCTGTGAAAAGTATCCCCCAGTAGCCTCCTCCCTTCAGCCTAGTCTCCTAGTGCCAAGCAGCCCAGCAGTGGGACAGGGAATCCTCACTCCCAGCCCTTCAGGCCTCCCACTATTATCTAGGGGCCCCTTGTTTTTCCTCCTCTGGGACAACTCCAAGGAGAGAAACACCAGAGCAAAGCAGCAAGAGGTGGTTGCTACAGGAAACGCATCCCTTTGTTAGCAACACCTCTACAGGCCTAGAATTTTCCACAACACCAGCTTCATGTTCAAAGGAGGCACAGTTGTTTGTCTGACAGGCAGCCTCACAGAGCAAGCTAAGAATCTGTGAGTCCACTTAACACAACCCCCAAAATCAAACCAAATGAGCTGCCTTTAAGGACTCTGACCCACAGCAGGGTGGAGGAGAACTATGCTTAACAGGGTTTTCAGTGGCTGATTTTTCAGAAGTTATCCCCAAGCCTTTCTTCTCAGGTGCCTCTAGAGGGACTCAAACTCTCAATTTCATTAACTGTCTGTGCCATTCAGAGCTCTATGCTTTATACAAAACCAAATAAACATCCAAAGCCCAGAAGAGTTCTGCAAAAGCAACAATTGTCCCTCCAACCACTCACTCCATATTCAAATGTTAATTCACCAGAACCCCACCAGAGTCAGATTATACTTGAACTTCTACATATGGCCTTTAATTAATTCTAATCATAATCATTTGCTGTAATCATAAATGTAATGGTTTCCTAGGGACAGAGCTCTCAAATCACACTGACTTGATGATAACATTTTCTAAATATGGCACACTTTCAACCTCTTAATCTCGTTTCAAGACTCTGAAATAGCTGTTGGCCCTAGACTCATTTCATGACCTGAGAAAATGAATAAAGAATATAAAAATGCTTCATCGTGGACACCAGGGAGCACAGGCATGAACAGGAAGCCCTGGTGAGAGGCTCTGCAGATAAGGGAGATTAACCAGCTTTGCTTTCCACCAGATTAACGAGCATTGCTTTTCCATCGATCTGCCTTTAGGACCATCCCCGTCCTCCTCCTGCAATGGTCCAGAGTCCTCCTAGTTTTACTCCAGCCTGAACTGTGAACCCCTTGGAAAGGGACATCATGCTTGGAAAGGTGGAAGGTCAGAGAAGGAGAGGAAGACCCTCAACAAGACAGACTGATACATATACTGCAGCGATGGGCTCAAGTATGTCAGAGATGAAGAGGAATGCACAGACGGCAGGGTTCACATCTGTTGTTCATAGGGTCTCTATGAGTCATATTCAACTGGACGGTACCTACTAGCACCACTGTGCCACAGGCCTGGTACACTCCTAAATGTCTCTCCACAGGGTGATGGGCTGGTCCCAAAGCCCAGCCATGAAAACAGTAGCAGCCTGTGGTGAGGACAAATGCTGAGCTGAGGAGTCAGGCAGGAGTGGGTTTGAATCTAATTCAGCTCCAAGTCTTCTAAGACTTCTAAAAGGGTAGGTAGTCAGAGCAGGTTTTTTGTAGAATTCAAGGGAAATGATCAAATGAGCGAAAACAAGCAGAGCACCTCATTCATTGCCTGCCCGCACTGCACAGCTGCTCATCGCCACTGAGGTGTCTCTGCAGCCTTAACAGTCCTTTCCCTGGACTCTCTACAGGTAGAGCAGGAGCTCCAGGATTCCAGCTCAGGACAAACACAATAGCCTTTCTCCATGGGCAAAATGTTGGGGCAGGGTAAGTCCTCAATGTGCACGGCTACGCCACATACTGCAGACTCTGCTCACTAAGTGACAGGAGTGCCAACCTCCTGACTCCAGCCTGGTGACTACTGCAAATGTCTCATATGCAACTTAATGTCCCCTCAAGAGTCCGAATCCTCGTTAGTACCATATCTGAAGGTTTCTTCCTGCCTTATCTAAACCAAAAATAGTTTCTTCCCCTCAGACCATAGAAAAGTGTTGTCAAACTAAATTGGCTGTCATCAGCTCATTCACTCAACTTCATTGAGTGTCCCGAGCTATAAGTATTTAAAAGACGAGATTGCGCATCTTTCTCCCATGGAGCAGCTGGTGGATTTGAATCACTAACCTTTCAGTTAACATTCAAACACAGGCCACACTATGTCACTGGAGCTTCTGGAGGTTTTGCCAATACCTCTGAATCACAAAATCAGGTCACCACTTTGCTCCCACAGGACTTCTAAGGTCTTCAATTGTCCTTCATAGGCTGCATCCTTTAAACATCTAATGGGTCACTAGCACCATGATATGTATTAATTTTTTATGCATTATTTTCAAGTGCTTAGACTTGAAAATCTTGCAAAATTCACAAACTAGAAGAGGTGGTGACAACTAAAGCTAGACTGTCAGACACCTGGAAAATGAGGATTCTGCACCTCTAGGATGTCTGCTGGATTCTTCTCTTGTGATAAGATGAGTACCATCTACCTACTTTGCTGGAACAAGGTAGTATTTGTGGGTGAGGGCTAAAAGCTAAAAGCTGGCACCATGTTGCAGTAGTTTGAGTTCTTAGGCTTGGGAAAAATATTTGTGACATCTAGGATAGGTATTATGCAGACGACACAACCTGTTTTGCTGAAAGTGAGGAGGACTCGAAATGCCTGCTCCAAAAGACCAAAGATTACAGTTTTCAATAAACATTGTACCTCACCATCAAGAAGGCAAAAATCCTCATCACTTTACTTATAAGCAACATCATGATAAATGCAGAAAGGATTGAAACTTCCAACAATTGCATCTTACTGGGACCCACAATCAACATCTTTTTCACCCAGAAGTAAAGAAATCAAAATTAAACAGGAATGGAAAAATCTGCTGTCAGGGACCTACCAGATCACAATTACGTCATTTTGAAGACTAAGGTGCACCTAATTCAGGCCATGGTCTTTTCAGTTACTTGCTATGTATGTAAGAGTTAGACAATGAATAAAGATGACAGAAGAATCATCAATGCCTTTGGTTGTATTGGAAAAGAGTACTGAATATCTTATTGAATGCAAAAACCATAAACAAGTATGTCTTGGAAAAAGTCCAGCCAGAGTGCTCCTTGGAGGCAAGGACAGAGAAGCATTATATCAGCTCACATATTTGGGGCATGTTCTAAGGACAGACTATTCCTTGGAAAGAGACATCATTCTCAGAAAGATAGCTCCTCAGTGAAGGAGAGGAAGAACCTCAACAAGATGAACTGTCATAGTGATGGCAGCAATGGGCTCAAGTATGTCAGAGATGAGGAGGATGGCACAGGATAGGACAGTGTTCAGATCTATTGTTCACGGAGTCACTATGAGTCATACTTGACTCAATGACATATAACAATACAACAGGCAAATGTAACTTGTGACTATTTTTCACTCGCTTCTTACTTATTAATATGATTAGGTTCCAAGACTAGGTCATTATGAAGAAACTATAATTATGAGAAAATGCTAGATGACCACATCAGATCAGAAATAGATGACTACATCTATCAATTATACATCACTGTATGACTGCAACATTAAGCATGACATAACTGCCATGTATCATGGAGCAGCCAAGGAGATACATAACCTCAACTGTCACAGCTAGTCTTATTCTTGCCTCTCATGTTGGCATTCATCACCACCAGACATCTTTCATGCACAAAACAGTCAAAGAGTAGACTTTCCACTATTGTCATAAAGGCAAAATGTTGAATAACAAGGCAGTCAATAACAGAGGCATGAGTGTAGATGCATAAATACAAATACTGTGTAAAATATCTATTAATATATACCTAAATGCCGGGCTCTATGAGGAGAAGTATGGCATCAGGATTGGTGGAAGATCTATCAACAATCTGTGTTATGCAGATGATACAATCCTGCTTGCTGAAACTGAGGAGGACCTCATGCACTTGCTGCAGAGGGTCAAGGACTGCAGCTTTCAGTATGAACTGAGGCTCAATGTCAAGAAGACAAAGATTCTCACCACTGGACCAATTGGTAGCATCAGGATAGATGGCGAAGAGATTGAGATTGTTCACAGCTTCAGTTTGCTTGGCTCCACGGTCAACACTTTCGGCACCAGCAGCCAGGAAATTAAAAAGCGTATCGCGATGGGAAAGTCTGCTATTAGGGACCTCTCTAAAGTACTCAAGAGCAACGGTGTCTCTCTGGAGACTAAGGTCTGCCTGATACAGGCACGGTCTTTGCAATCACTTGTTATGCATCAGAGAGTTGGACAAAGACTAGGGAAGATAGAAGGAGAATTGATGCCTCGGAGCTGTGATGCTGGAGAAGAGTATTGAATGTACCCTGGACTTCCAAGAAAACAAACAGATCCATCCTGGAGAGGGTTAAACCAGGCTACTTCTTCGAGACAAGGATTCTGGGGCTTCGTTTGACATACTTTGGACATGTTGTAAGGAGAGACAGGTCCTTGGAGAGAGACATCATGCTTGGTAAGGTGGAGGGACAGTGCAGGAGGGGAAGACCCTCTATGAGGTGGATTGATTCAGTGACTGGGGTAATCAGGATGGGTGTGTCAGAGGCCATGCAATTGGCACAGGATAGAACAGGGTTTAGGACTGTTGTATATAGGGTTGCTATGAGTTGCAAACGACTCGATGGCACATAACAACAACAACAAATGTATTCTACAATTGTCTATTGCTAATATATAATATTATAATTATATGTAACATTTAATTTAAAGAGAGAGTACTTTAATAGTTATTATTTATAGATGTTGTTTGTTGTTACATGCCATCAAGTCAACTATGACCCATAGCAACTGAATGAACAATGCTTTGAACCTTGCCCTATCCTGAGCTAACCTCATCGTCTCTGGCATACCTGACCCCACTGCTTGAGTCACTGGGTCAATCCATCTCATCCAGAGTCTTCCTTTTCTGCACTGACACTCTACCATTCCAAGCATGATGTCCTTCTCCAAAGAGTGGCCTATCCCGGCAACATGCCCAAAGTACATCAGACGAACCCTCTCCAGAACAGACCTATTTGTTCTCTTAGCAGTTCATGGTATGTTCAAGACTCTTCTCTAGCACCACATTCAAAGGCGTTGATTCTTCTTGTCATCCAGCTTTAGTCCTTGCCCTGCTCTTTGAAGCAGAGCAAGTAACTGCAAAGATCATGGGCCGGATCAGCCACACCTTAGTTTCTAGACTAACACTATTGCTCTTTAGCATGCTGGAGATATCTCTGGCAACAGATTTTACCAATGCAACTTGTCTTTTGATTTCCTAACTGCTGGTGCCAAGAATGTTGACTGTGGATCCAAGTAAGATGAAATTATTAATAATGTCAATCCTTTCTCCATCCATCACGATACTGGCTATTGGCCTGGTGGTGAGGATCTTTATTATCATGATGTTAGATACAATCTACAATGAAGGCTGCAGCTGTCGTTGTTGTTATGTACTGTGAAGCTGAAACCAACTCATAGCTTACCCTCCAGTGCACTTTAAAGGCTATAAATTGCACAGAAGAAGACTACCCATTTATTTCATGTTAAGCAATTGGTGAATTCAAGCAGCTTTTCATTGAGTTGTCAATGCCAACTCCTTACAACGAGGCTACCAAATCTCCATATATAAAATGTTAGGTGTCATCAAGTCAGCAATGACTCATAACAACTCCGTGAACAACAGATAGGAATTCAGCCCTATCCTGAACCATTCTCATAAACTCTGTCATATTAAAGCCCATTGTTACAGTCACTGTGTCGAGCCATCTTGTTGAAGGTCTTCCTTTCTTTCTCTGACCCTCTACCTTTCTCCGTATGATGTCTTTTTGCCATGGACTGGCCCTTCCTGATATGTCCAAAGTATGTGAGATAAAGTGTAACCATCCTTCAGAGGGCAATTATACAGGCAAAGAACAGGAAAAAAAATTTCAAAGAGGTAAAACAAGTAGAATATGTTTACATTACTAACAGTCAAAGAACTGAAATACCACCTTCCATCTCTCAAAGTAGCAACTTGAGACAACGACAGTGTCTAACACAATGAGAAAGTGTGGATACTTTGATATTCACTAATTTTGGTGGCCTAGTGGTAAGAAATTGCACTGTGATCCCAAAGGCACACACAGTTTGAATCCACCACCCGCTCCACGGGAGATGGATGGGCAATCTCCTCCTGTGTTACTAACTACCTCTGAAAACCTACTGAAAGGTCAGCTATGGGTCGGTTTCAACTCAGTGAAACTCAACAACTACAACAACAATGTAAGCTCAGGGAGCTCAGGTGGCCTAATGGGTAAGGGTTTGCTTGTCAACCCAAAGGTAGGCAGTGGAAATTTACCCGCTGCTCAGCAGGAGAAGGATGGGCAATTTCCTCTTACGTGATTTACAGCCTCTAAAACCCACTGAAGGGTCAGCTACGAGATGGCTCCAATTGGATGGCACATAACAACAGTGCAAGCATAAACCGATCAATCTTTCCAGAAGGTAGTGAGCAATACACGTTTTAAAATTGCTAAAGTTATGAAAACTCTTAGGATAGCAAGTTTAGAAATCCATCTTAAGAGACTGAATTTTTTAAAAAATTGTTTATTGTATTTCATTTTTAAGATTGTTTATTTTAATGAAAATTATAAGTAATTATAACTATATGCAGATCAGTAAAATAGCATGAAATTAATTATATATAAATAGATTCCCAAAACCTTATTATTATATTTTAATATTATCAGTTAATATTTAATATATTAGCAAACCTTATTATTACATTTTATTTTTTAATTTTAAATATGCAAAACGTACTTGGAAAGCATGACATATTAATAGTATTTTGCATTCGGTGTTAAAGTTAATCCATATTTTCCAAAATATTAGTGTTGCCTAAAATTCCTACAATTTCTCTTATTGCACTTACTACTACTTTTACTTTCCACTCTGTAAAACAATTATGTATAAAACTCCTCATCACCCTTTCAAAGTACAAATCCCTTGATTATAGGAGGTAAGTCTGATTTAACTTCATAAATGCCCTGATAATAGCAATTTAGTGTCTTAAATAATTACATTTCCTATTTATTTGATGTTTGCCAGCTGTATAGCACTATGCTAAGCTCTGTATTTTTAATATGGTAAAATTAAATAAAAACATTTTTAAGAAGAAAAAAAGAGAAAGGAATAAATGCACACATTCAAGCTGTAATGCTAAGCCAACAGCGAAGGGTCTTCAGTGGTTCGAATACATTAGTGGCTCACGGGGAAAAAGATAGGCAGTCTCTTCCCATTTAAATTATCAGCCTAAAAACCTATTGAGGGTCACTGGGAGTCAGAATCAACTCAACACCAGTGAGATGAGTTGTTGAATTCATCTGAACTAAAGGAGCCCTAGTGGTATAGCATCTACACAGTCAAGTGCCTTTGTATAGTCAATGAAACACAGATAGATAACCCTCTGGTACGCTTTGCTTTCTGCCAAGATCCATCTGACATTGGCAATAATGTGTCTAGTGCCATGGCCCCTTCTAAACCCAGCTTCTATTTCTGGTAGTTCCGTTCCAGTCGATTTTGAATAATCTTCAGCAGGATTTTGCTTGTGTGTAATATGAATGATACTGTACGATAATTTCCAAACTATGTCAGAAACTTTTTTTTGGAATGGGAATAAATATGGATCGCTTCCAGTCAGTTGGCCTCTTCCAGGTAGTTGTCCTCCAGATTTCTTGGCACAACCTGGTAGTCCAGGGCAGCATCTGTTTGTTGAAATATGTCACTTGGTAGTCCATCAATTCCTGGGACTGTATGTTTTGCCAAGTCCTTCAGAGTAGCCTGAACTGCCTCCTTCATCATCATTGTTGTGAATGATACTCTTGATATCTTTAACTTTGAGGAGAATAAAACCTGTACTTAGACTAGGAAACAGTCCTCAGAACAGAGCAGGGAAACACTGCATGGTTCAAAATCAGCAAGGGAGTGTGTCATGGATGTGTTCTATCTCAATACCTTTTCCATTTTTATGCAGAACAGATCATTCAGGAGGCTGGGCTTTATGAGGAGGAATGTGGCATCATGATTGGAGGAAGACTCATCAGCAGCCTGTTTTATGCAGATGACTCAATCTTGCTTGCTGAAATGGAGGACCTCCAGTGCATGCTGCAGAAGGTCAAGGACTCTAATGTTCAATATGGATTGAAGCTCAACATCAAGAAGACAAAGATTCTCACCACTGGGCCAACTGACAGCACCATGATAGATGGAGAAGAGATTGAGACTGTTAACAGTTACAGCTTGCTCAGCTCCACAATCAACACTTTTGGCACCAACAGTCAGGAAATCAAAAGGCAAATTACACTAGTTAAATCTGCTATCAAGGACCTTTCCAGGGAAGCAACGATATCAGTCTGGAAACCAAGGTGTACCTGATCCAGTCCATGGTCTTCTCAATTACTTACCATGAATCAGAGAGCTGGATAATAACTAAGGATGACAGAAGAAGAATCGGTGCCTTTGAGTTGTGGTGCTGAAGAAGAGTCTTGAAAACACCATGGACTACCATGAAAACAAATTGGTCTATCTTGGAGAGGGTGAAACCAAGTTTCTCCTTGGCGGCTAGAATTTTGAAGCTTCGCCTCACATACTTTGGACACATGTCCAGGAGGGACCGATCCTTGGGGAAGGACATCATGCTCAGAAGGGTAGAGGGACAGTACAGGAGAGGAAGACCCTGGATGAGATGGACTGATACAGTAACTAGGGCAATGGATAGGTGTATCCGAGTCAGTGAGACTGTCTCAAGAGAGGGCAGGCTTCAGAGTTATTATACATAGGGTCACTATTAGCCACAGGCAACTTGACGACACATAACAACAACAACAATGGCATGGTATGGCATGGTACAGACAGCTCTGGTGGCCTAGTAGTAAGAAGCCATGCTGTAATCCAAAAGGCATGCAGTTCAAATCCAGAAGAACTCCACAGGAGAAAGACGGGCAGTCTCCTCCAGTGCAATTAACTGCCTCTGAAAATCCGCTGGATCAGCTATGGTCAGCTCTGACTCAGTGGTCCACAACAACAATGGTACAGGGAACTACGGTGGCCTCATGTAAGAAGTTGCATTGCTAATTCAAAGGTACTCGGTTCAAATCCACCAGCTAATCCATGGGAGAAAAATGAGCAAACTTCTCCCATGGGATTTACTCTCTCTAAAAACCTGCTGGAGGATCAGCTACGGGTTGGTTCCAACTTGACAGCATACAACAACGATGGTATAGTTTGTATTGCATTGGGCTGCTAAACCAAAGTTTGGCAGTTCAAATCCACTAGCTGCTCCAATAAATGGCCTATTTCCTCCAATTGTTGTTGTTGTTGTTAAGTGTCGTCGAGTTGTAGGCAACTCATAACAACCCTATGAATGAAAGACCTGGACACTTGTATAACTTTCGTCCTTTCTCCAGGTCCACAGGGTTTCCAGAGGCAAGCTATTTCGGAAGTGGATGCCACTTCTGCTTCCAAGCTTGTTTTAATCAAGGAGCTCCACCAAACACTGTCCCCCATGGGTAACCATTCTCACATTTGACGCATCAGTGTCACAGTGTTCAGATTCACAGCAACCACAAGTTACCTCTGTACAGCAAGTGACAGACCAAGGCTATACGACCTAGAAGAATGTTTCACCAAAAACAATTAAAGACAGGCCTGAGAGCTGCGGATTAGAGTCACCCACCTTTGGCTTGGTAGCATCAATTTCTGTCCACTAGGCCAAATGATCTCTCTCTATGCTGTTGTTTTTGTCTTTAAGTGCTGTTGAGTCATAGGTGACTCATAGCGACCCTATGAAATTTATAATCTCTGTAAACTTAAAGGAAGGTCTTATATTAGTCATAAGTGACTTGACTGCAGCAGGAAGGTTTTGGTTATTTTGGTGGAGATGTTTTGTCTAAACGTGCTGGTAACAATGTCACTTAGATGTAGCCAAGTCACTTTAGGGAACACATTGACCCTCAAACTATATTACTCTGTCAGACCACATCTTCCTTCTAATGGAGATAGGAGCAAAAAAGAGGAATGAGATTAGGGGGACAAAAATAATCCTATAAACCTGGGCTTTGGGAAGCCATACTTTTGGAGGCTGAATGCTCTCAGAACCACCAAATATAATGTCTAAAGCACTTTTGAAAATGTGCCTGTTGGACTCATGAAAATTAATATTAACATGACAATGGCCTTTTATCTAAACCCATTTCACTGGTGCAACCTTTCATTTACTTCTACTTATGTCTCTTGAACAATCACAATCACCTACTGAAAGTGAAAAAGAAATAAGACACAGTCTCATCCTTGAAGATTTTACTGTGTGATGTGAAAAACCAACAAGTCCTTAAATGAGTGTGCTGAGGCAAAATGTGAGCTCTAAGAGAGGACTACAGGCTCTGGGAAGAGTCAAGGAAGACTTCTTGCTGCCAGGAAGGATATGGAGAAGACTGCTCATGAAAGCTGGAATCTGAAGGCTGTTAAGGAATGGCAACCCTGACAGAAGGAAAAGCCTGAGCAAAGGCTCAGATGGAGGGGATACAAGTGTGGGATAAGGGCAATAGATGATGGCTGTGCAGAGAAGACACACTGGAAGTGACAACTGAGATCAGAAAGGTAAGCTCAAGAAGCACTAGAGAGCCTCGGAAAGCAAACAGGGAGTATAGATTTAGTCCAGAATGGCATCTTCAGTCCTTGCTCCTGAAATTTTGTCATTTCACTCTAATCTTAGCAAAAGTGGTCCAAAGATTAGCTCTTCTTCTTGATCTGCTCTTGTTCCTAGATTTCCCCCCCTCCTCTGTATTTCCAAGCAGGTGCAACCCACCAAAAAGCAAAATGAGAGCCACTCTCATTTTCAAAGCTTGTGGACTTAAACTCAGATTGAAAGCCCTATAGCCTAAGCGCAGTAACCCCAAAAGCAGAAACATGAAGCAGCTGCTTGACACTTGGCTGAGCCCTCTGTCCTGAGCATTCCAGACAGGAGGCCTCAAGGCACTACCTGGGATTCTGGCTCTGCAGGGATGGAGCAACCTTCCACAGATTGTTTCAAAACAGTAATCTGAGATCAATATTAAAATAGAACTGAGCTCTAAAAGTCACTCTCAGAGGGTCAGCCCTGTGGTCCTGCTCCCTCCAAAACTTATGAAGGCACCTCCCATCAGTCTATTCCATTATCCTTAAGGTGAAGGATTTGAGGTGGAAAGAAAACAGGTTGCCACTGGGAAGGCAAAGGAGGTGAACCTCACCCCACAGCTGACCAATATCACAACTTTTGCTTAAATATCCCAGTAACACAGCACGCCCTCCCTATGCTTCCCTCTACTTTCCCTTTTCTGAAAGTCCGCTGTATATATATGTCCTTTATCCTTACTTATTTCAACTTTTCTGGAAACTCTTGTTCTCTATTCCTCTGTCTGTGGTTCGTTCTCTCTCTCTCTCTCTCTCTCTCTCTCTCTCTCTGTGTGTGTGTGTGTGTGTGTGTGTGTCTGCCTATGTCTCTACCTTCCTCTGTTTTCTGTCACAGCCTCCACGTCTGTGTCTTTCTATCCCTTTATCAGTGTCTGTAGTGGCACTTGGCTTTGTTCTGATTGCTATCCCGTGTTACTAATGTGTCTGGGTCTAGGTCGCTCTGAGGTTCAGTCTCTCCCAGGTCGCCCTCTCTATCTTTCAGTCTTGTCTCTCCCCTGCCTGGTTCTGTCTTCCCTCTCTCGGTATCTCTACTTCCATCACTCTGTCTCCATGCCTGGCTCGACCTCTCCTCTCCTGGCTGGCATTACAAAAAATCATAGCAAGGAAACCATATGGCTCCCATGGGCGCGATCCTGAAAGCTGGCTGCAGGGGGATGCCAAGTTTGAGGGGTTGGGGCGCTGCACAGAGAGCCCCAGGGCGCGGGGACCCCGCAGTGAGCGCACGACTATCCAGTCCTGAGCACAGCGCCCAGACTCCCGCTCAGCCCCTGGCCTCCCCCTTGTCCCACTCAGGAAGGGACTCTCCGCCGCCACCTGAGAGGGTGCTGGTTAAAGTGGGAGTCCACCCGGAGTGGAAAGTTCTCACCAATGGTGAAGCTGTAGCCATCGATGCTGAAAGTGGCGCTCCGGCATTTCTTGAAGCCCTCCTTCCTGTTGCTGGCGTCCGTCATGGCTCAGGAGAGCAGGCAGGCGCCGCGCGGAGCTGCCAGCCGGGTCCCCGGGTCCCCTCCCCGGTGGCGCCCACGGTGCCAGCAGCCCGCCGCTCTGTGAGAGGAGCGGAGCGTGCGGCTGCAGCGCGGGACCAGACGCCAAGGAGCGCACTGGGGGCGGGAGTCAGCGGGCCATCTCCGCTCCGATCTCGGTCCTGGACGCGGCCAGGGAGCGTGGGCGCGCGCAGCCGGGGTCCCCGCCTCTCTCCCTCTTCGATCGCGGGGAGGCGCCGTGCCCGCGCCCCGCGCACGTCTGTTTTCTATCCTGGCTCCCGCGTCCCTCTCAGGAGGCTGGTGGGGCTCAGGGACCCACGGGAACTGCCGCGGTCAGGCGCTGGAGTTCTTTCAGATATGTTTTCTCTGGCCAACCAGGGAGCTCCCCCCAAAAAAAACACATCAACAGATGGAAAAGCAAACATGTAAACAGTCAGATGCTGCCAAAGTTTACTCCAAACAAGGAAGTCGGGACGTCACCACGCCCACTTCCTCCCCTCTGCTGTCCCCGGACCCACCAGCCGGACCGCAGACCCCAGCAGAAAAGATGAAAACCACCCACTGGTGCAGACAAACGCTTTTATACAAGGGCTAGAAAAGGGGCACTTTACAACCCAGCCCTGTTCCCCCACCTCCTCCACATGGCCTGGCCCGGCTGTTCTGAATAAGGTTTCGCCAAATGGACTGCACTGTCTTCCAAACTGACTGGACTCATAGAGGCCCTAGAGGATGGAACAGAGCTGCCCCAGAGAGCTTCCAAGGCAGGGCTGAAGCAAAATGCCACCTTTTTCTCTCCAAAACTAGTCAGTGGGTTCGAACTGCAGCTCATCCATCCAATTAAGCAACAGAGTGCTTAAGCACTAGGCCATCAGGGCACCTCTAAATATGACAAATTTATGAGATGAGTCAATTCCAATGCCAACTCGTGGTGACTCTCCTTGCCAGGCTGTAAATCTTAATGGAAGCCTGCGGAGTAGCCAGTGAATTGAAACTGTCAACCTTGTGGTTAACATCCCAGCGTGTTGCACACTAACGGTCCCTTCCAACCACGACAGACCCTTGGAATTTATGGAGGCTGGAGAAATGTTAGCATTTACAGAAATAGCTCTTGTTACAGATGAGAAAGTAAAGCTAGGAGGAATTTGCCTGAGGTCCTACAGTTGGGAAGTGACACACATTTTCACTTTATGGCACCAAGTCAATCATGTCTCTAGCTGCTCCCCTAGAGAAAGATGGACAATCATCTCCGGGCAGATTTACTGCCTCTGAAAACCTGCTGGCAGGTCAGCTATGAGTCAGTTCTGACTCAACAGTACACAGCATCAACAACAGTTGCAATATTTTGATCATGTTCACAGAAGAGGCCAGTCCCTGAAAAAAGACATCATGCTGGGAAAGGTCATACAAGAGAAAGAAGACCTTTAATGAGACAGATTAGCACAGTGGCTGCCGCAATGGGCTCGAGCACAGTAGAGATTATACTGATGGAGCAGGATAGGGCAAGGTTCAAGTCTGCTGCTCACAGGCTTCCTAAGAGTCCAAGTCAACTTGACAGTATATAACAAGAGTGGCCATGCTTTGCACAGGGGCTGAGGATACACATGAAAAGCAATCTTGAAAGGGGCAGTTTCCACCCAGTATGACATGTGCTGTCAGTGCTGTTCAAGGCTATTCTCTCATGGCTGTCTAGTCAGAACTGACTCAGAGCTGTCCCTCCACTGGGTTTCCAATCCCTCAAGAGGAGATTGCCCATCTTTTTCTGGAAGAGTGGCTGACAGATTTGAACTGCATATATTTGCACTGGCTGCACAATTCCTTACCACTAAAGCAAGTGCTCCCTTCAGGTGGTTGTTGTTGTGTACCATCTGAGTCAGAATGGACCCATTGCTGACCGTCTGGCAGGTTTTCAGAGGCAGTAAATCAAATGGGAGGAGATTGTTCATCCTTCTCCCTCAGACCAGCTGGTAGATTCAAACCCCTTGCCTTTGGGATTGCAGTACAGCTTCTTCTTATCACTAAGCCACCAGAGCTCCTCTTTGAAAAGGTGAGGGGGACAACAAAGGAGAGAAAGACTCTCAAACAGATAGTAACTGCTACAGTGGGCTAGAGTATGTCAGAAAGTGTGAAGATGGCACAGGATTAGGGCAGGATTCAGACCTGTTGTGGACAGAGTCACTCAATTGTACTCAATTCAACAGCACCTAACAACAACCACAGTTTGTTGTGAGAGGGGCCCTAGTGTCTTCGTGGTTAAGTGACCAGATGCTCACCAGCGATTGAGCAGCTGGACACACACAACCCCTCCCCACCCAGTCATTCTACAGGGGAAAGGTGTGGCTGGCTGCTTCCACAGAAATAGTTAAACCTTTGAAACCCAGGGGAGAAATTCTATTCTGTGCTGCAGGGTCCCCAGGCATCAAAATCAATTCCATGACAGTAGGACTTTTTTTGGAAATCTTGTTGTGACAGAATTAACAAACATTTGCCACTACTCAAAGACTTGGTCAGGTGTATTCCTAATTGGCACTGAATCTAAACATATATTCTCATTAAATAAGAAATCAATAAAGAAGCTGCTTTATGTACACACATGGCCAGTTCCATGCACACAGTTTTAGGAGACCCATAAAATGCCCAAATCCACTCGAACCCCAGTTAATGCATGTCTCAAAAAGTTGATCTTTGATTCACTATGTGTTTCTAAAGAAATAATCAGGAGAAAATAAAATAAATGAATAGGATCTTCTAAGAATCAAATCCTATGCACATAAAAAACTTCTCCAACAGGGTAAAAAGGAAAGCTACAGACTGGGGAAAAATGTTTGGTAATGACATGTCTGATAAGGGACTTATATCTAGAATTTATAGAATACTACAGCATCTCAACAAGATAAACAACCCAATCACAAAATTGGCACAGGATATGAATAGACACTGCACCAAAGAAGACATTCAGATGGTGAACAAACACATGAAGAAATGTTCTGGAACTGGTTACAACGTGAAGGCATGGGAAAGGCTCTATAGCTCTGAATATTAAATGTTCTGCCATGGACCAGCTATTTGACCTTGAGTAAAATGCTTGACCTCCTTGAGTCTTCCTTTCCTTATTTTACATTGATGATTAAATGTGTAAAACCCAGATATGCAACAGATAGTTATGTAATCTCCAGATGATTCTCAACTTACGTAGATACCGCAAACTTCTTCCTTGTAAGGATAGTATCCTTTAGTTACTATTACCACAGTAAATCTTATAAGTGAAATTTCTAATCTACGCTTCTTATATAAATGTTTTCATGTACCTAGCGATTACAGTAACCCCAAATGTATCTTGTAGCTCCTGTTTCCCAGTATTTCTCCTGCTCTGCTTTGTGTTGATGTTAGGTCCTGGAACAGGGAGCTTGAAGGCCTTGAGTTATAGTCTTCCATCCTAAATTATCAAGGAAAAAAAGCTCTAATGTGATGGAAATTTTTCCTTGAGTGAGTGAAATTAAAACTTGGTATTTAATCACTCTTAGCAGAAAGCTTTTTAAAATATAATATATAAAAATAACAACAATGTGATCATGTATCTGTCCCCTAAAGACTGGTAAAAATAACTTGCCTGAACAATTAGAACTGTTTTTAAATTGCTTCTCCCCGGAACCGTTTTCTCCCTCCCTGGTCGTGGGGACTGCACACCTACAGAAGCACTAAACGCAGTGCTCGAGTGCAAAGCCTTTAAGCAGCCCTCTTAAGGCAGGGCTTTTACACCCAACCAAGAGAAACTAAATACTAACGTTACATAAACCAAGAAAGAGCTAGCTCCATACTAATATAAAAAGAACCCTTGCTTTTGCTTGCTCACTCAGAAAAGCCCCCTTAGGAATGCCCAGACCAAGTGGCAAAACACAAAGATGATGTTCTACTGTCCACTTTGGTGAATAGTGACTGCAGTCTGAAAGCTTGTGGGTGGACTTCTAATGTGTAACCATGGTACTGGCTGTGTGTGGAACAAGGAAGAGGGGAGAAAACTAAAGATACATAGAAACAATTAGTCTACAGGACTAACAGACTACAGGAAACTCAACCTCTACAACCCTGAGACCAGAAGCAGTGGGTAGTGCCCTGCTAACACTGCTAACCACTCCGAAGAGGATCACAGTTAAGATTCTAGACAGAGTAGGAGAAAAGTGAAGAATAAAATTCAAAATTATAACCATGGCCAGCTTGACTGAACCACCAAGTCACTAGTCCTTAGTGGGTCTGATAGAGGCTAGCGTGACCTCCAGCTGCTCACAAGTTCCTAGTCACCCTTAAGCACAGAACTAAGCTCAATCCTGTAGCTCAACTTTTAACCAAACAACAGGTAAGCCCATAAGGTGAGCAACAGCAACAGGGAGGCACTTACACCTAAGAACAGCTATTCATAAAAGACTAAAGTGGCAACAAAAATGGCAAAGCTTCATCTCTCATACTTTGGGCATATGGCTTGGAAAAATGGAGGGTCACTAAAGGAGAGGAAGACCCTCAAAAAGATAGATTGACCCAGTGACTTCTGCAATGGGCTCACATGTGTCAGAGATGATAAGGATGGCAAAGGATTAGGGGAAGATTCCGTTTTGCTGTTCACAGAGCTGTTATGAGTCATTCTCAACTCAACAGCAGCTAACAAAGTGGCAGCAGCATTTGCTCAGGAGCAAAACTTAGAAGGCAGGAAAGTGTAGGATAGGAAGATGAACGAAAATGAGAATCACAGAGAGGAAGAGGGAAGAGTATTGTTATGGTGTAAGAATTGTAATTAATGTCATAAAACAAACTGCGAGTGAATGAGAAAACAATTTGTTCCACGAACTTTCACTCAAATCACACTAAAAACCAAATGCTCTTGAAGTTAAAAAAAATGCAAAAAGAATTAATACAGACATGAACGCATTACTCTTCTCAGCTATGTTAGGGATCAGCAAATTAATATCTACCAGCTATATCTAGACAAAAAAGCTGTTGTCCAAATAGAGCAAGACAACACAGTATGGTTTAAAATCAACAAAGGTTATGTCAGGGTTGTATCTTTTCTCCATACCTATTTAATCTGTACACTGACCAAATCATTCAAAAAGCTGAACTAAGAAGAATGTGGCATCAGCATAGAAGGAAGACTCATCAACAGCCTGGATTATGTAAATGGCACAACCTTGCTTGCTGAAAGTGAGGAGGACTTGAAAAGTTTGCTGCAGAAGATGAAAAACGACAGCCTTCAATATGAATTGCATCTCAACATCAAGATGGCAAAAATCCTAACCACTGGACCACTATGCAACATCATAACAAATAGAAAGGTTGAAATTGTTAATGATTTCATCTTACCAGGATGAGCAATTAACACCCTTGGAATCAGCAGTCAGGAGATCAGGAGGCGTATTGCATTGAGCAAATCTGCTGTCAGGAACTCTCCAAAGTATTGAGGAGCAATGTTGTTAGTTTGAAAACGAAGGTGCACCTGATTCAGGCCATGGTCTTTTCAATCAGTAGCTATGCCTCTGATAGCTGGACAGCCAATAAGGGTGACAGAAGAAGAACTGATGCCTTGGAGCTGTGGTGTTGGAGAAGAGTACTGAATATCCCATGGACGGACGAAGGAACAAACAGATATGTCTTGGGGGTGGGGGGGGAAGATGGCTAGAATGTTTGTTGGAAGCAAGCATGGTGATGTTTCATTTCACATATTTTGAGAATATTGCTGGGAGAGGCTATTTCTTGGGGATATCATATTTGGAAAAATGAAGGGTCAGCAGAAGAGAAAAAAGACCCTCAACAAGATGGACTGACACAGTGACTGCAGCCAAGGCCTCAAGTGTATCAGAGACTGAGGATGAGTCAGGATAGGCGAGGGTTCAGATCTGTTGTTCATAGAGTCACTGTCAGTCATACTTGACAGTGCCTAACAACTACAACAAAAACAAGCCAACACCACTTATTTTTTAAAAAACCAACAACAACCAGCACTGCTTTTGTAGATTCTTGGAGCTAAGAAAGGTTTACTCATTTGTAAGGACTAAAAAAAATTCAAAAAAAGAATATTTTGTGGCACATGAAAAACCACAAAATTCAAATGTCAGTATCTATAGGTAAAGCTTTCTTGTTTCAAAGTGACATTTATTTACCTGTTATCTGCACGGGTTTTACACTACAACAACAGAGATGAAGGATTGTGCCCGATACCCTGTGCACTGCAAAACTAGAAATAGTTCTTTTTTGGCCCTTTACAGAAAGTGTTTGCTGATTCTTGAATTATAGTGAATATACTTACATCAGGGCTTGGATAATTTCTAATTTTATTATGCTTACTTTAAATTTTAATTTGGAAAGTAACAACCCAGCTCGATGAAACTGAGGAGGACCTCATGCATTTACTGCAGAGGGTCGTCAAGGACTGCAGCCTTCAGTATGGACTGAGGCTCAATGTCAGGAAGACAAAGATTCTCACCACTAGACAAATCAGTAGCATCAGGATGGATGGCGAAGAGATTGAGATTGTTCATAGCTTCAGTTTGCTCGGCTCCACGGTCAACACTCTTGGCACCAGCAGCCAGGAAATCAAAAAACATATTGCAACGGGAAGTCTGCTGTTAGGGACCTCTCTAAAGTACTCAAGAGCAACGGTGTCTCTCTGGAGACTAAGGTCGGCCTGATACAGGCCATGGTTTTTGCAATCACTTGTTATGCATCAGAGAGTTGGACAATGACTAGGGAGGATAGAAGAAGAATTGATGCCTTTGAGCTATGGTGCTGGAGAAGAGTATTGAATGTACCATGGACTGCCAAGAAAACAAATAGATTCATCGTAGAGAGGGTTAAACCAGGCTACTCCTTGGAGGCAAGGATTCTGGGGCTTCGTCTGACATATTTTGGACATGTTGTAAGGAGAGACAGGTCCTTGGAGACGGACATCATGCTTGGGAGGGTGGAGGGACAGCGCAGGAGGGGAAGACCCTCTATGAGATGGATTGATTCGGTGACTGGGGTAATCGGGATGGGTGTGTCAGAGGCAGTGCGGTTGGCACAGGATAGAGCAGGGTTTAGGGCTATTGTACATAGGGTCGCTATGAGTTGCAAACGATTCGACAGCATAGTCTTTTTTAATTTACTGGAATGGGTTCCAACATGAAAGGCATAGTAATGTTTAGTGAGTGAAGGAAGACAGAAGCAAAGAATCTATGTACATGTTAGTAGTTTGACCCAGTCACTGGACAACATTAATTTGTCAGGTTAAGACTAATTCTCTCAAAAGGTATTATGTGACTCAGCATTTATCTTCAGTAAGTAGAGTAGCAGCTAAACATGTATCTCTTCTCAGTTCATAAATGGAATGATTTCCTTCAAAACAGAGCAAAATATAAAAAATATAACAAACTAAAAATTTCAAAATGTGTCAGGATCCTTCTCTGTTTCTGCTGTTAACTGTGTATTTTATACTACTTGTTCCTCCACAAACCAAGGCAAAACAAAACAAACAAAGAATCCTATAACCATCAAGTCGATCCCAATTGATAATGATCCTACAGGACAGAAAAGATTTTTACAGAAGTAGACAGTCTTTACTGGAGAAGACTGCCTTATCCTTTTCTGGTGGAGTGGCTAACAGGTTCAAACCATCAACCCTTCAGTTAGCTTAAACCACTGTGCCACCCAGGTTCCTGTTTCCACATAAGAGAAATACTTGTAAGCACTGCTCACTAGTTTTGAACTTTTAATTCTCTAAAAAAGATTCTAGTTCTACTCCATGCACAGAGGGGCGCCAGGAGTTGAAATTTACTTTATAGTAACAACAATCCATAAAAAATGGTGATTTGGAGATAGTCATGCCTGAAACTGGAACTTAGAAATCCAGAGAATTCAGACTATTTTGTTGAGCATGAGTTTAATCAAACTGCTTTGATTATGATTTTTATAAATATTAAACACTTGGTGGCTTATTAGTAAAGAGTTGTGCTGCCAGCCCAAAGGCAGGCAGTTTGAATCCATTAGCTGCTCTGCAGGAGAAGGATGGACAACCTCCTCCTGTAGCATTTATAGCCTCTGAAAACCTAATGGAGGATCAGCTATGAACCAGTTTGAACTCAACAGTACATGAACAGCAACATAATAACGTGTGTAGACAAGTTACCAAAACATGAACTTTCCGAGGAAATAATGCTTTCTTTTTCAGAAAAAGTTACATTCAGAATGCTCTACTCTTCCCCACTTATATCTGTTCAACTTTCCTGACAAATGTGTCATTTCATTGTTGCCAGGTATCCAGTTGATTGTGATTAATGAAATGTCCTTGTGTCCAGAGGACTCTGCCCATGCCATTGGCGATGTATTTGGTTTCCCTACTTGATTCCCAAACTTCTTTCAAGAGCCCAGCTTAGATATGCGTGTCAACTCTTCTCACCTCACACTAGACTTGTTTGAGAAGATTCTGATGATCTGTCCTGTGCTTCCTGAGAACCAAGAGGAAGGGAAAAATCCCTACTAATAGCTGTTGTTATTGTTGTTGTGTACCGTCAAGTCAGAACCAACCCATAGCTGACCCTCCAGTGAGTTTTCAGAAGCAGTTAATTGCATGGGAGGAGACTGCCTATCCTTTTCCCAAGGAGCAACTGGTGGATTCAAACTGCATGCCTTCAGGATTGCAGCACAGCTTCTTACAACTAGACCATCAGACACAAAAGATCAAATTCTATATTGGTTCAAGTAACTAAACCTGTAACAAGTAACCCCAAAGTCTCCAGTTTGTTCTTGCATGGCAGAGAGTTTTGTCCTCTAGAGTTCTATGGAGGCCCTGGCTCCTTTCCTCCGGAGGTTCCACAAGGCCCTAGGGCTCCAAATCTTCCACTGGACCCTCCACGTAGCTGGCAAATGCAGGGAGAGGCAGGAGGAGGAGGGGCATAAACAAGGATTTCGGCAGTCAGGAGGGAGAAAATACACATCATCTCCTCACCTCTTCCAATGACCATACCAGACTTCAAGTGGGGACTGAGGAAAGAATTTAGAACCGAAAAGAGGATTTGGGAGACAAAGATCCTTTGAACTCTACTTGGCCTGGACCAGTTTCACCTCCATTTCACCAAGTAAGGACGAGGTTTACACCTGTGTGCCCAAGAGCTAGGGTAAAAAAATATCTGCCCTCACACAAAAGTTGTGATTTTTTTTTTAACCTCAAACCCAAGCTCATCCACGACAATGAGGAGAAAGAATAATTCTTTTTTCATGTTGTCTATTGCTGGTGTTGTCACTTACAGAAGGTTTGAGGCTCTAAATGATTTTTTTCTCATTCATGTACATTGAGTTCTACACAACCTTCCATCCACACCATGCTTCGTAGAACCATTATATCCACTGTATTTTACACAGTGAACTACCATTGATCTGTGTCTACTATTATACCATCTCTTCAAGTCCCCATTAAATCCTTCCCATTCCTCACACTGCAATCTGTCTAGTAAACTCTGCAATCCTAGTAATTTCCATGCTTCCCTTTTTCCCATTTCCTTCCCTTTTATCCCTTCCCCTTTTAAATATTTATACACATCTTATTAGTTATCCTTCTAGTTTTACAACAGTGGTCTTATGCAGTATTTATCCTTAGACTCTAAACTATTTTAATAGTATGTTATATCTATGGTTTAGCAGGCAAACCAAAAATATAATGAATCATCAAAAATTGTATCATCTTTTGTCTATAATCTTTTTCTTTTTGAAGCTAGAAAACTAATACATAGAAATATGAAAATGACAATATGTTAAAGGGAAGGAGTCAACTTAAAAGGGGGAGAAATGCAATGAACAATCTTTCGTAGGCAAGCAAAAAGTTGTCACACGAAAAAATGCACAATCAGAATCTGGGAAAGAGGACTAAAATCAATACAGAGCATCCATGGTTATCACTCAAACATCTAGAGATCCTCAATGGAGAACTTTTTTTTTATAGTGAGAAAAATTTATATTTAGAATTAGCCCGCTGGACTCCGTTTAGATGATCCCAATTTTGTTGGTAACATCCAAAGCATCATAGTCAGGAGCAAGTCAAACATAGGCCTTCTTCTCTCCATCAGGCCTAATCAAAGTGTTGTCCTTAGCCACATCAATGTCATAGAGCTTCTTTACAGCTTGTTTAATTTGGTGCTTGTTGGCCTTGACATCCACAATGAACACAAGTGTGTTGTTATCTTCTATCTTCTTCATGGCTGACTCAGTGGTCAAGGGAAATTTGATGATGGCATAGTGGTCAAGCTTGTTTCTCCTGGAGGACCTCTTCCAAGGGTATTTGGGCTGCCTTCAGAGTCTCAGTGTCTTAGGCCACCAGAAGGTGTGTGACGTGCGGATCTTCTTTTTTTTTTTTTTTTTGCTGTGGATGCCCTTCAGGACTGCCTTCTTGGCCTTTAATGCCCTTGCTTTGGCTTCAGTTTTGGGAGGGACAGGGGCTTCCTTCTTAGCTTTTGGCACCATCTTTGTAGAAAGCAATGGATGACTTTTTATAGGCAGTCAGGATTCATTTACACTCAGACATGGGGAAAGGAATAGGGCTTCTAAAGGGGCTAACATGTGTTAGACCACCATGGACCAGGTCCTGTGATAAGCATCATACACATGTATCTCATTCTAAGTTCTCTAGCAACAAAGAATAGATTCCTAGAGTCTGCTTCTCCTACTGTAACTCTCAAATCCCTGGAGCTGGTAGCTCCGTAGCAACCTTGGCAAGAGAATTATCAAGAGCACCAAGAATGCAAGAACCAATGAGAATAGACAGGCCACCCAAACTGGGATTTCTGACACATATGGGTCCAACTATTTGCTGCAATGGCTTATAAGACAGTGAATCTTCTCCATCTGTTGATCACAGGCAGCTTACACTCATCCAGGGCTTTCTTCCAAATAGTGAGTGATTCAACACAAACAGGACAGCAAACATATTCCCTGTCACCAACAAACATGCACCCACACAACTACACACACAGCTACGCACAGGACATTTTTATGTCTTTAATGCAGCTTCTGCTGTTCGCAACCATGATCAAGATCTCAGTGTTTTGAAAAATATGTCACAAAACAAGAGAGGGAAATCATGCTGGGGAGAGTAGAGGGACAGCGCAGGAAGGGAAGACCCTCTATGAGGTGGGTTGATTCAGTGACTGGGGTAATCAGGATGGGTGTGTCAGAGGCAATGAGATTGGCACAGGATAGAGCAGGGTTTAGGGCTGTTGTACATAGGGTCGCTATGAGTCGCAAACGACTCGACGGCACATAACAAGTTAAAATCAGTTATGTGGTAAGCAGGGGGTGGGGGAGGGGGGAGAGTTAAACCAGAAAGAAAGATATAAGATAGTCACAATTATGTAAAAATAATGGACTCAAGAAAGAAAAATGCACCAAAATGGTAACAGTGATTACATTCCACTACTGTGATTACAGGTAATTTGATTTCCCCAGACCAGCCAGTGCAAGCTTATTCCAGCTCCTGTGAACACAGAGGCTCCTTTGGCCCTGGTAGTTTTCATCACAGAACCTTTGAGAGTAATCTGGGGGCTTTTTAGTGCCCTTTTTTTTGCCCTTCAAATGTTCTACTCTGCCCATAAATAATTGTTGTTGTTATTGTTGGTGGTGTGTGCCATAGAGTCAGAATAGATTCACAGCTGAACCTGCAGTAAGTTTTCAGAGACTATAAATCACACAGGAGGAGATTACCCATCTGTCCCACAGAGCAACTTCTGGATTTGAACTAAGTGCCTTTAGGTTGGCAGCACAACTCTTTACTGCTAGGCAACCGGAGCTCCATCTGCCTATAAGTAGAAACAAGAAAAATGAACTCTTCATATTTTGCTGGTGTTTTTCTCATTGTGCTGTTAGTGAAAGTTTATGGAAAACTTCGGTTTTCATGCATTCTTTAATACTCAATTTTCCTCCCTCTCTCAATTTATTTTGTAATGCATATCTTGTCCCAGGTTGTTAACTGTCATTTATATAATGTCTAATCTTCATTTCTTAGTAAAATGTCTATGGGATCCAGGGGAGGGGAGGGCTGGGAGCAGACGGGTGAGGATGGGCCAGGGAAATCACAAGGCTGCACAAACTGGTGGTGGAGGGAAGGGGTAAAAAATGTGGGAAAGATTCAGCAGGGACCTGAAAAGACAGGGTAGTAGTGAGCATAGTTCAGTGGGGAATAATTTTATAAAACACATGCATCAGAGAGTTGGACAATGACTAGGGAGGATAGAAGGAGAATTGACGCCTTTGAGCTGTGGTGCTGGAGAAGAGTATTGAATGTACCATGGACTGCCAAGAAAACAAAAAGATTCATCCTGGAGAGGGTTAAACCAGGCTGCTCCTTGGAGGCAAGGATTCTGGGCCTTCGCCTGACATACTTTGGACATGTTGTAAGAAGAGACAGGTCTTTAGAGAGGGAAATCATGCTGGGTAGAGTAGAGGGACAACGCAGGAGGGGAACACCCTCTATGAGGTGGGTTGATTCAGTGACTGGGGTAATCGGGATGGGTGTGTCAGAGGCAATGAGATTGGCACAGGATAGAGCACGGTTTAGGGCTGTTGTACATAGGGTCGCTATGAGTCGCAAACGACTCGACGGCACATAACAACAATAGCAACAACAACATGGGAATGATTGTATGACACTCAATGCCAATGAAGGAAATGTGTGAAACACAATTTTTTTTTAAAAAAGGACTAATTATTTTTTTTTAATTAGCTGTTTCGAAGCCTATTATCAATATGGACACAGGCATCTACGTTATTACTTCCCGTCCTTTTCTTTATGCTTAAATATATACTTTATAATAAGTATTAAATTAAATTATCCTTACCCAGATCAATAACAGACCCAATCTCACTACACTGTAAGCCCCACAAGGGCAGAGGCTGTGTCTGTTTAATTCATGGAAGTTTTCCAAAGTCTTCCAACAACAGCTGCTAGGAGGCTACACGTTTGGTGAGCAGAAAGAGGGTGAGAAGAAGATGGGAAGGACCTGAGGGGGACCTGAAAAGACAGAGTAATCCAATGGTGATTAAGTTTATAAAACACAATGCATGGGAATTATTGTATGAAACACAATGTCAATGAAGAATAGCACGAAACAAGGTATATGAACTTTGTAAGCAAACCAATATAAAATAAAAAACCCAACCTCTCGGCCCCAAAAAATCCAAAAACAATGGCTGCAAGTAGGTAAGTAGTTAATATGTGTTCAATGTTGTTGTTGTTAGGTGGCATCAAGTCGAGTTTGACTCATAGAAACCCAATGAACAACAGATCATCCGTCCTATCCTGTGCCATCTTCACACTTCCTGACACACCAGAGCCCACTGTGGCAGTCACCATAGCAATCCACCTGATTGAGGGTCTTCTTCTCCTTCAACAAGCCACCATCATTCCTAGCATCATGTTCCTCTCCAAAGAATAATACCTCCTAGCAACAAGCCCAAAGCATATGAGATGAAGCTTCATCATCTTTGCCTCCAAAGAGCACTCTGGCTGCACCCACTCCCAAACATATTTATTAGTTATTTTGGTTATCCAAGGGATGTTCAGTGATATTCTTCAACACCACAGCTCAAAGGCATCAAAATTCTTCTTCTGTCATCCCTATTCATTGTACAGCTCTCAGATGCATAGCAAGCAAGTGATCAGAAAGACCATGACCTCAATCAGATGCACCTTAGTCCTCAAGCTGACATCATTGCTCCTCAATAATTTGGAGAGGTCTCTAATTGCAGACTTTCCCAATGCAATACGTCTCCTGATTTCCTGATGGCTGGTACCAACAGTGTTAATTGTGGTTCCAAGAAAGATGAAGTTGTTGACATTTTCAATCTCGTCTCCATCCACCATGGTTAAATTAAGAAATACTGTAACAGCAGCTTTAGAGATAAATATGGAAATTCACATTTCAATCTTCTAAATAAGAAACATTCTCCAATCATTTTCTAGGGATCAATATAAGATAGTCCATGTTCGTCTTTCATAAAGTAAAAAATAATTCATTTACTGACTTTTGTGTCTTAAGATTACTGGCTCCTTGCTTCAGAGAAGACTAAATTTTTTTGTTTGTTTGTTTTTGTTTTTTTTTCTGATCTCTTTCTTTTTTTTTCTATATTTTATTAATTTTCATAAACATTTACAGAGATTTTGGGTTTCCATTCATTCATTGTTGCACTATTCTCTCTACCCTCCTCCCAGTTTGTTCTTGTCCAAATGCCACAGTGCTTGTCAAAGCCAGTTCTGATTAATCTTCTTTGTCAGTGTGTCCTTTGCCATTCCCTATCACTCCTCCCTGAGAGAGACTTCGCCCTGAGTCATAAGGAAAAGGGGATGGTGTATTCTCTTAGCTACTTCCTGCTGAAAAGGGACGCTGTGGGTTTCAGGGTGAAGATCTTCTCTCACTACTCTAAAGGGCCCCTTTGGCAGTAGGAAACACATAGACTATTATGGAGATTGATTTTGGGATTTAGATGCACTCTTATTGATTGTGCTTGGCCGTACATGTTCATATCCTTGAAGATGTATCATGGGGGTGTTGCAACCTAGAAGACACAAATTTGACTAACAAGTTATAAGTACATGAGTCCAAAAATTATGGAAAAGTAAAAGAAAAGATTCTTTCATTGTTTTACAAACCCTCCCCCAGGTCCCCTCCACCATGTAGCCCTCGCTCTAGTCTCCTGTGATGACAGAAATACCTAGTTATATATCTCTTTTAAACAGTTTTCTCCCTCCTCTGTTTCAGTGCAGTATACATTATTGAACCCATCTTACTCAGTCTGTCCCCAACCCCAAGGACAGTCCCATTCTACAACAGTGGCATCATGTAATATTTGTCCTTTTGTGACTGGGATATTTCACTCAGCATAATGTTCTCCAGAGTCAACCATTTTGAATAATATTGCATGAGTTCCTTGTTTTTTAATGCAGCATAGTATTCCATTGTGCGAATATACCACAGCTTCTCTAGCCATTCGTTTGTTGATGGGCACTTAGGTTGTTTCCAACTCCTTGCTTTTGTGAACAAAGCTGCAATAAACATGGGTGTGCATATATCTGCTTGGATGTCAGCTATGGTCTCTTCAGGGTATATTCCCAGTAGTGGAATTGCTGGGTCAAATGGTATCTCTATTTGCAACATTTTGAGAAAGCGCCATACTGCTTTCCACAGGGGTTGCACCATTTTACACTCCCACCAACAGTGAATCAGGGTTCCAGTTTCTCCACAACCTCGCCAGCATTTGTTGCTTGCTGTTCTGTTAAATTTTGCTATTTTGACTGGGGTGAAATGATATCTCATAGTTGTTTTAATTTGCATCTCTCTTAGGGCTAGGGATTTTGAGCATTTCTTCATGTGTTTGTTAGCCATCTGAATGTCGTCTTCGGTGAAGTGCCTGTTCATATCCTGTGCCCATTTTTCTATTGGATTATTTACCTTTATCTTGTTGTGGTGCTCAAGTATTTCATAAATTCTGGATATAAGTCCCTTATCTGATATGATATTACCGAATACTTTTTCCCAGTCAGTGGCTTCCTAAGAACTAATACGTCTTGGAGAATATTCAACCAAGGTGTTCCTTAAAGGCAAAGATAGTGAAACTTTGTCTCATATATTTTGAGGATGTTGTTTGGAGAAGCCAGTCTTTAAAAGGGACATCATATGTGGAGGCATAAAGGGTCAGTGAAAAAGAGGAAGACCCTCAACAAGATGGATTGACACAGTGACTGTAACAATGGGCTCGGGGACATCAGAGACGATAAGAATGGTATAGGATAGGGTAGGGTTCTGATCTTTTGTTCATAGCATTACTATGAATTGTAGTTGGCAGCACCTCACAGCAACAATGAAAATGTTCACAGTTCCACGTTCATGGTCTTCATGAACCACAAGGATAGATGTCTTCATTTCCCCATTTCCTTCCTCTATGCCAAATGTTCTTTAAGAGATAGAATTCCCATATAGCCACAAAACCATAGAAACTTTGAAAGGTCAATTTTTCAACTGCCTGGCCTTCTTTGCCTAAACCGTTCCAGACAGATTATTTGTCAATCTTATTTGCATATGCTTCCTAATGGCCTAACAAGGAGGCCCCACGCTAGTGAGGCTGACAGAGCTGCTGAGCCTCCAAGAAGCTGACAGCAGTTCCATCTGGTGACTTTCCCATGATCACAGGAAGTCCTCTTCAGCCTACCAGGTCTAAAGTTTCCTTTCTGTCACTATCTTGTATCAGTTAGATACAAAGTAGAGAGATTCAAGTTGATTAAACTCAAACAATCTTTAAAACTTATGTCAGAACTAGGTCTTCCTGCCAGAGATTGATTCTTGTTCCCTTGCCCTAATTACATCATCTTGTGTATTTGTACTTGTATCATCTTACATATTTCTACTTTATAAAAACCTTAGACATGTTCACCATAAAAGGAAAGTTGATTACTAACTAATCTATTGTGTTAAAATGAGAAAAATACACAAAGATCAATAAGCTTTCCTCTTCCCATGCCTCTTCCTCCACATTGTGCTATGGTAGCAATACACCTGTGGCATGGACCAGACAGGCCATTCCTCAGCCACCTCTTCTGTCCTGCAGGCCTTGAAAGGGCATTAGTGTTGCCTCTGAGGCTCCCACCCTCTCGGTTTCCATTGACAACCAGCTCCAGATATGATTGCCTTGACTCAGGTTACAATCAATCAAGACTTACAGACCTAGAAATAAGTTTGCTTCTTCAAGGAAATTTTGAATGTGGCTGGTATGATCCATTTCTTTCAATTATCCAATATGTTTAACACATCAGCTAATCAATAGCCCATCTCCTAAATTCAGGACTAGATGTTATGAATGGAAAGGATAGTAATACAGGGTTCCTGCTATGAGGGATCCGATCCTCATTAAGAACAGACTCAGAAATGGACCATTTCCATGCAGCACAATTAGTGTTGTAATATGTTAAGGTACAATGGCAGACCTTAATTGTAAGGGAAAAATCTTTTGTTATATTACTTAGAGAGGCATTCCTCTCCTGGCTCTGACATAACAAAACACAACAAAGTGTGCAGCTTTAAGTAATGGAATTTTTTATGATTCTGGAGGCTAGGGCTCCAAATTTAGGATATCATACAGCCACGTTCTCTCTGAAGACTCTAGGGGAGCACTTTTTCTCATCTCTCCCAGCTCCTGGTAACCCCAGGCATTGCTTGATAAGTGGCTTCATCTTTGTATGTGCTTCCTTCCCCTATCTGTATGTCTGAGTCACTTGTTCTGTTTTTATAGGGCATAGCTCAGATTAAATTACTACCTATCATAATACATACTTCGGACACGTTGCGAAGAGGGACCAGTTCTTGGAGAAAGACATCATGCTCAGGAGGGTGGAGGGACAGCTCAGGAGAAGAAGACCCTCTGTGCGGTAGATTGATTCAGTGACTGGTGTAATGAGGCTAGGTATGTTGGAGACAGTGAGATTGGCACAGGATAAAGCAAGGAGTTTAGGGCTATTGTACATAGGGTCACTATGAGTTACAGGTGATTCAACGGCACATAACAACCACCAAAATGCAATATGTCCTCCTGTTAGCTTATACACTCTTCAAGAACCCTATCTAAGAAAAAAAAGTGATATTCACAGGTGTCAGAGGTTGGGAATTCCATATAAATTTGGGTAAAGAGGAGATGTATTCCACTTCACAATAAGAGGGTACCTCATGTCATCATTTGCTGTCATCAAAACCTCGAGAAGTCAAAGGCTTCCCATTACCTTGACAGTACATTTATTTTGAAGACTTGTCTGATCAGAGCCTTTTTGCTGGATAGGTAGTCTTCCTCCTTTGTCCTGCTCTTATACCATGTGTGTGACATCTTTATGAACAATAGCCATGTTCACATATAAGGGAAGTTGATGCCTAAGCAAAAGCTTGCAGACCTGTCTGACTGAAGTTTTAAACTATGATTAGGAATTCTAAAAGCACCATGTAAGGGGGAAAGCATAAAATTCACTATAGTGACAAGATGACTGAAATCTCAGAATCACAAGTATATTTTTCCAGATGTTGACTACACTGGTGCCCAAAACCTCGATCAAAGAATCAGACAGTCTGGATTATCATGACAAAAGCAAAAGTTCTAGTTGGCAGCAGGTGGGAGTATTAACGCTATCATGCTGAGATGTACTTGTCAGGTATTTCAGCTACCAAGGTACTTTCATTGTGATAAATTCTTACAACTACATTTGGGAACCAGATTTATAACACAACTCCTCTAAAACTAACAAAGGACATCTGTGAGAATAGGAGTTGATCTGATTCCCTCCTTTTACACAGCTACCTTATGGATTAATTAGTTTCCTTCTGAATTTTAAGATCTCCCAAAAGCACAAGACATCATTATCTACAACACACAGTCAACACTCAGACATGACTAGGAACTGACTCAAAGCGCACGATGGGTGACAAGCAGCACAGGGTAAACGGCACTGTGCCAAGTGCTTCAAATGCAAGGCCACTTACCAGAAGGAAGTGGAAAAGGAGCACAAGTGGGGTGTTGAGGCATGTGTTAAACGGAAAGGAGCGGGAGAAAAGAGGATTGATTCTCCTGGTAGTTTTCTTCATTTCCAACTCATGTTTATTGAGGTCCACAGAGCGAACCAGACACTGTACTGGATTCTTCCACTTACAGAATATCACTGACTCTTTACAATACTATCCATTTTACACATGAAGGAACTGAGGTCCAAGTCTGGGCAAGAGATCCAAATGGAGAACAGTCCAATTCCTCCCCAAAGCTCCATCCACCACGCTAGAAAACCTCCCAAGATCTTCTGGACAATGCAATGTCCCAGACCCTTCATCTGATCATCCTCTCCACATATTCTTGTTTTTTTAATGTCTTCTTTTTTAAGTAAAGTCTCTGGTGGTTTAGTGATAAGTATTTAGTGCTTTCAACCCAAAGGCACAGTTCAAATCTACCAGCTGCTCTGCAGAAGAAGGAAAACCTCCCGTGTTATTTTTTGCCTCTGAAAATCTGCAGGAGGGTCAGCTATGAGTCAGTTCTAATTCAACAGTGCACAGCAAAAGCAACCAAAGAAATAAGATTCCAAAGAAGTGAGGCCTGACAATCTACTCTAAAAATAATCACAACCATGGAAAGCTCTGTGGAGCGTGTTTCTGTTCTGAAATGCATGTGGCTGTCATGAGTCAGAAAATACTCGACTGGAACTGGTTCACTGTTTTTGTAAACAAGCAGTGAGGAGCTAGGTCCTAGTTAGGTCCCACCATGTAGGGACCGTTCTTTCTCCATCCCCTCCCCTGGAATACAGGAACTGAGTCCTTGAGGTTTCTGTCCTTCAGGGTTTCTGTCCCTGGAGATGGAGCCCTTCTCCACTCCTCTATTCACAGCTCTGGCACAGTCCCCAGCGCGAAACACTATCAACTTCCTGTTGCACAAATCGGAATGAGAAAGTCTCAAAGGGAAGGTGCATGATTCATCCCAAAGTCATCCAGTCCTCTGAGGACTACAGACCGGCTATAGGCTAGACTGACCTTGAAAGTCTCTCAAAAGGGATTTTCTTGGGAAGATGAGAAGGAAATCCAGTTGCCGGAAGAACTGAGAGAGAAGAGAGGAATAAGAGAAAATGCCATGGATACCCAGGCACTCAGCATCCAATTTCCACACAGGCACTCAGAGTCCAGCATTCAAACTCCACTTGGATGCACAGATGCAAGGGTCCAAGCTCTGCAGGTTCCTCACCAGATTCAACCTCTAGGTCACAGAGGAAATTTAGTTTCTCCCTTCAAGCAGCTCACAATCTTGACTGATAGGTCCACAAATGAACAGAGAGCATGTAGTGCATTACTAAGACAGAGGGGAGCTCAGAAGGGGAGTTGGAGTCTAGTCCACGATATCCCAGAGAAGATAACATTTCCATTAGGAGAGAAAATGGCAGGTTTTCTTTCTCCATCACCAGGTTCACATCACTTTCATCCCATCTACTGACACTCCCATTCTGGTTCCCCTCATTTGCACTAGCCATCTAATTACCAAGCATGGTGTCTTTTCTAGAGTTTGGTCTTTCCTGAGGACATGCCCAAAGTAAACAAGTCAAAATAATTATGTTCACTTCTCAAAGTCACTCTAATTTCTCTGCTGTTAAGAAAAGAAATGGATTGACAAAGCAGCTGCCAGCCACAGACTGAAGTATGCCAGCAATCATGAAGATGGTGCGAGGTCAGGAAATGTTTCATCCTGCTGAACGCGAGGTCACAGTGAGCTCCTCCATCAACTTCCCAGTGGCCCAGTCCTGGTGCCAGTCCTGCCAGCTGCATGACTAGGCTGTGCAGTTTCCTCAAGGAAAATAATAGTAGTACCTATGGTGACTCATGGCTGGCCTTCAGAGGGAAACTATCAACAATTTCCTCTTACTTGTATCCCAAATCACAATCCTATGTATACCAGCATTCAGGAGATATATTGTATTGGAAAAATGTGTAGTAAAGTAGCTCTTCAGATTACTAGGGAGCAAGGATGTCAGTTTGAGGACTAAGGTGCACCTGATTCAGGCCATGGTCTTTCCGCCAGTTACCATGCATCTGAAAGCTAGATAACGGATAAGGATGACAGAGGAATTGATGCCTTTCAGTTGTGGTGTTGGAGAGGAGTGCTGAATGGACTTATGGACTGCACCCCTCAACAAAACAAAACAAAACAAAACAAAAACAAAACAGGTATGTCTCTGAGAAAGCGCAGAGTTCTTAAAAGCATAGATAATAAATCTTCATTTCATATCATTTTGGCATGGTTTTAGAAAGGTTCTTCATAGACAGGGCATCATGCTTAGAAAAGTGGAGCGTCAGCAAAGGAGAGGAAGAGCCTCAACCAGATGGATTACACAGTGACTGCAGCAATGGGCTCAAGTGTGTCAGAGATTGGGAGGATGGTGCAGGATAGATCAGGGTTCAGATTAGTCATTCATAGCGTCTCTATGGGTCATACTCAACAGCACTAACTAACAGTTGTGAGGACTATGTGAATACTTGAACAATGCTCTTCCACATAATATCTCAACTGACTTAGTAAAATTGACAGATGTGAAGTCAGAGTGAGACAAAATTACACTAATAATGACACATGGCTAGTTAATATGGCTGGGGTCTGACCATGTTATTTCTAATATTGTATTGACACTTCACAAAATTGTTTTAAAAGCCCTGAACTTTTGGAAGGAAGTTCCTTTAAAAACCATGACTCTAGTGCTCCCTACACATAAATAAGGAGAGGGACTGTGGTAGGACACAGGGCATCTAGCACCCTGCAGTCAATCTGAGAATCCAAATCTAGGCTTAATGTGTGGGTCCTTAAAGTCCAAACCGAATGCCTGAGTGTGGTTAATCCCTCCACACTCACAGGGCTCCTCCACCTAAACCTCCCCCACATGCCCACAGCATCGCAGTCCTGCTGAGGAAAGGCAGGTCCTTCTTCCTCCAGTCTTCACCCCTGTTGTCCATGCAGCTGTGCTTCAAGCCAGCCATGCCCGGGAAAACGCCAGCCTGCATGCTGGCAGAACTCCACCCAACATGACTGGGGACTGTCAATTAACTGAGAACCAGGCAGAACACAGACAGTAACTTCAATAATCACGAACATGTGATGGGAACATATGAGCAGAGAGTCTTCTCCTCCAAAATGCACTCTCCTTCTTGGGCTGCCCCACTGGTCTCATCTCACCAGAGGAGAGGGCAGGGAGTTGTTTGCCACCTGGTCAATTCTCACTTAGAGCGACCCCTGTCTGACAGAGCAGGAACGGCCCCTACAGGATTTCTAAGGTTGTCATCATTACAGGAGCAACTCATCCACAAAGATGGGTTCAGTCCACCAACCTCTCTATTAGTAGTCCAGCACTTAACCACTGCACCACGTGGGCTGCTTAGAACTTAGGTAGCCCTCTCACCTGGCAGATGCAATCAGCGTGAAGGGCAGTGAATGCATAAACAGGATAACGGCAAAAAAGAATCACTAAATGATTCACCATGAGTACATCAGTATGGGCTGCATTGATCTAGATTTATTCTCACACAGAGAAACCCTGGAGTCCCACCAAGAGGCCTTCTATGTGGGCAAGATCCCTGATAAAGCAATGTGTTGCTTGCTTAGCACCTGGAGCTTTGGAAAATTGAAACCCCCAGGAGATACTTCTGGTCCATAGTGAATGACTGAGGACTGAAATCTCAGCTCTCCTACAATACCTGAAAAAAATTCTGGGTATTTTGGGTTGTAGTTTTTCTGTCATTTTAACAAAATTAACACAGTACTGAAGGTGCTCTGGTGGCCTTGTGATAAGAAGTAGTGCTACCAACCTAAAGGCAAGTGCTTCTAATCCATCGGCTGCTCTGTGGGAGATGGACAGTCTCCTCTGGTGCAGTTCAGACCCTCTGAAAACCCACTGGAAAGTCAGCAAGGAGTCGGTTCTGACTCAACAAGGAATAACATCAACAATAGAATATTGAGTATACCAGGGGCCACTAAAAGAACAAAACCATCTGTCTCAGAAGAGGTACATGCTCCTTGGAGGAGAAAATAATGCGATTTAATCTCACATACTTAGGGCATGTTATCAGAAGGGGCCAGACCCTGGAGAAAGATATCATACTTGGTAAAGCAAAAGGTCAACAATAACAAAAAAGAAAAGGAAGACTTTCAATGAGATAGACCAGTAGAGTAGCTACAAAAATAAGCTGAAACATGACAGTGATTTCAAAGATGGCCCAGAATGTAGCAAGGCTTCTGAATTGTTGTTCACAGGATTGATCTAATACAGAGCCAACTCAACAACACCTACCAACAACAGCATCACCAGTGTCATTATTTCTCTGTCCTTTTACAAAATCGTGGAAAGGAGAGCATGGAAGGCGCTGAAGGAGACAGTTGTATGTCGCATGGCTTACCTTGCTCTCCTGTGCCCTCCAGTTCCTCCATGGTTTCCCCTGGGTCATTCCATTCCTCTGCAGCCACTGCCCTTCCAGACTCTATCAACAAAGACAAGAAACATGCCCTGTTAGGCACCTGAAGATACCAAAAGCATGTCCTGTGCACTCTCTGGGCATGCCGGGCACAGTCCTCTGCTTTGCTTGTCCTTTTGCACCCCGCACCCACCTCCTTCCTGCCTAGCCTTGGACTATCCACTCACTCCTTAAACACTGGTGTTCCCAGTGTCCCCTTTACTCATTCTCCAGATCGTTCCAAATACCCACTACCAAATACCATCTCCTTCTTGGCTCCAAGTATCACCCAAGTTCCATGGACTCCTCTTATGGATGGAATTGTGTCTCCAAAAAGCTATGGTGAAGTCCTAGCCTTGTATCTGTGAACATGACCTAGTTTGGAAATAAGATATGGGACACTATTGTCATTTAAAGTAGTATAATTAGGGAGGGTCTTAATCTCATCTGAGTGGTGTCCTTATAAAAAGGAAGGGCACAGAGAGATTAAAGTAAGACGGCCATGGACATTTTGTCACTTCAACCCCATATCCAGCTGCATAGTAGGGACTGAAGCCATCTGGGCAAGTCAGCACTGATAAAAGGGGCCAGCTGTGAAAGGCAGATGTGTTTCCTTCTGGATTCCAGAATTACTACCACATGACAAATATTCTAGCTTCCGGAAGATGTTGGTCCAGAAGAGAAAAGCAGGCCAAACTCTGCCCTATACAATGTCATCTGTCACAATTATAATAACTCTGTGAGTCAACCAAATAACTCTCATTTTCTTTTTAAGTGGAAAAAACAAACTCAGAGAGGTTAAATAAACTGCAGGTCACAAAGCCTTTAAGTGGCGGAGCTAAGATTTGAACATATTTTCTCAAATCCTGTTCATTGTGCTCATCACGCCAGTGATCCTTCTGGGTACCACAACTGAAAAGCTAGAATGTAAATTCTACATAAAAATGTCCCTGTAGAAAAAAATTTAGGCTCATTTTTAATTATACCTGTTTTATGTTGACTATAAGTACTTTCTCTTGGTTTGAATCATTTTTATGCCTCCTTAATATGAGTAAATCAAAATCAGCTCAACTTTCAGAATGGAGTGCATAAGAGACACAGCCTTGGACACAAAGGAAAGCTTTCCTCCCTACACCCAATAGGGCTGAGGAGCAGGAAAAGGAGGTACTTTTAGATATTCAAGTCACTGAACACCAATCAGTCAAGCAAGAGATTCATCAAATGACAGATTACTGATATATCAAAACCTTACTGTTTCAAGGAATATTTCACTAACGTTTACAAAGGTCTATGTTTCATTGAGCCTACCTAAAACATGTGTTTAAAATGGTAATGTTTTATGTATTTTGAAACCCAGGTGTCATGCCTATCAAAAATCTATGTAAGCATAGAACAGGCTTCTCTTGTCCAAGGCTTTTACAATCCAATCCACATTTCCCCCCGTAATCTTCTTGGTTAAAACAGTTGCTTTTTATAGGATATGGAGAAAAGTATGAAAGTAGTCTGAAGGATTTGTTCATGTGTTTGCATAAGGAGCCTAGTGACACAGTGGTTAAGTACTTGGCTGTTAACCAAAAGATAGGTGGTTCAAACCTACAAGGTGCTCCATAGGAGAAAGATGTAGCAGTCTATTTCCATGAAGATTTCAGCCTCAGAAATCCTGTGAGGAAGTCCTACTCTGTCCCAAGAGATCACTAATATTCTAAACCAGCCCTCTGATTTGCGGTCTTTCTGGGTTTGCATGCATGCTTGCCTTCCATTTCCTCTCAAAAGCCTGCACAGCACATATTTTCATATTCTTTTTTTTTAATTGGGAAAACCATATTGGGGGTACAAGGAGGTGAGGGTTGGGGGCAGAAGGGTGAGGCTGGGCCAGGATGCAGTTGCAGAGCTGCACAGTTTGGTCGGTGGGGGGAGCAGGTGAAGGAAATAATGAGGGTCCAGAGGGGACCAGATCCTACAGAGTAATGACAAGCATTTTCCAATGGTAATTAAATCAACTGTCTTATTGATTTGAGAATTGGATGCCGACTCTCTGGCTTCTTCATGCTGAACAGGGGCGTAGATGTAAAGGGGGGAAGGGAGGATGCTTTATCACCTTACTGGTGGTCTTGGGTTAAAGCTGCTTTCCTTCTTGCTCTGTTAGAAGATATTTTCCTGTCATTTGCTCCCCTTTGGACTGCAAAGTGTTTTCCCAGGTGGGTCCAGTGGGAATGGCTGGTTGAACCCAGAGGCTCCATCCTTCTTTGCTTCCTTAGCTGTCAGTCGTATTTCCTTTTTGTCACTGGCACTGGGTTCAGGGTCAATTCTGGAGTAAAACTCAGAGTTAAGGTTACCTATAGGAAAGGGAGCAAACCTAGAGAGAACAAACTTGTGAGTTACAAATAGAAGGGCTTTGAAAAAAAAAAGAAGGGCTTTGAGGGTGTTGCTTTCAGGTTTACAGGGGAGGAGGGTGGCAGAAGGTGGCCTAGGTAACATTGGATACCCTAGTCATTCTTTTTTTTTTTTCTCCTTCACCACCCAGGAGTCAATCTGGGGACAATAGCACAAACTGGGGACTGAAGAACTCACCCTGAGGGCTGCGACAGCTCACCTCGAGCAGAGGGCAGCCTGCCCTGGGCAGAGGTCCGAGGGAAGCCTGCCCCAGGCAGGGGGCCGCGATGGCTTGCCCCGAGCCGGGGGCCGAGGGCAGCCCATCCCGAGCAGGGCAACATCCCCCAGGAGCTGGCTAGTATACCCCCCTGACTGAGGACTCTGTGGTCAGGGATAGTGTTTTCAACTCCAGCACTGCCACTTTTATCCCCCTCCATAAGTGGTCATACTATATTTTGAAGTAGGTGTCATTGCCCTCCCCCTTTATATATGATAAAGGGAACCTGAGAATTGTGAACAGACTCCCCCCAGGTCTAACCATCTTTTGGCAGAAGCATTCAACAGAACAAAATGTGGTGCATTTAGGATGTCGGTCCCCTTGTGCATGCTGCCACTGTTAATTAAGGTCATCAGACTCACAGTGACTTTCAGCAATCCATTGCATAGGTAATCATCTTCTTTGGCCTGTCCAATGCATAGGTAATCATCTTCTTTGGCCTGTCTAATGCATAGGTAATCTTTTTCTTTGGCCTGTCCAATGCATACGTAATCGTCTTCTTTGGCCTGTCCAAGGAGACCCAAACCTGCAGATGGCAGTCATGCATCCCATCCCCCACCTCCGACACAGGTGGCCAGTGGGGCGCGCACGCCCCCCCCCAGCGCAGGAGGCCGTTGGGGGTACGCCCCCCCACCCCACTGCACGGGCACTCAGCTGGTGTGAGGCCCCTCTTGTGCAGGCGGCCGGAGGGTGCCTGCTTCCCTCACAGCTGCCATCCTGGCTCCAAGAATTCTCTCCAGACCCAGTCCACCTCGCGGCAGTGTGGTGGCTTCACTGTACCAGTCTTGAGGAGGGCCGGTGCCCAGCATCCATCCTGGGTGAGGGAATCCATTCGTTCCGGCTGTGGAAGCCTCATGGAGCTGCAGTGGCTGTGCGGTGCAGTGAGGGCTCTGTGGGGTGGGGGTGGGGGAGCCACGAGACTAACCCATTTCTCCTTGGGAATCCTTGAATTCCTGTTGTTGAGCCTCGATCTTCACTGAGGGCCAGTCATCAACTGTTTAAGTGTTCAGTTATCAATAAGCCAAAGTCTGTGGAAGGCCATAATGGCCCTGCTTTAAGTGGTTTGCTGCTCCTGCAGCTCACCACGCTGTCTCTGCCTCTATCACCATCTTGGATCTCCTCATATTTTCATATTCTTGACCCCACTCATGCACAAATGTTAATTTCATACATGTCAACTTAGGTATGTTGAAGGCAAGTCCTACCATTTACATAATACAATGAGCTTATGGGTACCAGGGTCATTGAAAGAAAGTAATGAATCATATCTGAGCATCTACTAAACCCATGAGGACAGTGGTGGCTTGCTGGTAGGATTGTGGTCCTCCAGGCTGAAGGTTAGCCTTAGTGGCCTAGTGGTAAGAAGTCATTTTAATCCACAAGCTGCACTGAGAGAAAAGGATGAGCAGTCTCCTCCCATGTGATTTACTGCCTCTGAAAACCCACTGGAGGGTCAGCTATGGGTTGGTTCCAACTCAAAGGCACATAATTAAACGTGTCTGAAGATACACATATGATTCCCAGTCAATGTACCTCATGTACAGTCTTCACTCGTGTCAGTGGAGGCTTGTTTGCATATTACTGTGATTTTCAGCAGTTCTTCCAGGCAAAGGTAGACTAGAAAGAAGGTCCTGATGATCTGCTTCCTAGGGTAAGTACAGCCAGGAAAAGCCCTCCTGATAACAACAGTCTAATCCTCAGCATGGTGCAGACATTGCTTCACTCCATTGTGCCTGGGGTAGTTATAAGTTAACTGCCAAGTCTACAACAAGTGGCAAAACAAACCCCAGGGCTCAGCCATACAACTGCACTGAAATAAAAATTACATATGAGATATGTATCATCACCCTATTTAGAGAATATGCATCGCACACCCCAAGCAACTCTATAAAAAAAGAATCCTGATTCAAATCTCTACTGGTCTTGTCCCAGTGGTTATGACTTCAGGAGTGTGGAGAGAACTAAGGATAAATTTTCACAATCCAGTCCTGGTCTCCCTTACCCATTAGTTACCTCTCTCTTTCCATATCTTGCCTTGATCTACTCTTAACAGCTGAAGAACAATGAATGGCTCAGTAACAAAAGAATAAAACACTTCAAAGAGAATTATGTCAGTCTTCATCACTGTGTAAGTAAAAAAAAAGGCATATGTGCACGTCTCCCTCATTTGGTGAGACATTTCCCTTTTTAGCCTTAATGTAGTGCATAGGCTTGCATTGTTACCTCGGACATTGATTTGCCAAAAGATAGCAGTGGTAAGTTCCAGAAGGAAGAATGATTCACAAAAGACAAAGTGACAATGGATGGAATAGGAGGAGGAAGCAAGGGGTCAAAATCTCAAAGTCATCATAAAATACTTTGGGAGGTTGTGGTATGTCAATTTGTCCAATTGGGATAAAGTGGATGCCCTCAAAGTAATGGAGAAATTTCTGATTTCTCCTTGTTTTCAAGTGCATCTTTCAGTAATTAAAATCTATTATACTCCTACAGCAAAACACTTAGTAATATCTAACCAGATACCGAGGAGGAGAGAATTTTGAAAGCAGGTCTGCTACTAACATGATCTGAAATCAGCTTAACCCTAATTATTTTTCACATTCTGTTTCTATACTTGTCAAATGACCTAATTTTTTTAAAAGCAGGATTCTTTCTACATATGTTGTTGTTCTTCTGTGCCGTCAAGTCACTTGTGACTCATAGCGACCCTATATACAACAACCCTAAAGGCTGCTCTATCCTGTGCCAATCGCACTGCCTCTGACACACCCATCCCGATTACTCCAGTCAATGAATCAATCCACCTCAGAGAGGGTCTTCCCCTCCTGCACTGTCCCTCCACCCTCCAAAGCATGATGTCCCTCTCCAAGGACCGGTCCCTCCTTACAACACCAACAAAGTATGAAAGATGAAGTTTCAGAATCCTTGCCTCCAAGGAGCAGCCCAGTTTAACCCTCTCCAGGATGAATCTTTTTGTTTTCTTAGCAGTCCATGGTACCCTCAATACTCTTCTCCAGCACCACAGCTCAAAGGCATCAATTCTTCTTCTATCTTCCCTTGTCATTGTCCAACTTTCTGATGCATAATAAGACCATGGCCTGTATCAGATGCACCTGAGTCTCCAGAGAGACACCATTGCTCTTCAGTACTCTGGAGAGGTCCCTAGCATCAGACTTCCCCATCGCAATACATCTTTTAACCTCCTGGCTGCTGGTGCCAGGAGTGTTGACTGTGGAGCCAAGCAAACTAAAGGTGTTAACAATCTCTATCTCTTCACCACCCATCATGATGCTGCCACTTGGTCCAGTGGTGAGAATCTTTGTCTTCTTGATATTGAGCCTCAATTCATATTGGAGGCTGCAGTCCTTGACCTTCTGAAGCAAGCCTCCTCAGTTTCAGCAAGCAGGGTTGTGTCATCTGCATAACACAGATTGTCGATAAATCTTCCACCAATCCTTCCGCCACGCTTCTCCTCATAGAGCCCAGCCTCCCAGATAATCTACTCTGCATATAGGTTGAAAAGGTATGGAGATAGGGCACATCCATGGTGTACGCACTTCTCAATTTTGAACCATGCAGTATTTCCTTGCTCTGTTCTGACGACTGCCTCTTGGTCCAAATATAGATTTTGCATTAGCACGATGAAATGTTCTGGGATTCCCATTCTCCCCAGAGTCAACCACAGTTTGTTATGATCCACAGAGTCAAATGCCTTTGCATAGTCAATGAAACACAGATAGACATTCCTCTGGTATTCCCTGCTTTCAGCTAAGATCCATCTAATATTAGCTAAAATATCCCTAGTACCACGACCCCTTCTAAACCTAGACTAGATTTCTGGCAGTTCTACATATACCTAATAAATTAATCTTCCCCATCTTGACACACTCTTGCTTGCTGAAAGTGAGGAGCACTTGAAGTACTTGTTGCAGAAGATCTAGGAATGGAGCCATCAATATGGGTTGCATCTCAATGTCAAGAAAACAAAGATTCTTTCCACTGGACTGATAGGCAACATCATGATGTCTGGAGAAGAGATTGAAACTGTCAACAACTTCATCGTACTTGGATCCACAACTGACACACTTGTTCAGGAAATAAAGTGATGCATTGCACTGGGAAAATCTGCAGTTAGAGACCTCTTCAAATTATTGAGGAGTAATGATGTCAGTTTGAAGACTAAGGTGTATCTGACTCAGGCTGTGGTCCTTCTGATCACTTGCTATACATCTGAGAGCTGGACAATGAATAGGGATGACAGAAGAAATATTAATGCTTTTGAGCTGTGGTGTTTGAAGAGAGCATCCCATGAAATGTCAAAAGAACAAACAAACATGTCCTGGAGAGGGTGCCGCTGAAGTGCTCTTTGAAGATAAGGATGATGAAGCTTCACCTCAAATATTTCAGGTATGTTGTTAGAAGGTATTATTCCTTGAAGAGGAACATGATACTTAGATGTGTGAAGACTCTGTAAAGGACAGGAAAACCCTGGACCAGGTGGATCGACACATGACTGCCACAATCAGCTCTAAAGTGTCAGGATGTGTGAAGTGACACAGGATAGGACATGGTCCAGATCTGTTGTTCATAGGCTTACAATGAGACATACTCAATTAGATGGCACCTAACAACAACAATCAATTTAAAAACCCTTCAAGTTCCATTTCATATCCCATCTGCTCACTCAAATTCTCCTACTTTAGTCCATAAGGATTTCTTCTTTCCCTACCTCCAGGTGAACATTTGCTCACAAAATTAGCAATGCATATCCAACATATTAACTATGTATTATCTGACATGTATCCGACAATATAAGAATTGAAGACTAAGTTGTTAGCAATAAATTCCAAATTTACTGATGTATTTACTAAGGATATGTTATTTTCTAGTTGTTCTTACTTGTATTAAACTGCTAAAAAAGTGTTCAAATCCATCAATGGCTTCACCAGAGAAAGATGGGTAGTCTCCTCCCACTGAGATTACAGCCTCAGAGACCCAATGGAGAGTTGCTATCATAATTAAATTGATGTTAGTGGATTTTACACAAACGAAATTATTTAGTCATCAGAAAGGAAGAATGCTCTGCTAATATCTTGATTCTACACATGAAATAAACTGACTTACTTATTAACAGGTTAAATTCTAGCCAGATCATAAGTAATGGAATCAGAATTTAGACCCAAGCAGCCCAGCTTGGTCTAATACATAGAGTGTTGAGCTGCTTACAGAAATGTTATACATGTTGGAAGTTGAAATCCACCAGCTGCTCCAAGAGAGAAAGATGGGAAATCTCCTCTGGTGTGATTGACAGCCTCAGAAACCCACAGGAGAGTCAGTTGTGAAGCTATTCTGAAAATCTGATAGTGAATATTACTGTTGCCTCTCTTGGCCCACATTCAAGCTCATAGTTGAATACACCTACTCTTCACTTACCAACTATCTTGTTATACAATATTTCACATTTATAAGAGTAAACACCTACTACCCAACTATTTTTGGCATCACCAACTTATATCTGGAGGTAGAAATGCCTAGCTGTGAGGCCAGAGCAACACTAGCTTATGATGGTTGTGGTTTTATGCTAACATGGCTGTGTCATGACCATCAGTACTTTGGCAGTTACATAATGCTATAATTTGACAGTTATGTGATAGTCCTTTCCCATTTTGTAATTTCTAATTAACACTGATTTTCACATAATGATAGGGTCTTTAGAACATCACCATGTAACTGAGAAGGGGTTGTAAAATACAGACATGTAAATATAAGATGGATGACAAAACTGTGTGATTAGTTTTAAGATTAAATACAAAAAGGAAGGAAAAATACAGAACACTAGAACGAGCTAGCAGATATTCGCCAAACAGGTATAGAGGTATAAAAATGTTAAGTAGAAGGAATACCAAAATATTATAAAACTGTCTGGAAATTGAGTAATTGAAACTACACTTAACTTTTATTCCTCCTAGTGCTACCTTCTGATAAATAAGAAGCAAGACTATGTCATGATAAATCAGAAGTAAGACTATGAGATGACCTAATGAATAATTTTGTCTGGGCTTACAGAGTGTTGTAGAAGTGGTACAGCTCTCAGGGGCATGGACAAAAAAAAGTCTAGATAGATAGATAGATAGATGATAGATAGATAGATAGATAGATAGATAGATAGATAGATAGATAGATAGATAGACTTTCAGAATTCCTTTGACAATTTGTTGTTGTTGTTGTTGTTATATGCCGTCAAGTTGCTTGCAACTCATAGCGACCCTATGTACAACAGCCCTAAACTCTGCTCTGTCTGTGCCAATCGCATTTTCTCTGACACACCCATCCCGATTACCCCAATCACTGAATCAATCCACCTCATAGAGGGCCTTCCCCTCCTGCACTGTACCCCCACCCTACCAAGAATGATGTCCCTTTCCAAGGACCGGTCCCTCCTTACAACATGCCCAAAGTATATTAGATGGAGCCTCAGAATCCTTGCCTATAGGGACTTTGTGTAAATACTCCTCCCACCATTACCTGTTTCAAGCTATCAACCAAAGATGACTAAACTCTGAGTAAAGAAAAGAGGTACACATGTGGCTTGAACTGGTCCCAGCACACATTGCATGAAACTCTTGCACTGAGTATAAGAAGCTAAAAAAAAGGAGAATCAAGAGCTAACTGAGCAAGACAATGTCCACTCCTGAATGGGCAGTCAGTCTAAAGAAGTCGGGTAGGAGGGAACACATGCTTAATTTCTACAAGGTTGCATCACAGGCTCTTTAAACTTACAGTAAAACTGGAGCACAGAGAAGCCAAAGCACAAGGAAGAATTCAAGATACTAAAGAGCTGAACAGAAGATTTCAAAAGGAAGCGTGGGATAACAAAGTAAAATATTACAATGAAATGTGCAAGGAGCTGGAGTCGGAAAATCAAAAGGGCCAAACTAGCTCAGCATTTCTTAAGCTCAAGGAACTGAGGAGCAAATTCAAACCTTGAGTTGCGATAATCAAGGATGCTTTGGTTAGAATATTAAATGATCCAGGAAGTATTAAAAGAAGGTAGAAAGAGTATACAGAGTCACTGTAACAAAAGAAATTGGCAGACACAGAAGCATTTAATGAAACAACATATGAGCAAAAGCCTATGGTGATGAAGGAAGAAGTTCAAGCTGCTTTGAAGGAAATAGCAAAAAATAAGCCCCCAGGAATAGATGGTATACCAATTGACATATTTCAACTAACAGATGCTGCCCTAGATGTGTTCACCATGTTGTACCAAGAAATCTGAGGACAACCACTTGTCCAACTAAGTGGAAGAGATCTATATTTGTTCCTATTCCAAAGAAAGGTGACCCAACAGGGGGTGGAAATTACTGAACAACATCATTGATATCACATGCAAGCAAGAGTCTGCTGAAGTTTATCCAAAAACGACTGCCAGAAGTGAAGGCTGGGTTTAGAAGGGGTCGTGATACTAGGGATATTGTAATGTTAGATGGATCTTGGCTGAAAGAGAGCATACCAGAGGACTGTCTATTTGTGTTTCATTGATTATGCAAAGGCATTTGACTATGTGGATCATAATAAACTGTGACTGACTCTGAGAAGAATGGGAATCCCAGAACACTTGATCATGCCAATGAAAAACCTACACTTGGGCCAGGAAGCATTAGTCAGAACACAGCAAGGAAACACGTCATGGTTCAAAATTGGGAAGGGATGTGTTCTACCTCTATACCTTTTCAACCTATATACAGAACAGATTATCTGGGTGGCTTGGTGGTATGAGAAGTGTGGCATCAGAATTGGTGGAAGAAACAATATTATAGCAGAAAAAAATAAATGAAGTTATAAGTTATTTCATTTTACTTGGATCCATATCAACAATCAAGGTAACAATAGTCAAAAAATCAAAGGAAGTGTTGCTTTGGGGAAATCTGTTGTTAAGGATATCTCCAATGTGCTAAAGATTGAAGATACCAGATTAAATATTAAGGTGTGCCTTACTCAAGCCATGGTATTTTAAATTATCTCCTGTGCATCTGAAAGTTGGACAATGCATAGAGAGGACAGAATGATAATGGATGCCTTTGAATTGTGGACTGGCAAAAGCAAAAACAAGTCTTTCTTAGAGGAACTGTAACCAGGATGGTCCTTAGAGGAAAAGATGGTGAAACTTTGTCTCATATTTTGGCCATGTTGTCAGGAGAGGCCAGTTCTTGGGAAAAAATACAATCTGAGAAAGATGGAAAGAGAGAAAGAGCCGCAACAAGACAGATACAATGACTACAGCTTCTTGATCTCTGTATAGGTTTGCATGAACACAATTAAGGGTTTGAGCATATCAGAGATAATGAATAGGGCACAGGATAGGGCAAAGTTCAGATCTGTTGCTCACAGGTTGCTATTAGGCATAGCTAGATGGAGCCCAGCAAGAACAATACATCAGCCAGGAAGGCATGCAAAAGTTGAGGCTTCAAAAGTAAATTGAAGCAAATGAAAGATGAGTCACAGAACCATCAGGGAGCCAATCAGTGGCATATGTTGCTGTGACTTCTGTTGAGTCAGCACCAACTCTTGAAGACTCTGGTGCAACAGAACACACATTGCCTAATCTTGGTCCATCATCCCTATGGTATGCCTGAATTGCTTTTTGTTATCACTATATCTTTTGTGTACCTTCCAACCTAAAGGGCTCATCATTCAGCATTCCATCAAACAATATATTGTAATCTACTGCTCTCTGACTGTCTGAATTCACCCACAGCTCCACAGGAGAAAGATGGGCAGTATACTCCTGTAATTTATTGCCCCCCAAAACCTGCTGGAGAGTCAGCAATGAGTCATTTCCTACTCAGCAGCAATGAGAAAATAATTTTCAGAAGCACATCTTCAGTCTTTCTTCCTGATCTGTTTTTCTTGAAGTTCCACTGAAAGCTGCAGTTGAAACGCAACTAGCATAGCAATAGCCATGTTGTTGATGGTTAGGTGCTGTCACGTTGATTCCATTCTCCTTCATGTTTCTAGATGTGCATATGTACTTACACAAGGAGTGAAATTGCTGCTTTGTTAATTATGGGTACAATCAGCTTTAATAGATACTATCAAACAGTAAAGTGACTCTGAGAAGAATGGGAATCCCAAAACACTTGATCGTTCTAATGCGAAACCTAT
>NW_006399809.1:16270423-16277721 GCF_000299155.1 Elephantulus edwardii | reverse complement strand
AAGGCCCTCTATGAGGCGGATTGATTCAGTGACTGGGATAATTGGGATGGGAGTGTCAGAGACAGTGCGATTGGCACAGGACAGAGCAGAGTTTAGGGCTATTGTACATAGGGTCGCTATGAGTCGCAAGCGACTCGATAGCACATAACAACAACAACAACAACATGACAATATAAAAGCATTTCATTCATCTATATCCTCACTCACACATGGCTATACTCTAGTCTTTTTTTAATTAATTTTAATGAAAGTTTACAGAAATTTTGGATTTTTATTCCTTCATTTTTGCACTTTTCTCCCTTCCCAATCTCCCCACCAGTTCACTCCTCTCTGAAATTGTTTACAATTCCTCTCTACAAGTCCACTCCACTATGCAGACTTCATTCTGGACTCCTGTCATGACAATAATACCTAATCATATATCCCTTTTAAACAGTTCTCTCCCTCATCTGTTTCAATGCAGCATAAATAACTTATCCCATCTTTCTAAGTCTCTCCCCAACTCCAATGTCAGTCCCGTTTTACAATAGTGGCACTATGCAGTATTTGTCCTTTTGTGACTAAGATATTTCACTCAGCATAATGTCCTCCAGGGCCACCCATTTTGTATAATTCATGAGTTCCTTGTCTTTCAATACAGCGTAGTATTCCATTGTGTGAATATACCACAGCTTCTCTATCCATTCATTTGTTGATGGGCACTTATGTTGTTTCCAACTCGTTGCTATTATGAACAAAGCTGTGATAAACATGGGTGTGAATATATCTGCTTGGGTGGCAGTTATGGTTTCTTTGGGGTATATTACCAGTAGTGGAAATGCTGGGTCAAATGATATTTCTATTTGTAACTTTTTGAGAAAGTTCCATACTGCTTTCCAATTGCATGTAAGGAGTTCTGGGTGGCCTAGTGGTAAGAAATTGCACTGCCAACCCTAAGACACATGGTTTGAATCCACCAATTGCTCTGAGGGAGAAAGAAGGATATCTTCTTTCATGTGACTTAAAGCTCCTAAAAATCTACTCTAGGATCAGTTATGAGTCAGTTATAATTCAATGCCATGCAACAACAATGATATGGTATGGTATGGTATGGTATGGTATGGTATGGTATGGTATGGTATGGTATGGTATGGTATGGTATGGTATGGTGCTAAGTCCTAACCTTTTCATTACTCTCTCTGTTTCTACTCTTGCTTCCTTCTAATTCAATCTCCAAAACAAAATCAAGAGAAGTATTTTTTAAATACAAATCAGAGTAACCATTTCTGTCTTAAAATAGTTCAACAGTTCCCAGCTGTACCCAACATAAACCCACATTCTTATCCAAAACCTCCATCTCTTTGGAATATCTGATTTCTGCCTCCCCATCCAAATTCACCTTCTGCCATATTCCATGTTTACGTCTGTACTGAAGTCACATCAGTCTTTTTTCACACCCTTTGCATAATATTGCTTTCTCTTTGTCTGGAACACAGCCCCATCTTCCACCCTCCACCTTAACTACTTGTCTGTCTATCTGTTATTGTATTTTCGGTTGCCATCAAGTAAATTCTAACTCATGGAAACCATATGTATAAGAGAACAAAAGATGGTCTGGTCCTGGGTCATCCTCACAGTTGTCAGCATGTTTGAGTCTAATGTTGTGGCTATTGTGCCAATCCGTCTCACAGAGGGTCTACCTCACTCTAATGATTCATCTTTCCCAACGAGGGCTTCAAAGCAAGTGAGTTAAAAAGTTGACTAAATATTATTAATCCTTCAGCTTGCACTTTATAAGTCACTGTCTCTGAGAGATTACTCTTGCCTCTCCACCCAGATTTCACTTTTTTCCTTCAGGACACATATTTCTTATGTCCTTATCTTCCCCAACAGATTGGGAGCTTCATGAGGGCAAAGACTTGGCTCTTGTGTTCTTCAATGTCTGCCCAGTAGCTGGCACAAAATACGAGCTCAATATTTTATCAGGTTGTAATTTAATGAATAGTAACCTTGCCAAGAGAGAATGTAAGGTTAGTGCTCCTTTCATGCTGGGGGGAAAAATGTTTTAAAGGATAAAGCTAAATGCTTCAAGATGTTCAAAAGGCATCATTTACCCATCAATTTAGCTACTACTTACTGAGTCAGGGGCTGACACTACAGCAGCCAACAACTGCGTATGGAGGGGAGAAGCCTATATGCTGTGCAACAAAGATCACACCACAATTCCTTCTCAATTTTTTCTATGCTTTATTGCAGTGAAGTCATCTGCCTGCCTTAGCTCTCTTAACCATTTCATACATGTGTACCCTTGCTCCACTGGGACAGCAACATTTGAATTAATTTTAACTAATCTGCCAGGTTTGTGTCTTTTAAAATTAAAAATGTTCGTAGTTTTTTAAAAATAATAATGTTAGTAAATTTGTCATTCATGTTGATTGTTGTCAAGTTGATTACCACTCATGGCAACTCATTTGTTGCAAAATAGAACTGCTTATAGAGTGCAAGGTGCTCAAGGCACTTAGGGACCTTCAATAACCCTATAAAGTAGGTATTCTCTCCATTTTGCCTAGGAGGAAGTCAGTAATCAGCAAGGATGTGAACTGTTTAAGGTCTCATTTATTGTTGTTGTTGTTGTTGTTGTTATGTGCCCTTGAGTCATCTGTGACTCATAGTGACCCTCTGTACAACAGCTCTAAACTTTGTTCCAATCTCACTGTCTCTGACACACCTACCCCCATTACTCCAGTCACTGAATCAATCCACCTAATATAGGGTCGTCCTCTCCTGCACTGTCCTTCTACGCTCCCAAGCATGACATCCTTCTCCAAGGACTGGTCCCTCCTTGCAACATGTCCAAAGTATGTCAGACAAAGCTTCAGAATCTTTGTCTCCAAGGAGCATCCTCAAGGATGATCCTGTTCATTCTCTTAGCAGTCCATGGTATATTCAATATCCTTCTCCAGCAACACAGCTCAAAGGCATCAATTCTCCTTCTATCCTCCCTAGTCATTGTCCAACTCTCTGATGCATAGCAAGTGATTTCAAAGACCGTGGCCTGTATCAGGCACACCTTAGTCTCCAGAGTAGCACCATTGCTCTTCAGTACTTTGGAGAGGTTCCTACCAGCAGACTTTCCCATCACAGTATGTCTTTTAATTTCCTGGCTGCTGGCACCAATAGTGTTGATTGTGGAGTCAAGCAAACTAAAAGTATTAACCATTTCAATCTCCTCACCATCTATCATGATGATAGATGATTGGCCCAGTGGTGAGAATCTTTGTCTTCTTGATATTGAGCCTCAATCCATATTGAAAGCGGCAATCCTTGACCTTCTGCACCAGTGCTTCATATCCTTTTCAGTTTCAGCAAGCAGAGTTGTGTCATCTGCATATTACAAATTGTTGATGACTCTTCCTCCGATCCTGATGCCACATACAGCTCCGCTTCTGGGATAATCTGTTCTGCATATTGATTGAAAATGTATGGCTATAGAACACATCCCTTTTGCACACCCTTCTCAATTTTGAACCATGCAGTGTTTCCTTGCTCTGTTCTGACAACTGCCTCTTGGTCCAAGTGTAGGTTTCACATTAGCACAATCAAGTGTTTCTGGAATTCCCATTCTTCTCAGAGTCAGCCACAGTTTGTTGCGATCCTTTGCAAAATCAATGAAACACAGATAGACATTCCTCTGGTACTCCCTCCTTTCAACCAAGATCCATCTAATATTAGCTAGTACATTGTTAAATACTTAACCCAGATGTCTCTGGCCTTCTGCAAGGCCATCTTCAGCTACAGTTAAGTTTCATCTCAGCTGAAAACTAATGGATTCAAGGGAGAATAACAGAAGAGGATGCTTTCTTATGTGAGATTTAGAATTGTTCATGGACTCACAGTGCTGAGCACAGATTCTTCAAAGAGTTCATGAGAATATGTCAAATTAATTGTGACTATTATGGAGTTAGATTACAATCTACAATAAAGGCTAGCCACTAGGGACATGTCTTTAATACAAGCCAGAATTGCAAACTGAGTCTTGTCCTTTTCCCAGATCTATTCAGATGTTTAACTCCCTGACAACACTTGGGATGAATCTGAATTAAAGAATCGACACCTGGGTAAGGACCTGGGCCACTGAGACATGGGCAAGGCCTGTCTAAAAGCTTCGCCACAGACTATGTTTCACTCTAGACTTCAGTTTCAGAGGGAAAGGTCAGGGACAGAGCATGGGAACAGGGTCAACCCCTGAATAGGAATGCACCAGGCTCCATTAAAACACCACAGGCTGGAGAGAAGTAAAGGTCAAAGGACTAGGACTATGTCATTAAACATGGAGACTTTTCCAAGTTAAAACTATTAAGCAAGAACACAGGGGCCTCGAGGAGATTTTCCTATTTCTAGCCTTGCTAAACTGACTTTCCTGCAACTTTAGCATATTATTTGCCTCCTTCACTCTCTCACCTCCTCCTTAACTTCTGGCTGCCCAAGAGAGAATCCAGCAATGAGTGCAGCCTTGACTAACAATCTCCTCTGTAGATCCAATGTAGGGACAGAATTTTTTTTACCCCCCCTTCAGAGACAAACTTGTCCCATTGTCCCAGTCATGTTAGCTACATTCACTTAACCTGAAGAACACTGAAGTTAAGAATGCTGCTTTCTTTTAAAATTCAGAATAAGGCTCTTTCCTGGACACCATGCCACTGCATGGACCCCACCCCACTGCACAGACACCACCCCCACCATGTACAACCCACCCTGCCACTGTCCTGCTATCCTGTGCCAGGAGCACCAATATCATAGGTGACGTAATTTCCTTCCCGAACATTACCTTGGTTTTCCTGGCCCCTCCCAGAAGCAACACTTGAGCTGCAAACTCTTTGGACACTGCCTCGCTACAGCCATGGCCCAATCTAGAAGGCCATTTCTCTCCCCAACTGAAACAAATTTTCCCTTGAGTCAAAGGTTCAGAGTAAAATTTGGGTAGGGAGAGTTACCCTTCCCTCTACTGGAGCAGTGAACTCCTGAGCCACAGTTATCAGACCAAGGACCTCCTAAAGCCCAAGGCACAAAAAACTCTATCACAGCAAAGAAGAAATAGACTACCTCATATTCTACATAAAACCAAAACAAGAAGTCACACACACACAAAAAAAGTGATCAAAACACAGGATCATTGGATTTCCTGAAACCAGAAAGTCTGGTGGAACTTTCTGACACAGAGTATAAAAAACAATGATTGAATATTTTTAGCAGGTGAAAGACAACTTAAAAGGGCTGCAAGCAAAAGCTAAGAGGAACTTAAAACAAAAACCAATACAAGACAATGCAGATAGAACAAATGAGGCATTAGAAGCTCTGGTTAAAAAAGAGCCACAATCCTGAATACAAGGACCATTGCTTCAGATGCTGTAAACATGTTTAGAGGGACATATGAGCAGAGTTGAAAAGATGGAACACTGAACCAGTGAAATAAAAGACACACTTCTCAGCATTGATCAGGTAGAACAAAAAGCAGAATCAAAAAGGAAGGAAAAAGAAGAAAACCTAAGAATAATGTGAAACACTATCAAGAGGAATAAGATGCTCATAATTGCAAACACAGAACAGGAAGGAGCAAGTAAAGACACACACACACACACACACACACACATTCTCTTGTATAAGTGTGTGTGTGTGTGTGTGTGTGTGTGTGTGTGTATTCAAGAAGAAAAACACCAAGGTGTATCATAGTTAAACTTGCCAGAAACAAAGATTAAAAAAAAAGACTTCTGAAAGCAGTTAGGGAAAAATAAAGAGTTACCTAGAAGGGAGAGCAAATAAGTTTGAGTGCCAATTTCTCAGCAAAAATCATGTGAGGAAGAAGACCAAATGGCATATATCAAAGACTACAGCTGCCAACTGTCCATCAAATATGATGAAGAGATCAAGATATCTCAGAAAAGCAGACCCTAAGGGAGTATTTAAAAACAAAACAAGCATTAAAGGAAACACTGAGGGAAGTTCTCCATACAGAGATGTCACAGAAAGCAGAAAGGACCAAAGTAATCAGGAACAAAACCTAAAAAAAGAACTCAACAAAATCATAGCAATAAAACTTTGCCTCTCAATAATTATCAATATGCTGTCTATAAGAGACACACTTGAAAAGTGAAGATAAAGAATGACTAAAAATTAAAAGGTGGAAAAAAATATACTAAGCAAATGGCAAGCAGGAAAAAAAGCAGAAGTAGCAATATTAGTCTCTGTTAAAATAGATTGCCGCATAAAAACTATCACAAATGACAAAGAAGGTCACTATATAATGCTTAAAGAGTCAATAGAACAAGAGAACATAACCATAATAAATATCCATGCACCAAATGATAGAGCTACAACACACAGAAAGCAAACAAACATTAACAGAACTGAAAAAAGAAATAGAAACACCACACTCAGGGTCTTGTTCAGTTTTCAAATGTATGGGTGGTTTGGTTTGTTTTTGTTTTTGTTTTTAATACACCTGAGTGCACATGAGTGGGTATTAGAAGATATAAAAAAGTTTCTTGAAACAAATGAGAATGAAAACACAACTTACACTAGGAAACAGCCAAAGCAGTAACTAGAGGTCAACTTATAGCAAAAAAGCAAATATATCAAAAGGGAAGGGGGGAAATGGTAATTGTTTCTTTAAGCCAACATCTCCAGCAAGTTGAGAAAGAGCAGCAAGAAAACAAAACACCTTTTAAAAAAAATCCTAAAAATTAGGGCAGAAATAAATGAAATATAAAACAGAAAAACAATTGAAACCATCAACAAGACAAGGAGTTGGTTCTTAAAAAATATGAACAAAATTGGCAAACTACTAGCAAAACTAACAAAGGTAAAGAAAGAAAAGACAAAAATAATTAAAAAAAGAGATGAAAGGGACAATGTCACAATGTTGTTGATGGTGTTGTTGATTGCCTTCAAGTCAAGCATGACTCATAACGACCCTGTAAATAAAAGGCCTGAAGCCTCTCCACAACTATTGACATTTATCAAAGTTCATAGAGTTTCCAGAGGCATGTTGTTTAGGAAGTGGGTACCACAATAGAACCAATTAAAATTTAAAAAGTTAACAATGGAATATCATGGAAAAACTATACTCAAACAAATATTAAAAAGTAGGAGAAATGGACAAATATTTAGAAACTCATGTTGTTGTTGTTGTTGTTGTTATGTGCCATCGAGTCGCTTGCGACTCATAGCAACACTATGTACAACAGCCCTAAACTCTGCTCTGTCCTGTGCCAATCGCACTGTCTCTGACACTCCCATCCCAATTATCCCAGTCACTGAAT
>NW_006399809.1:16263515-16268303 GCF_000299155.1 Elephantulus edwardii | reverse complement strand
CTTCTCCAGCGGTTCTTTCCACAGATGTAATCGATCTGATTCCTATGCATAAACTCATAGCCTACATGAACTGACAGAGACAAAAATCGAACACCTCAACAGACCCATTACAAAAAAGAAATTGAGCAGAAAATAAAACAACTTACAACAATAACAACAAAAAGCTTGGTACAAGATAGCTTTACTAGTGAATTTTATCAAATATTCTGAGAACTGTCACCAATACTACATAAAGTATTTCAGAAAATAGAAAAAGATTGAAATCTCAAAAACTCATTCTAAAAAAAAAAACCAACTCGTTCTATAAATCAAACATATTCTAGATGCCAAACTCAGGTAAAGAAACCACCAAAATTAAAAACTATAGGCCAATATCTCTCATGAATAAGATGCAAAACCCCTCAATAAAATCTGGCCAATAGAATCCAGCAGTATATTAAAAAAAAAATCACCATTACCAAGTGGGATTCAAAGCAGGTATGCAAGGATGTCAACATAAGCAAAACAATCAGTGTAATTAATCACATTAACAAAGCAAAAAACAAGAGCCACATGATCCTATCAACTGATGCAGAAAAGGAATTTGAAAAAATCCAACACCCTTTACTGATTAAAATGCTCAACAAAATAGGAATAGAGGAGAACTTCCAACATAGTAAAAAGAAAATACACAAAACCAAGGGTCAACATCATTCTCAATGGAAAGAGATCAAAGGCATTTCCCTTTGAGAAAGGGAACTAGGCAAATATGTCCATTATCACCTGTCCTATTCAATATTGTATTGTAAGTCTTAGAGAGAGCAATAAGATAAGAGAACGAAATAAAAGGTATCCAACTTGGCAAAGGGAGGGAAAATTATCTCTATATGCAAATGATACAATTGTTGTTGTTATGTGCCGTCTAGTCACTTACAACTCATAGTGACCCTATGTACCACAGCACTAAACCCTGCTTTATCGTGTGCAAATCTCACTACCTCCGACACACCCATCCGATTGCCCCAGTCACTGAATCAATCCACCTCACAGAGGGTTTTCCCCTCCTGCGCCTCCTCCACCCTCCCAAGCATGATGTCCCTCTCCAAGGACTGGTCCCTCCTTACAACATGTCCAAAGTATGTCAGACGAAGCCCCAGAACCCTTGCAATACCCATCACAATACCTAATCACAAGATTAAATACTTGGGAGTAAATCTAACTGTTGTTGTTGTTATGTGCCGTTGAGTCGCCTGCGACTTAGGGACCTCTCTAAAGTACTCAAGAGCAGCGGTGTCTCTCTGGAGACTAAGGTGCGCCTAATATAGGCCATGGTTTTTGCAATCACTTGTTATGCATCAGAGAGTTGGACAATGACTAGGGAGGATAGGAGAATTGACGCCTTTGAGCTGTGGTGCTGGAGAAGAGTATTGAATGTACCATGGAATGCCAAGAAAATAAACAGATTCATCCTAGAAAGGGTTAAACCAGGCTGCTCCTTGGAGGCAAGGATTCTGGAGCTTCATCTGACATACTTTGGACATGTTGTAAGGAGAGACAGGTCTTTAGAGAGGGACATCATGCTGGGTAGAGTAGAGGGAAAGAGCAGGAGGGGAACACCCTCTACGAGGTGGGTTGATTCAGTAACTGGGGTAATCGGGATGGGTGTGTCAGAGGCAATGCAATTGGCACAGGATAGAGCAGGGTTTAGGGCTGTTGTACATAGGGTCGCTATGAGTTGCAAACGACTCGACAGCACATAACAACAACAAAACAACAGATCTTAGAGAGATGCAAATTAAAACTATGAGATATCATCTCACTCAACAATAGCAAAGTTCAACAGAGTAGCAAACAACAAATGCTTATGAGGTTATGGAGAGATTGGAACCCTTATTCACTACTGGTAGGAGTGTAAAATGGTGCAACCACTATGGAAAGAGGTATGGGGCTTTCTCAAAAAGATGGAAATAGAAATACCATTTGACCCAGCAATTCCACTAGTACAAATGTACCCTAACCCTAACCCTAACCCTAACCCAGGCACACCTTAGTCTCCAGACAGTCACGGTTTCTCTTCAGTACCCTAGAGAGGTCCTTGACAGCAGATTCTCCCAATGCAATTTGTCTTTTCATTTCCTGGCTGCTGGTATCAAGAGTGTTGTTCTGGAGTCAGGCAAACTGAAGCTGTTAACAATCTCAGTCTCTTCACCCTCTATCATGATGCTGCCAATGGTCCCAGTGGTGAGAATCATTGTTTTCTTTTGTTTCAATTCTTGTTGAAGGCTGCAGTCCTTGACCCTATGCAGCAAATGCCTCAGTTCCTCATCAGTTTCAGCAAGCAAGGTTGTGTCATTTTCATAATAGGTTGTTGATGAGTCTTCCTGTAACCTGATCCCATGTTCCTTTTCATAGAGCCCAGCCTCCCAGATGATGTTCCACATACAGATTTAAAATGTATGGAGATAGGATACATCCCTAGGGTACAGCTTTCCTAATTTTGAACCATGCAGTGTTTCCTTCCTCTGTTCTGGCAACTGCCTCCTTGACCAAGTATAGGTTTCAAACAACAACATTGTTGTTTGTTGTTATGTGCAGCCGAGTTGCCTGCGGTCCATAGTGACCTATGTACAGCAGCTCTGAACCCTGCCCTGATCTGAGTCATTCTCACTAATTCCAACACACCTGTCTGCACTGCCCCAGTCACTGGTTTCGCACAAGCACAATCAAGTGTTCTGGGATTTCCATTCTTCTCAGAGTTAGCCACAATTTGTTACATGATCCATACAGTCAACTGAAGTCAATGAAATAAAGATAGATGTTCCTCTGGTACTCTCTGCTATCAGCCAAGATCCACCTAACATGACTACAAGTAATAAGATAGATGAACTCTCCTAAAAATTTCCATCCAGAAACCCCTATTGAGCAGTTCTGTTTGTTCTCTAAAGGTCACTACGAGTTGGAATAGGCCCAATGACAACAAAATCATTAATTATAAAACTCATTCACTGCCACTGAGTCAGAACTAACTCATAGCAAATACCCACAGTGGGGTTTTTAGCAGATTCCATGGAAGGAAATAAGTAATCTTTCTCCTGAAGGATCATTAGGAGATTTGAAACATCGGTCATGACCTTTGGGTTAGTAGCACAATTCACTATGAACTACTCTGAAACATTTCTCTAACAGAAATGTAAACACATGTGCATCAGAAAATATGTATAAGAATGTTTGTTCTTAGGGTCCCTAGTCTTAATAACCAAAATCTGGCAAGTATTCAAATATACATGTACAGGAGAATAAATAAAATAAATTTAAATATATTTATACAACTTAAAATTCAAACGAATTGCTATTGAGTCATAATTGACTCTCCAGTGGGTTTTCAGATGCTGTAAGTCACAGGGAAGCAGATTGCCCATCTTTCTCTCATAGAGATACCAGTGGATTTGAACTTCCAGAGAAGCATTCCCTTTGAGTTAGCAGCACATCTCCCTATGGACTACTAGATAGAAATAAGACTAAGGTGTGCCTAAACCAGGTCATCATCTTTGCGATTACTTGCTATGCATCAGAAAGGTGAACAATGACTAGGGATGATGGAAAGAGAATTGATGCCTTTGAGCTGTGGTGCTGGAGAAGAGAACAAACTGCTAGGAAAACAAACAGGTTCATCTTAGAGAGGGTGAAACCGGGCTGCTTTTGGAAGCAAGGATTCTGAGGCACGTTGCAAAGAGCCATCACTCCTTGGAAAAGGACATCATGCTTGGAAGGATGGAGGGACAGCCCAAGTGAGGAAGACACTCAATGAGATGGATTGATTCAGTGATTAGGGTAATGAGGGTAGGTGTGTCTGAAACAAAAAAAGTTGGCACAAGATGCATCAGGTTTCAGGGCTATTGTCCATAGGGTCTCTATGGATAGCAAGTGACTTGATGGCACTAACCACAACAACAGCATGTGAGAAAAATATGGATCAATTCAACAAATGCAATGTTGAAGAAAGATGGAAGCAAACAAATATATTCTCTGTGATTTGAGTTACAAAATTCAAAGCAGGTTAAATTAATCTATGGTAATGAAAGTATCAAGAAAATTAGAAAGTTATGGGGAGGAAACAATGGTGGGACAAGAATATGTACAGGGAGGTTTTTGAGTACAGGTCATGTTCTATTTTTTTAAACTGACTTCTGACTAAACAGGTGTGTTTACTTTATAAAGAGCTCTGGTTGTTGTCAATGTCTGTCATTGAGTCGAGTACAACCTGTAAGAACCCTGTGAAAAACAGATCTGAACCCTACCCTATCCTGTGCCATTCTCTTATTTCTTGACACACTACCACCCATTGCAGCAGTTACAGTGTCAATCCACCTAGTTGAGGGTCTTCTCTCTTTTGTCAGCCCTCTGCCTTTCCAAGCATAATGTCCCTTTTGGAGGAATAGCCCCTCCTAGCAACAAGCCTGAAGAATATGAGGCAAAGCTTTATAATCTTTGCCTCCAAGGAGTACTCTGGTTGCACTTTCTCCAAGACATATTTGTTTGTTCTATTGGCAGTCCATAGGATATTCAGTACTCTTCTCCAACACCATAGCTCAAAGACAAGAAACTCGTGTTGTTGTTGTTGTTGTTGTTGTTGTTATTATGTGCCATCGAGTCGCTTGCAACTCATAGTGACCCTATGTACAAGAGCCCTAAAAGCCGCTCTATCGTGTGTCAACTTCACTGTCTCAAACACACTCATTCCCACCACTCCACTCACAGAATCAATCCATCTCATCGAGGGTCTTCCTCTCCTGCACCGTCCCTCCACTC
>NW_006399809.1:16247305-16261580 GCF_000299155.1 Elephantulus edwardii | reverse complement strand
TTGATCAAACATGCAATCAAGATGCATTGATAATAATGGGCAACTGGAACGCAAAAGTTGGGAACAGGGAAGAAGGATCAGTAGCTGGAAAATACAGGCTCGGAGAGAAATGAGGCTGGAGATAGAATGATAGAGTTCTGCACATTCAATGATTTACTCATTGCAAATATCTTTTATTAGAAACATAAACGCAGACTATACACATGGATCTCACTTGATGGCATGCATAGGAATCAAATTGATTACATTTGTGGAAAGACTCGCTGGAGAAGCTCAATATCAGCAGTGAAAACCAGGCCGGGTGCTAATTGTGAGGACAGACCACCAACTACTCATATGCATGTTCAAGCTGAAGTTGAGGAAAATTAAATCAACTCCACAGTAACCAAGATTTGACCTTAAGTCTTTCCCGCTCAAATTTCAAAACCATCTCAGGAACAGGTTTGAGGCCTTGAGCACCAATGAGCGTAGACCAAATGAGCTCTGGGAGGATATAAAGAGAATCATCCTTGAAGAATGCAAAAGATCATTACAAAGGCTAAAGAAGAAGAAAAGACCAAGATGGATGTCAGATGAGATTCTGAGAATCACATAAGAGCGCCGAGAAGCCAAAGCTAAAGGGAAAAATCAAGAAATTAAAGAGCTGAACAGAAAATTTCAAAAGGCAGCTCGGGACAACAAAGCAAGATATGAAATGTGCAGAGAGCTGCAGTCAGAAAGCCAAAAGGGCAGGACTTGCTCAGCGTTTCTTAAGCTGAAGGAGTTGAAAAACAAATTCAAGCCATAGGTGGCAATACTTAAAGATAATTTGGGTAGAATGTTAAATGATCCAGGAAGTCTCAAAAGAAGATGGAAGGAGTACACAGAGTCACTGTATAAGAAGGAATTGGCTGACACAGAGGAATTTCATGAAATAACATATGAGCAACAGCCTATGGTAAAGACGTTCTAGTAGTGTAGTATATTATATATTGGACTGCTAACTAGAAGGTCAACAGTTCAAATTCACATAAAGAAAGATAGGGAACATCTTCCTATTAAGATTTCAATTTCAGGTGGCTATTATTTGGAATTGACTTGATGGCAGTGGATTTTTATAGTATTTATGTTATATATCAACAAAAATTTACCCTAAAAGCATATAGGAAGAGTATTGGCAATAATGCTGCAGTAAATAATAATATTTTTAAAGCTCATAGACAGATTATTAGAGATGAATGTCAAGTTTTTAAAAAATGAAGATTTAAAGAATGACAAGAAAAACCATCTTATTTTCAAATTTTAATTTTCTGATCATTTTTCAAAGTTATGGCCTTGAGTTATTGTTGTCACAACACTTGGCTCTCAGCTTTTGTTTTGGCTGTATGATTTTATTGTCTTTGTGCATTTGCAAAGTCATTCTTGTATTTGTTTCAAGGTAGTCTTTTATCTGTGTATATATACATTCCCATGTGCCCATAAAGACACGTTGTTGTTGTTATGTGCCATCGAGTCACTTGTGACTCATAGCGACCCTATGTACAACAGCCCTAAAACCTGCTCTACCCCTTGCCAATCTTTTTGTCTGAGACACACATATCCCCCATTTTCCCAGTGACTGTATCAATCCATTTCATCGAGGGTCTTCCTCTCCTATGCTGTCCCTCCACCCTCCCAAGCATGACATCCCTCTCCAAGGACTGAGCCCGCCTTGCAACATGTCCAAAGTATGTCAGACAAAGCTTCAGAATCCTTGCCTCCAAGGAGCAGCCCGGCTTTATCCTCTTCAGGATGAACTTGTTTGCTTTCCTAGCAGTCCATGGTGTATTCAATACTCTTCTCCAGCACAACAGCTAAAAGGCATCAACTCCCCTCTATCATCCCTAGTCATTGCCTAGCTCTCTGATGCATAGCAAATAATTGCAATGACCATGTCCTATATCAGGCACATCTTAGTCTCCAGACTGACATCATTGCTCTTCATTACTTTGGAGAGGTCTCTCACAGCAGACTATCCTATTGTAATTTGCCTTTTAATTTTCTGGCTGCTGGTATCAAGAGTGTTGATTGTAGAGCCAAGCAAAGTGAAGCTTGTCAACAATCTCAATCTCTTCACCATCTATCATGATGCTTCCAATTGGTCCAGTGGTGAGAATCTGTTTTCTTGATGTTGAGCTTCAATCCATATTGAAGGCTACAATCCTTGATATTCTGCAGCAAGCACTTCAGGTATTCCTCAGTTTCAGCAAGCAGGGTTGTGTCATACATGTACACAACATAAGTACGCAGCTACACAGCAATGAGTCTGGTAATAATAACCATCACAAAGAGTCTGACTATTTTATCATTGTGCTTGGTCTATGTATACATGCTCTTTGACATTCAGCACTCATTAAAAGAGGCCAGAAGTTATTTGAGTAGCTGTCGTGCTCATGAAAAAACTGTGCTGTGTAGTAGGGGATAAAACTCAATATATGCTTTTGATGCCACCACTGATTGTCTACACACCACTGGAGAAATTATTCAACTTTTTCCATTTCATCTCTGCTTGTGTCAAATAAAAGAAATAATACCCAGCTCATGGGACTATCTTCCATTTTTCTTCTATCATCCTTATAATTGTCCAGCTCTTTGATGCATAGCAGATGATTGAGAAGACAATGGCCTGAATTAGGTGCAACATTGTGTTCAAACTGGTATCACTGTTCTTCAATATTCTGGAGATGCCACTGACAGCAGAGTTGCCCAATGCAATATATCTCCTGATTTCCTGCATCAATCATCTGCTATGCATTGGAGAGCTGGACAATGAATAAGGATGACATAAGAGGAATTGATGCCTTTGAGTTGTGATGCTGGAGAAGAGCACTGAATACCCCATGGACCGCCAAGAAAACGAACAGTTGTGTCCTGGACAGGGTGCAATTGGACGAGTGTTCCTTGGAGGCAAAGATGACAAAATTCATTTTTCATACTTTGGACATGTAGTTAGGTAAGGCTATTCATTAGAGAGGGACATCATGCTTGGAAAGATGGTGGATCAGCAAGGGAGAAGAAGACCCCCAATAAATTAGATTGGTAGGGTGACTTCAGCAATAGACTTGAGTGTTTCAGAGATAGGGAGAATGACACAAGAAGGACAGGGCTCAGAATGCCTGTTCATAGGGTCACTATGAGTTCTACTCAACTTGATGGCACCTAACAACAATAGCAACATAAGACTAGACTGAGAAATAAATACAACATTTACAGGAACGTGCCTCGTACATTGTGAGCACTCAACAAATACTACTTCCCAGTTCTAGTCTCAACCCCTTCCAATAAGATTCAAACAGTTGAAACAATTAGCAGATTTTTTGGCAGAAAATTTTACCCATTTTAAAATAAACATTGTTTCCTCCATATTTTAATGAGGGCAAAATGTCAGGCCATTGAACTTGATTAAGAGACTGGATATTTTCAGAAAAGGCTTAAAAATATTCCAGGCCTGGTTATTCCAATAAGATAGCCAAATAGACAAATAAAAGGACAAATTGTAGTGGAACCTAACATTTGAATTTATAGAGCACACAATTATTCAACTATATACAAGTGAAAATACATACCCAGGAGCAGGGTTATTCAAGAATTTTGGTCTTAAACAACATTTTCTGAAGGAGATCACAAAATGGATGTGTCCAAATCTCTTAAGAGGACAATGTGGTGAGCATGGAACTGAAGCCTATACCCAGCTTCTACTTTTTTGAGTGAATCATCTAATCATCTCTGTGACTGACACAGATCACCAGAAAAGAGTCTGAGGCATCTCTGAGGCCTAGGAGACCTTGTGATTGGCTGAGAGGAGAAAGTAAGCCTAATTATGTTTGAACAGAGATTTCCTATCAAAGAAATGAACCACAGAAAGGAGAAGAAGAGAGTGTGGTTAACCCACACAGTCCAATTAAAGACTAAGATTTCTTCCTGCTCCTCACAGCAAAAAACTGCTTAATAAAGGTGACGTCCATGCATAGGTATCTTTTGTATATTACACAATGTGATGGATAATTTAATGTGTTAAAATCCATAGGTAATGTCTCCCAATGATTTGGTAAACATCAGACTAGCTGTTGTTCTACAGTATAATCCAAAATAATCTATTGTGATCTCTCAAAATGTAATTTTGGGCTCTGCCATATTTCCTTTCAAGGAGGCAGGTCCACCACTTTAGGGTGTAACTTTTTAATAAGGCAGTCTTTACCTTTTTACCTTAAAAAAAATAATAATGTAATCTTGGACGTTTCCTTAGGTTGTATTCTACCTCCTGTCATGTCATGAACTAACCCCTTAAAGTAAATCTATCTCTATCTATAGATAAATGAGAGATTTACATATTTATCTCATTGGTTCTATTTCTATTAAGACCCTAAGACACCAATAAAACCAAAAATTCTTGCTATCATACCAGCAGCCAGTTCAGTTTCATTTTTATAACATTCCTAATTTTATCCACAAGAGAGATATTGGTTTTGTACTTACTTTAATATTTTACACTTTTGTCCTTATTGTGTCAAATATATGTGTAGAAAATGGGACAATGAAGGGTAAAACAAGTGATTAGAAACATGTCTTATAACCTTACTACAACTGGAATAAAAATGGAATTTATCATGTGAGCTTGAATCAATTATACGAGCTTGATCCAGGGAATCTCTCAACTGAAAGTTTACTGTATTTGCTGTATTGTCTGTACATCTGCAAATGGGGGCAGGGGGAATTAAGCAAAAGAACATAGCCTACATTCCAGGAAACAGATCATCAAAGATTGAGTTTGTCAAAAGCATACATTTTGCATTTTAAAGCTTAGAGAATTCTCTTATCTTCAACACTAATGGTTATCTTGTTACAACTCTATACACTGATAAGCAACACATATTCACATCCTTTTAGCATATTGTTGGAATGGGCTATTCCTTGGAGAGGGGATATCATACTTGGCAAAGTGGTGTGTCAGCAAATGAGAGGAAGACACTCAATGAGATGGAATGACACAATGACTGTAGCAATTGGCTCTAGTGTATCAGGAAGTGTCAACATGGAATCAAAAGGCTATGTGTCCCTAGTGGTTTAAACTCACCATTTGCTCCATAGAGAAAAGATTATCAGTCACTTCCCATTAAGATTTACCATTTCAAAAGCCCAGTGGAGTCAGAATCTTGATTTGTGGTTGGCTATTATAAAAGGTATTGCTTTGTTATTTTTCTTATTTTCCTTCTCTGGGTTTTCTTTGTTAATATAGAGGAATCGCACCGACTTTTGTATATTGATCTTGTTGTCTGCCACTCTACTAAATTGATCTACTAGCTCTAAGAGTTTTTTTGTTCAGTCCTTGGTGTTTTATACACTATCATATCATCTGGATGCCTACTATTTCCTTCTCTTGTCAAACTGCCCTACCAAGCACTTCCAATGCAATATTGAATAACAGTGGTGACAGTGGGCATCCTTGTCTGGTCCCTGTTCGCAAGGAGAATGCTTTTATTCTCTGTCAAGAAAGATACGGTTTCTAGGTTTTGCATTTATACTTTTCACTATGTTGGAGAAATTCCTTTCTATTCCTGTTTTGCTCAGTATTTTAATCAAATTTTGGATTTGTATTTTGTCAATGCCCTTTTCTGTATGAATTGCTAAGATCATGGGGTTTTTTTTTTAATATTTGCTTTGTTAATGTGATGAATTTCACTGATTGTTTTTCTTATGTTGAACCATCCTTGCATACTTGTTATGAATACCACTTTGTCAAAATTAATTCTTTTTTGATATGTTGGATTCTATTGTCCAGGATTTTGTTAAGGATTTTTAAAAATACTGATTTCTTTACAAAGTTCTAATACACTGTTTTTCGCAGAAGATCCTTCCCGTTTCCTTCACACACTACCACTCATTGAATTATGCAACCCTGTGATTAACATACACACACACATCCTCACCCTTCTGCTTCCACCCATTCCTTGGATCTTCATACTCATTCTACAATGCTGATTTTTATACAGTATTTGTCCTTATGGAACTTAGCTCGTTCACTCAGCATAATGCTTTCCTGTCCCTCCCAAGTGAGGTAGTAATTTACGTCATTGCTCCAGCATGGTGCATAGTATCCCATCGTAAGAATGTACCACGACTTCTCAATCCATTTGTTTGTGGTTGGATATCTGGGCTGTTCCCATGTTCTTCCAATGGCGAATAACACTGCTATGAACATTGGTGTAGAAGTCTCCATTTGAGCTTCAGTTCTCTTTTTCTTGGGATATAGTCCAAGCATTGGAATAGCTGAGTCATACGGAATTTCTATGTTCAGCTTTTTAAGGAAGCACCAAACTGCCTTCCAGAGTGTTTGTACCATTTTACAATCCCACCAACAATGTATAGAGTTTCTATCTTGCCACATCCTCTCCAACATTTATTACTTGCTTTCCTGTTGAACTTTGCCACTGCTACTGGAATGAGATAGTATCTCATTGTGATTTTTATTTTCATCTCTCTGATTGCCAGTGGTTTAGAGCATTTCTTCATGTGTCTGTTGGCCATTAAAGTATCTTCCTTTGTGAAAATTCTTTCCATGTCTTTTGCCTATTTTGTAATTGGGTTATCAGTCTTTTTCTTGCAGAGGCCCCAGGAGTATTCTATAAACTTTTGTTATGAGACTCTTGTCTGAGATGGTATTTCCAAATGTTTTTTCCCAGTCAGTAGGTTTTCTTTTCACCCTGTTGGGAAAAGTGTTTGGTGCACCCAGGGATTTAATCTTTAGAAGGTTCCATTCATCAATTTTATCTTCTTTAGATTGTGCATTTCTGGCTGTATTTGGCAGTCTCTTTATACCTTAGACTCGGTTCTAAGCTTGATCACAGTTTGTCTCTTATGAACTTTATGTTTTTGGATTTTACTCCCAGGTCTCTGATCCACCTTGTGATTTTGTGTATAGTGTGAGATGTGGATCCTGTTTCTGCTTTCCACAGTAGCAGTCCAATTTTGCCAGCACTATTTGTTGAAGATGTTAAGGATTTTTGCATCTATGTTCATGAGAGATATTGGTCTATAGTTCTATTTTTAGTAATATCTTTGCCTGGTTTTCATTTTAGAGTTTTGTTTGCCTCATAGAATGACTCCAGGAGTGTGCCTTCTTTTTGAATTTTTTAAAATAATTTAAGTAGAATTGGTGGTAGATCTTTGAATGTTTGGTAGTTCAGCTGTGAAGCCGTCGGGTCCAGGAATTTTTCTGTAGGGAAGTCTTTTTATGACCAGCTCATTTTTTTTTTTTGTGATCAGTCTGTCCAAGTGTTCTATATCTATCTGTGTCAATCCAGGTAGGGTCTGGGTTTCCTAGAATTTGTCCATTTCCTATAGGTTTTCAAGTGTGTGTGTGTGTGTGTGTGTGTGTGTGTGTGTGTGTGTGTGTGATGTGCTATATCAAGTTGCCTGCAACTCATTGCAATTCTATGTACACTAACTCTGAAACTTACCCTATCCCAAGGCAATCTCATCATCTCTGACAGACCTAATCCCACTTCTTCAGTCATTGAGTCAATCCATCTTCCTCACCTATGCTGTCCCTCTACCCTTCCAAGCATGATCTCCCTCTCCAAGGACTGGTCTTTCCTGGCCCAGGCCCAATCATAGTCCATCCAGTATAGCTTTCCATAATATTTCAATATTATCAATTTAATTTCTTCTGGTTCTGTTGTGACATCATGTCAACCATTTCTTAATTGAGTTATCTGTATCTTCTCTTCCCCCCCCTTTTGTTAAATTTGCCAATGGTTTGTCTATTTTATTGACCCTTCCAAAAAACCAGCTCCTGGTCTTGTTGATGGTTTCAGCTGTTTTTTTCTGTTTCTTATCTCATCGATGTTAGCTCTTGTCCTTATAATTTCCTTTCTTCTTAAGGCTGTAGGGTTAGATTTTTGTTCTTTTTCTATTTGATGAAAGTGTTGAGTTAGATAATTTATTTTGCTTTTTCCTTCATTTTTTACATGTGTGCCTATTGCTGTGAACTGCCCCTTGAGGACTGCCTTAGCTGAATCCCATAGGTTTTAGTATGCTGTATTTTCATTATCATTTGTTTTGAGGAACTTTTTTATTTCATTCTTTATATTTTTCTGTAATGCAATCATGTTCTAGCAGGATGTTATTTAGCTTCCACTTTGGTGGTTTTATGAGCTTTATCCTCTTGTGGTTAATTTCTAGTTTTATGGCATTGTGGTCTGAGAAGATACTTTGTATTATTTCAATGTTTTTTAATTTTTTAAGGCTTGCTTTGCGCCCTAATATATGATGGTTTCTGGGGAATATATCGTGTGCACTTGAGAATAAAATGAATTGAGTTTCAGTTGGGTGTAGTACTCTGAATACATCCACAAAGTCAAGTTGGCTGACTGTGTACTTTAGATCTTCTGCATCTTTGTTAAATTTCTTTTTAGCTTACCTAAACTTTGGTGAGAGTGGTACATTAAAGTCTCCTACCATTATTGTGGTGCTGTCTCTGTAGTTTGTAGGTCTATCATTTGGTGTATAAATGTTGTTCAAGACTATGTCTTCTTGATTTATTGTGCATTTAATCATTATATAGTGTTCTTCCTTATCTTTTATGGTGATTTTTATCCTGAAGTCTATTTAATCAGAGATTAGTACTTTAGTATTGTCACTCCTGCTTTTTTGTGGATGTCATCTGCCTGGTATATTTTTTTCTAGCCTTTGGTTTTTTAAGTGTCTTCATTTCTTAGATGTGTCTCTTGTAGGCAGCATATTGATTGCTTTGGGTTTTTTATCCATTCTGTTATTCTTTTTAATTGGCACATTTAGTCCACTCATATTAAGTATGATTATTGATAGGCCAGGTTTTATCATTGGCATTTTACTGTGTTTCTTGTTACTATGGTCCATTCACTTTCTTTTGTTGTCTGTGTGTGTGAAAGACTTCACATAAAATCTCTTATAGTCTTGGTCTTATTTTCACAAACTCCTTAAGTTCCTTCTTTTTCTGCCAAAGACCTGACTTCTTCACTTTTGATGGACAGCTTTGCTGGGTAATGGGTCCTCACTGACAATGGTTTTCTTTCAACTTTCTGCACATGCCATCCCATTGTCTTCTAGCTCGCATGGTTTTTGCTGAGAAATTAAAATATAATCTGATTATGTCCCCTTTGTAGGTGACTCTTTGTTTTTCTCACACTGCTTTTAGTATCCTATCCTTGTCTTTTATTTTGGAGAATTGAACTATGATATGACTTGATGTTTTTCTTTTGGGATCTAGGCTGAGCTTCTTGGACGTGGATTTTTCCATTCTCCATAACACCTAGGAAGTTTTCTTATAGTACCTCAGGCTCATCCTAGAGAGGGTTAAACCAGGCTGCTCCTTGGAGGCAAGGATTTTGAAGCTTCATCTGACATACTTTGGACATGTTGCTAGGAGGGACCAGTCCTTGGAGAATGACATCATGTTTGGGAGGGAGGAGGGATAGCACAGGAAAGGAAGACCATCGATGAGATGGATTGGTTCAGTGACTGGGGTCATGGGGATGGGTGTGTCAGAGACTGTTAGATTGGCACAGGATACAGCAGGGTTTAGGGCTGTTGTGCATAGAGTCACTATGAGTCTCAGGCAACTTGACAGCACATAACAATAACAACAGCAACCTCTTCCACAATTTTCTCAATGACTTTCCTGTTCATGTTCTGGAATTCCAATCATATGTATGTTGTTCCTTTTGATGTGATCCCACATAATTCTAGTGTTTTCTTAATGTCTCATCTCTGATTTCTTTTCAGCTATGTTTCCTTTGAGGCTCTTGTCTTCCAGCTCACTGATTCTCTGTTCCATCCCCTCTGCTCTACTTTTTTTTTCTTCCCCCCCCCCGCCCCCCCGCCTACTGCATGTTAGACACTTCTGCCATTTTGGTCTTAATATTCTGGATTGCATTTTCATGTTTTTCTGTTATTTCCAGTACTATGTTGGCTGTACCCTCTCACTGTTGTAATGAATTTTTAAGTTCTTGTACCTCTTCATCTCTAGTTTCTATTTCTTCCATCTTTTGCATTTTCTTCTGTAGTTGTTCAAGTAGCTCTTCATTGATACATTTTTTCTGGTTCCACATTCACTTTTTTAATGGCTTCCATTGTTTCTTACATCATTTGCACCTTCTTCTGTAGCTGTTCAAATAACTCCACATCGACATTTTCTTCTAGTTTTCTGTGTCTAGGGTATTCACTGAGTCTGATTTTTAGAAGGATTATTTTGGGTTTTTTCATGATGTTTGAGGTAGCCTGCTGCTTTCTTGACATTATGAGAATCTTTTCTTGGGAGATGTTAGGCTGTTATAAATGTATAACGTCCCAGGGGAGGATGATGTTCAAATGGTCATTCTCCACAAACTGCACCTGGCCCACACCTGTTCCCTTTTGGCTTAAGAAATCCCAAGCCTTCTCTGCATGTTGCAGTCAGAAGATTTAAGGACAGTACCAGCCAATGATTTCTTGACTGATGCTTCCATGAATTTTAATTGTGTATCTAAATAAAATTAAATTTTTAATAAATTCAATCTTCTTTTTATCATGATATTATTTCTTAATAAAGTTACAATGGTTTTTGTTTTCTTTCTGTTGCTGTGTAATCTCTACTGCAAGCCCTCTGGTGGGTTTTCAGAGGCAGTCAATCAGACTAAAGATGATTGTCCATCTTTCTCCTGTGAAGCAGCTGGTGGATTTAAACTATGTACCTTTGGGTTGGCAGCACAACTTCTCACTATTAAGTCATCAAAGCTCACCACAGAAATAGATAAGCAGATTTTTTTTTAAATTTTATTTCTGTGTGTGTGTACCGTCAAATCAGATCTGACTGGTACAGGAGGATATTGCGCCTCCTTCTCCGGCAGGGTGTCTGGTGGATTCGAACCGTGTTCCTCTGGGATTGCAGTGCAGCTTCTTGCCACTAGGCCACCAGAGCTCCCCAATAAGCAGATTTAGATATATCCATTTATCACATATTCAAACTTTCAAAACAGATAGGAGCTGGCTCATAAATTAAAGCAAGAAAATGAGGGAAAGGTCTTTTTTTTTCTTAGTTGTTGATGAAAATAGAACTATGTATGGTAATAAGGACTTTGTTAAAGTTATTTTTGTACACTGGCTTACAGAGCTCTGATTAGAATTCTGGAGAGGGTGGGAAACAAGCAGAGGACTATCTAAAGTATGGTACATACCCTGAACACCACTTCATGGGGAGAGTAACACTGAGCAATTTCTACTAACCATCACTGTTATAAGTTAAAATTAATACTTTGCTCTCTGAAGTTCTTCATGGGTCAAGGCAGATGTTTGATCTTGCTCTGCTGAATATGGAAAAAAGAAGGAATGGAAAAAATTACTGAACACATTGTAGACAAGGAAGGTTCGGTTGCTATTTTCACATAGGGCCATAATTTGTTAAGTAAAAGATGAATGAGCTGAACTTGTTTTGTTGAGTTCTATTATGGTCAAGTTTCTAAAAGATGGATGTCAGATGTTTGCATAGGGGTGTGATTTCAGTGTTCACTGCAGGTGCTGTATATGTACCTGTGGAGTAAAGCAATTACAATTTATTGTCCATCAATTTAGCTATGAAAAGAAGCACAAGGTCTTTTTTTTATGTCATGCTGTTGTTGTTAAGTGCCATCCAGGCATAGGTGACTCATAGCAACCCTATGAATGAAAAGACCTGAACATTTGTATAACTTTCATCCTTTCTCCACATTCATAGGGTTTCTGGAGTCAAGCTATTTCAGAAATGGATGCCACTCCTGCTTCCAAGCTTGTTTTAATCGAGGAGCTCCACCAAACATGGTCCACCATGGGTAACCATTATCACATTTGACACATCAGAGTCACAGTGTTCAGCTTCACAGCAACCACGAGTTACCATTGTAAAGCAAGTGGACAGACCAGGGCTATACCACATAGAGAAAAACATACCATAGCATTCACAGTAGTAAAACTCAAACTCATTGCCCCTCAATCAGAAGCACCCATAGCTGACCCTCCAGTGGATTTAGGGAGGCTATTAATTGCACCAGAGGCCACTGTCTATCTTTCTGCCATGGAGCAGGTGCCACCATTGAGTTAGCCACCAGAGTTCTCTTACAGTAAAAGTTTGGGCCTTTCCCGGAAGGTAGGGAGGCGGCGCCGGCCTCTGGGGGCGGCCTCAGCGATGGCCCCTCAGCGGCATGGGCGCTGTCTTTAGCCGGGGAGCCGGAGCAGGAGAGGATGGCCTCGCCCGGGTCGGCCTTGCCGGGAGAGCAGGCCCCGGGAGCTGAGGAGGAGCAGGGCCCCTCAGGGTCGCCAGCGTCCCTCTTAGGGCCCCTGCTCCCCCTACAGCGGGAGCCGCTGTACAACTGGCAGGCGACCAAGGCGTCCCTGAAGGAGCGCTTCGCCTTCCTCTTCAACTCAGAACTGCTGAGCGATGTGCGATTCGTGCTGGGCAAGGGCCGCGGGCCCGCCGCCGCCGGGGGCCCGCAGCGCATCCCCGCCCACCGTTTCGTGCTGGCGGCGGGCAGCGCTGTGTTCGACGCCATGTTCAACGGCGGCATGGCCACCACGTCGGCGGAGATCGAGCTGCCAGACGTGGAGCCCGCCGCCTTCCTGGCGCTGCTGAGATTTCTCTATTCAGATGAAGTTCAGATTGGTCCAGAAACAGTTATGACCACTCTTTATACAGCTAAGAAGTACGCAGTCCCAGCCTTGGAAACACATTGTGTGGAATTTCTCACCAAGCATCTTAGGGCAGATAATGCTTTTATTCTTCTTACTCAGGCTCGATTATTTGATGAACCTCAACTTGCTAGTCTTTGTCTAGATACAATAGACAAAAGTACAATGGATGCAATAAGTGCAGAAGGGTTTACTGATATTGATATAGACACACTCTGTGCAGTGCTAGAAAGAGACGCACTTAGTATTCGAGAAAGCCGACTTTTTGGAGCTGTAGTACGCTGGGGAGAAGCAGAATGTCGGAGACAACAATTGCCTGTGACTTTTGGAAACAAACAGAAAGTCCTAGGAAAAGCGCTTTCCTTAATTCGTTTCCCACTGATGACGATTGAAGAGTTTGCAAGCAGGCCCTGCTCAATCTGGAATTTTGTCCGATCGAGAAGTGCTGAATCTTTTTCTCCATTTTACTGTCAATCCTAAACCCCGAGTGGAGTATATTGACCGACCAAGATGCTGCCTTCGAGGAAAGGAGTGAAGCATTAATAGATTTCAGCAAGAAGAGAGCCGATGGGGTTACAGTGGAACGAGTGATGGAATTAGGTTCACAGTTAATAGAAGAATTTCGATAGTTGGATTTGGCTTATATGGATCTATCCATGGCCCCAGGGATTACCAAGTGAATATACAGATCATTGAGTATGAAAAAAAAAACCCTTGGGACAAAATTATACTGGCTTTAGTTGTGACGGTACTTCTAACACATTCAGGGTGATGTTCAAAGACCCTATAGAGATCCTGCCCAACGTCTGCTACACAGCATGTGCAACCCTCAAAGGTCCAGATTCCCACTATGGTACAAAAGGATTGAAGAAAGTAGTCCATGAAACACCGACAGCTAGCAAGACTGTGTTCTTCTTTTTCAGCTCTCCTGGAAATAATAATGGTACTTCGATAGAAGATGGACAAATACGAGAAATAATATTTTATACATAAGTTAGCACTCAGTACAACTTGACTAAATGCTACCATACAGTCTAGTCTCAAGATCATAAATAACTGTTCACAAAAAAAGTGTTATGAATATTTATAAGAAACATTTTCGTTTCTTAGAGGACATAGAAAAATATTGATTGATCTGCAGCATTTAAAGGCAGATTTTTCCATTTTGTTACAACCTTAGGGGGAAAGAACTGGATTTAAGATGTTTCAGCTTTCTCTTGTATATTTCATAGATCAGTTAGCTCATGGTCTTTCAATAGTTTTCTAATTGAAGGATTCTTGTTACATTTAGCTGGTTTGGTTTTTCTTTTAACTGTTTTGCAAGTTGGATGAAATGCACTGGGTTTGTATTCCAATATAATTCTTACTAACTCAAGCAACTCATCTTGGAAAGTAAGAAAACTGACTTTATATTTGGAGTTTTGAAATTTTGAAGAACTGTGGAGAAATATCTAGTTGTTAACATTTGAAATAACACTATACATTGGAATAACAAAATACTCAAAAGATTTTTCAGTGCATTTACAGAAAAGGATCTTTTATAATAGTAATGTATTATATGGTACAGTTTTAAGCTATTCTA
>NW_006399809.1:16244312-16246595 GCF_000299155.1 Elephantulus edwardii | reverse complement strand
ATAAATTCATGTTTTTTGATGTCTGGAAGTATTCAAATGTCTGTGGTATGTCACAGTGATTATAAAGGAATATAACCATAGAACGAACACAAAATGGAACTGTTTACAGCTAGTGAGGTAGAGGCTCTAGAGGTTTTTTTTTTAAATAAATATATATTATCCTTAACGAAACAAAAAAAGAAAAGGTTTGGTTTTGGGTTTTGGTGGTTTTAAAAAAAAGAAATCCGCATACTAAAAGATAAAAAATGTTGGGAAATGGGACAGTCTGCACTGTGATCTAGTCAAGCCTAAAAGTTATTACAAACAGTATATATAACAATAACAACAAAATAACAGTTAAAGTTTCCCTGTCTCTGAATTACTAAAACTATTGAGTTGCATTGGTTGTTTACAAAATGACCATTGCTAGAGTATTCTCTACAAAGGTTAAAGAATAACTGCTCAGGAAAACCATTATCACAAGATTCTCAGGGAAGTTTTCCCCCATGGTCTAGCAAAAAAAAAAAAAAGTCAATGTTTTTTCTTTTTCTCTTTCTTTTTTTAAATGGGGAAGAAGTAGGGTGACATCTGTGGTAGTGAAAACAACCCTTATGTTAATTAATGTCTATTTTTTCATATATATCTACTGGTTATTTACAAGGTTTGTATACATTGTTTTTCACACCCAATCTTTCCCCTTTCTATTACCCACCCCTCCCTCACCTATCAAATTGTGTGACCCAATGATTAAGCCCCTCACCCTCCCCTCCTTGAATCCTCAGACTCATTATATCATAATAGTCTTATATAACATTTGTTTTTATGAGACTGAGTTCACTCAGCATAATCCTCTCCAGTCCCTCCCATGTTAGGTAGTAATTTATAAAATCATGGCACCTGTGTGCTGCGAGTATTCCACTGTGAGAATGTACCATAATTTCTCAATCCATTCCATCGAGGTTGGACATTTGGGCTATTTCCATATTCTTGCGATTGTGAGTAACACTGCTATGAACATTGGTGTACAAGTCTCTGTGCCTCAGTTCTCATTTTCTCAGAGTACACTCCAATCAGTGGAACAGCTGTGTCATATGAAATTTCTATAATCAGCTTTTTGTGGAAATGTCAAACTGCCATCCAGAGTGTTTGTGCCATTTTACAATCCCATCAACAATGTACAAGAGTTCTTATCTCTTCACATCCTCCCCAACATTTATTACTTGCTGCCCTGCTAAACTTTGCCACTGCTACTGGGGTAAGATGGTACCTCAGGGTGGTTTTGATTTGCCTCTCTTTTACTGCTAGCAATTTGGAGCATTTCTTCATGTTTCTGTTGGCCATCTGAATGTCTTCCTCTGTAGTTAATGTCTATTTTTTTGTTCTAGGGAGGTTAGGCCTATGCAACTCTTCCTAGTCTTTTGTGTGGGTGTTAATGAACTTTACTCTTCTTAAGAAAGGGGTCAGTATTTCTTTGAGTAATTCCAGCAATGCTTTAAGTCCGTTGGCCTTTTGAAAACTGGAAGAAGGTACAGAGGATTTCACAAGGAGTCTGGACATACTGATCCCCAAAATGCAGTCATGCTTTAAGTGCAGGTTTCAGCACTCTGCACACCATATGCTCTTGGGCTTGCAGCTCGAATGCAAGGCTGTAGCTGAAGGAAGACATGAGGAAGGCTGCAGGGCTCAGCTGAACGAGGGCTCCATGTGGTGTGGAATGGTTATCGGAAGTCTGAAATATCCTGTTCTAATTTAGTCATGTTGGATGGATATATGGTTTCTCCAGAAGTGCTCAACTGCTCAGAAGAGTAAGTACATAGTTGCATTAGCCAAAGTATGATCTTTTTTTCTTCCTCTTTCAAAGACTCTCTCTCATTGTAATCAAGTCATAACCAACTCATGGCTGACCCTCAGCTGACTTTCAGAGACTATAATTGACACAGGAGGAGACTGCACATCTTCCTTTCAAGGAGCCACTCGTGGATTTGAACTGAGTCCTTTGGACTGGCAGCTTAACTCTTTACCAACTAGGCCACTAGAACTGAGGCAAGGGCAGTAGAGGAAGAGAGCAGACAGAAATTTACAGGACATTGCAAGAAATTATTGCAAGGCTAGACCATAGAATCTAGGCTGGGAAAAGAAAGAAGTAAGGCCATGAGATGCGGGACTAGGATGCACTGAGTTTTGGTATTAGGCAGAATGAGAGGACTCAACGTATGAGCTGGAGGTACAACAGGAGAGGCAGACAGAGTAAAAGTTTCTTTTAGCTAAGTAGGTCCAGAAAGTCAAAAGTCCTGAATATGTTTA
>NW_006399809.1:16237333-16243947 GCF_000299155.1 Elephantulus edwardii | reverse complement strand
AAAAAAAATCAAAGTCCTGAATAGTGATCAGATCACATAGATGGATATTTAAGTCATCCCCAAAGAATGACAAGAAAAGGGAGAACATGTAACAAAAATGGGGAGTAATGGGATTTGTAGCAAGGGCATCCATCATGAATAATATAAAGACCCTGTAAGTGAGGGGAAGCTCCTCACTTTAAGAAACAAAGTTCTTTAAGGCTGAAGAACAGAGTGCCGTGCAGTAAATGAAGCTAAAGAACAATACATGATTTTATAAAACACAATGTATGGAAATTATTGTATGAAACACAATATGAATGAAGGAATGTGTGACACACAATGTACATGAATAAAATATGATATGTATGAATTTTGAATGCAAATCAATACAAAATATATTTTCTATTTTTTTTTTTTACTAAAGAGCAATGCATGGTCACTTTTGCAGATTGGAATACATGTTCATCCTCTTGTATTTTATCCTAAGAGAAGTTACTAAAGGAGTTTATGTAAAGGCCACAATCTGATTTGTACTTCGTAAAAAAAAAAATCACTTCGGAGTCAATCTATGGAAAAAGGAGGAAGGGTGGGGAAAATCAGAGAATCTGCTTGCATGACCAAGGGAATTAGGAAAGTAAGAAGAATAAAAAAGTTAACGGAATCTGCTTACCCACGTCCTAGAATTCCGGTTGATGTGCACTTACAGACACGCCCCTAACTAAGCAGTTGTTAAAATATAAACAAATTTATGAGAAACATTAAAAGGGCACTGTTTTATCATCTAAAGGACACTGTCTTGGAAACTCAGAACTAAGGTATCTTTCAGAACACAAACAAGACTTGATGTACCTGCATTACACACATGCACAGTGAGGAATTGCCTGAATGAGCAGTGACTTAAAAAACAGTGATTCAAAGAAGGGAGTAGAGCTCAAATTAGAGACCAGAGTGACCATATGTATGTGTCAACATCCCATAATGAGTCTTGCCACCATCTCCCAGACTCCATTACACGTGAGTCTGCATTTGATTGTGTGTACATGCACAGAAGGAAAGAGAGTTGCTACCATCAAGCCAAAACTATGCAATTATACATCCTTTACTCTTGAAAAACATTCTTTCCCATAAGAACCAGCCCTAGAAAAGCTCTGAACATTTGCTCAGAAAGACATGCTGTTTTCCCCCTGGGCCCTGTGTCCTTTCCTTCTGCAAGATTTTCTTATTCTCTAATAAACCTGTATCTTTCTTTCTGCAAAGTTGTCTGACTTTACAGTCATATGTAGCCCTCGCATTGGTTCACAGAGCCAATTCCAAGGCTATAACTGAGCAGGAAGAGATTTCCCATTTTTCTCTCTCGGAGTCTCTAGTGGATTTGAACCACCAGAGAGGTGTGGTGATGTATCAGTAGCACAAATCTCTATTAGCTATTCATTCAGGTATTCCTAAAAATACTTTTAGCTATATATTTAATTTTTGTATATTCCAGTAAATTACTTTTAAAATTTACATTGTAATGTTCCTCTTTTGTAATCTGCATTGTAATAAATTGTTGTTGTATAAGACAATTTTGTAGAAGGAAAAATGTAGATTAGTTGTTGTTATTGTTATGTGCCGTCGAGTCGCTTGTGACTTATAGCGACCCTATGTACAACAGCTCTAAACTCTGCTCTGTCTTGTGCCAATCTCATTGCCTTCGACACACTCATCCTGATTGCCCCAGTCACCAAATCAATCCATCTCCCAGAGGGCCTTTCCCTCCTGCACCTGCCCTCCACCCTCCCAAGCATGATGTCCCTCTCCAAGGACCGGTCTCTCCTTACAACATGACCAAAGTATGTCAGACAAAGCCTCCGAATCCTTGTCTCCAAGGAGCAGCCTGGTTTAACTCTCTCCAGGATGAATTTGTTTGTTCTCTTAGCAGTCCATGGCACCTTTAGCACTCTTCTCCAACACCAAAGCTCAAAAGCATCAATTCTCCTTCTATCCTCCTTGGTCATTGTCCAGCTCTCTGATGCATAACAAGTGATTGCAAAGACCATAGCCTGTATCAGGTGCACCTTAGTCTCCAGAGACACACCATTGCTCTTGAGTACTTTAGAGAGGTCCCTAACAGCAGACTTTCCCATGGCAATGCGTCTTTTCATTTCCTGGCTGCTGGTGCCAAGAGTATTGATTGTGAAGCCAAACAAACTGAAGCTGTGAACAATCTCAATCTCTTCATCATCCATCCTGATGCTGCCAATTGGTCCAGTGGTGAGAATCTTTGTCTTCTTGACATTGAGCCTCAATCCATATTGAACGCTGCAGTCCCTGACCCTCTGCAGCAAGCGCTTCAGGTCCTCCTCAGTTTCAGCAAGCAGCATTGTGTCATCTGCATAACGCAGATTGTTTATGGATCTTCCATCATTCCTGATGCCACATTTCTCCTCATAGAGTCCAGCCTCCCAGATGATCTGTTCTGCATACAGGTTGAAAAGGTAAGGAGATAGGGCACATCCCTGGCATACGCCCTTCCCAATTTTGAACCATGCAGTGTTTCCTTGCTCTCTTCTGACAACTGTCTCTTGGTTCAAGTATAAGTTTTGCATTAGCATGATCAAGTGTTCTGGGATTCCCATTTTTCTTAGAGTCAGCCACAGTTTGTTATGATCCACACAGTCAAATGCCTTTGCATAATCAATAAAGCACAGATAGACATTTCTCTGGTACTCCTTGCTTTCTGCCAAGATCCATCTAACATCAGCTACAATATCCCTAGTACCACAACCCCTTCTAAGCCCAGCCTGGACTTCTGGCAGTTCTCTGCTGATGTGCTGTTCCAGTTGGGTTTAGATAATCTTCAGTAGAATCTTGCTTGCATGTGAAATCAATGATATTGTTCTATAGTTCCCACACTTTGTTGGGTCACCCTTCTTTGGAATGGGAACAAATATAGATCTCTTCCAGTCAGTTGGCCAAGACTGGAAGAGATTTATTAGAGAATAAGACAATGTTGCAGAAGGAGAATACATGGGGCCCACGAGGAACACAAGGATGTCTCCGTGAGCCCAGAGATTTCTAGGGCTGGTTAATCATAGGGGAGGAGATTGCCCATCTTTCTCTCCTGGAGCAGCTGGTAGATTCAAATCACATGCCTTCAGATTGCAGCACTGCTTCTTACCAATAAACTTTCTTGGTAATATCTTCATGCTCTATTTGCCATTAACTTAAAATCTATTCCAAAGAAAACAAAAGCATTTGTATTTCAATTTTCTTCATTTGTATATACCATAAGGAGCCCTGATGGTGTCATCGTTAAAGCACTCAGTATCTAAACAGAAAGGTTCAAACTCACCTGCTACTCTACAGAAGAAGGATATGGCAATCTGCTTCCATAATTATTTACAATTCTGGAAACCCTGTGGGGCAAGTTGCTACAAGTTGAAGAGCTCTGGTCGCTTTCTGATATGGAGTTGAGCTGTAACTTTAAAAGCATCCATATTCAAATCCACCAGCTGCTCCAGGAGAGAAAGATGGCATCTCCTCCAGGGAAATCTGCAGCCTCTGAAAACTTGCTAGAGGGTCAGTTATGAATTGGTTCCCACTTGACAGTATGTAACTAGCAACATGAGTTGGAAAGAACCCAGCTGCAAATGGTTTTTGGTACATAGGGAAATTTTTCATCTTTGTGGTCAACAGAGTGCCATAGAGTCAATTCTGACTCGTGAAGTCACCATATGTCAGAGCAAAACCATGCTCCACGGAGTTTCCCATGACCGATTTTGTAGTAGTTCACCAGGTCTTTCTTCAGGGGTGCCTCTTCATAGATTCAACTCTCCAACTGTCTGTTTAACAACTGGGCTCAGTAACCATTTCCACCTCCCAGAGAAACCCTTCCTCTTTTTGGCAGTTCTGTAATAATATTTTACATCAATTTATTATTATTCATCATTCACAACATATCACTTGCCATTTTAAAGTCTACTATTGTTCAATAAAATGTTGAATTCCTTGTATTGTTCAAGAAATTATTTGAGGAAAGTATAACTATTATACACCTGAATGGCAAAGGAATTTATATATCGCAGCTGCACAAAATTTTCTTCTAGTTCCCTCTATGCAAAAGCTAAAATCAGAATAGTGGTTTACAAGGCATAGGCAATCCAGTCATAAGCATTCCAGTCACTTTTCTCTCCTAAAACTATCTCCTTCCTCTCTCTTTAGCTGGTTCTAAGTTGAGTGCCAGAGGAATCCTTGCCAGCATACCACCACCTCAGGCCCTCTGCATTCAGCAGGACCTCTCTCTTTTTTACTCTTTCTTAAGCTAACATTTCAACTCAGTGAGCCTGACCTTGAGCTTGAGTTTCAGATTAAAACAGATACTCTATACTTGTGAATATGACCATATGTGGTAAGAAAGTCTTCTTAGCAGTTAACAAAGTCAAAGTAGAGTGATCTGAATCCTAATCCCTTCCTAATGGTGTCATATAAAAAAGAAAAAAACTCACTGCCATCAAATCCGAATCAACTCATGGTTGACCCTCTATTGGGTTTTGAAGACTGTAAATTGCATGAGAGGAAATTGCTCATCTTTTCCCCTCAGAGTTCCTGGTGAATTTGATCCACCAGAGAGGTATGGCTTTTTTGTTAGCAGTATAACTCTTTATAAGTTATGCCATCAGAGGAGAGAACAAATAGAGACAGAGTCACACAGGATGAAGGCACCATGTAAGGTCACCTGTAGGAACATCAAGGATCCCTGAAAGCCGTAGAAGTTAAGAGAAGCATGGAACAGTTCTTCTCAGATCCTCAGAAAAGCACGCATGGCTGACACTTTGATTTTGGCTCTAAGATTGTGAAAGAATGCATTTCTGCTCTTGGAAACCTTTTGTGATCTTTGATACAGAAGGTGCTGCCCTGCATTACACTAAAAATTTAAGCATGCTCATCCCTTGCTCTTCCCCTTCTGCATCATGTTATTTACTTTCTTATGCATCATCTCTCTTCCTTTCCTGAATGTAATATCCACAAGAACAAGGACTTTTTTTTTAATTGCTTTGATTCTACTCCCTCAGGAAGCTTTTGTGGTCTAGTGGCAAGAAGCTGCACTGCTAACACAAAGGCAAGCAGTTCAAATTCACCAGTGTCTCCAAGGTAGAAAGACGGGCAGTCTCCTCCTGTATGACTTACTGTCTCTGAAAACCTGCTAGAGAGTCAGTTCTGGGTCAGTTCTGACTTGACAGCACATAACAACACTGTACCCCCGGAATATACAGCAATGTCTGGCACATAATTGGTGCTCAACAAACATTTGTTATCCTAATGAATATGTATTAAAGGCATGGACATATCCTGAGCCATCTCTTTATCTTCTATATTGTCAGTATTGTGTCTATTCTCTCATTTCCATTTTAGCTAAAGTAGAGATGGACACTAAGCATTACCCTTAAAAGGCACTAAGAATTTTATACAAATTATTACTAAAATCCTTATAACTTAAGTCTTAAATTGCTCCTCTTCTGTATTATCATGAGCTGAGATCTTGGAAAATCTGTTATGCAGTCTATGGATCACTCATCTCACAGATTTCCATGGGATGTTTTTCCTTTTTATAGGAAGAGTAAAACTGTCAAGCTGTAATTTATTTAAAACCATTTTTTCCAAGATTTGAATTAATAGTTATAATTTTTAAAGCGTATTTTGTTCCTGTGGGCTGTTGTTGTTAGGTGCCATCAAGTCAAGTATGACTCATGGTGATTCTATGACTAACAGATCTAAACCTTGTCCTATCCCGAACCACTTTCAGCAAGTCTGACATCCTTGAACTCATTGCTATATTGTATCAATTTGTCTCATAGAGCACCTTCCTCTCCTTCACTGACTCCTCACCTTTCCAAGAAAGATGCCCCTTTCCAAGAAATAGCACTTACCAACAACATTTGTGAGATGAAGCTTCATCATCCACGCCTCCAAGAAATATTCTGACTACACCTTCTCCAACACATATCTGTTCATTCTTTTTTCAGTCCATGGGCTATTCAATACTATTCTCAAACACCACAAACTCAAAATCATCAATTCTAATCATCTGTCATCCTTATTTATTACCAAGCTCTCAAATGCATAGCAAGTAATTGAAAAAGTCATGACCTGAACCAGGTAAACCTTAGTCTTTAAGTTGACATCATTGTTATTTAGTATTTTGGAAAGGTTCTTAATTGTAGACTTGTCCAATGCAATACATCTTGTGATTTCTTAACTGCTAATATCAAGGGATCCAAACAACCACTGAGATCCACAATCAACACCCTTTGTACAAGCCGTCAGGACATCAAGAGATAGATGTATTGCACTTGGAAAGTCTGCAGTCAGGGTCCTTTCCAAATTATTAAGGAGCAATGGTGTCAGTTTTAGGACTAAGCCGTGTCTGATTCAGGCCATGATATTTTCTTTTCAGTCACTAACTGCGCATCTAAGAGCTGGACAATGAATAAGGATGACAGAAGGAGAGTTGATGGGTTTGAGTTTTCATGTTGGAGAAGAGTACTGAATATCCCATGGACTGCCAAAAAACAAATAGATATGTCTTGGTAAAAGTGCAGCCAGAGTACTCCTCAGGGGCAAAAATTATAAAGCTTTGTTTAACATACTTC
>NW_006399809.1:16235644-16236958 GCF_000299155.1 Elephantulus edwardii | reverse complement strand
TAGTCTTTGATTTTCTGAAGCAAGCCTTTAAAGCCCCCTCACTTTCAGCAAGCAAAGTTGTGTCACCTGCATAACACAGGCTGTTAATGAGTCTTCCTCCAATCCTCATGCCACATTCTTGTTCATAAAGCCCTCTGGGAGAAAAAATCACAGCACATTACTAAAAACTTTCTTGAGTGGCCAAAGGGGTGAGGACAATGAGAACTGATGATCTTTATCCAGCCAGCATCTTGCCTGTACATTGCAACCATTGGAAGCCAGAATATTTTCTCTTCATTTCTAATAGCTCTTTCCCCACTGTAACTACTGGTAATAAAACAATAAAACAAGACAAAACAAGAAAAGACACAAATCCATTGCCAGGGAGTCAATTTCATTCATGATGATCCCTCATTGAATTTCTATAGATCTTTTCAGAGCAGCTGGTGGATTAGAATCAATGATGTTTTCTGAGTTAGCACCATAACACATAACACACTATGCCACCGGGGCTCCTTAATATGGCAATAATAACAGGAATGTCTTCAAAATCATTTTGATGTAATTATACAGTTATTGTTGTTGATGATCATCTAGCACGACTCACAGCAACCCTACAAACAAAAGGCTGGAAGCCTTTCTATAACTATCAACATTTATCAAGGTTCATAGTTTCCAGAGGCATGTTGTTTAAAGTGGATACTACTCCTACTTCCAAAATATACAGTACTTAAAAATTCTGAGCACCTTGTAACACTCTTCAATCATCACTAAGCAATGCCTGGGAACCCCTCTCCAGACACAGGGTAACATCATTAAGAAAATGAAAAGGCAGGTCTCAGTCTGAAAGAAAACATTTATAAGCCATGTAACTGATAACTTGTATCAAGACTATATTTTAAGCCTTAAAATTCAATAATAAGATTAGCACCCCAATTTAATAATTAATGAGCAAATGGTTTCAATGGATAACTTCACCAAAGAAAATATAAATCGTCAAACAGGAACAAGGAATAATACCGGGCATTATCGGCGTGCTCCTGGGCGGAAGGGAGACTTGAGGGCGGGCACAAGAAATCCAGCCAGATAAGAGACGAAGAGGATTTTTTTTCAAAGGTACCCAGCTTTTCCGGCATGCTCCTGGGCGGAAGGGAGACTTGAGGGCGGGTGCAAGAAATCCAGCCAGATAAGAGACGAAGAGGCGTTTTTTTTCAAAGGTACCCAGCTTTTCCGGGAAACATAATCCACTCAGGAGTTCTACAGGACATGGCACTTTACCTTGGAGACAGCTCAACTAAACTCAAGAGACACTGGTCAAAAGGAAAATGTCAGCAG
>NW_006399809.1:16214586-16232849 GCF_000299155.1 Elephantulus edwardii | reverse complement strand
TGGCGCAGGATAGAGCAGGGTTTAGGGCTGTTGTGCATAGGGTCGCTATGAGTCGGAAACAACTCGACGGCACATAACAACAACAACAACATTATTGGTTATTAGAGAATGCACATCAAAACCATAATAAGTAATCAACACACCCAGCATAGAATGACTATAATAAAAAAGATAATAACTAGTGTTAGGATGTGGGGGAAACTCTCATGCATTGCTAGAGGAAAAGTAAAATAGGACAGCCACTCAGAAAACAGTTTGATAGTTTCTTTAAAACACGGCCTTTCTACAAAGATGGTGCTGAAAGCGAAGGAAGTGCCTGTCCCTTCCAAAACTGAAGCAAAGCAAAGGCAGTAAAGGCTAAGAAGGCAGTCCTGAAGGGCATCCACAGTCACAAAAAAAAGAAAAAGAAGAACAACCACCCATCATCCACCTTCTGGCGGCCTAAGATGCTGAGACTCCGAAGGCAGCCCAAATACCCCTGGAAACAAGCTTGACCATCATGCCATCATCAAGTTTCCCCTGACCACTGAGTCGGCCATGAAGAAGACAGAAGATAACAACATGCTTGTGTTCACTGAGGATGTCAAGGCCAACAAGCACCAAACTGAACAAACTGTAAAGAAGCTCTATGACATTGATGTTGCTAAGGTCAACACCTTGATTATGCCTGATGGAGAGAAAAAGGCCTATGTTTGACTTGCTCTTGACTATGATGCTTTGGATGTTGCCAACAAAATTGTGGTCAGCTAAACTGAGTCCAGCTGGCTAATTCTAAATGCAAATTTTTCTCACACACACACAAAAAAATCCTTAAACACGCACCATATGAAAAAACAACTACATTCCTAGATAGACAACAAAGAGGAATAAAGATATAAGTCCACATTAATATTCAAAGTCAGCATTTATTACAGCAAAAATCTATAAATAAATATTTATCACTGAGTCAACAAATACATAAAATGATACGTCCAATAATGGATCCACACCCAGCTTCTGAGGCCCACAACAAAGTCTCACATTCAGAAAGAACCCACACTTGGAGTTGAACATTCTGCAGTCACTGGCTTGAGATTATTCATAAATTTATTTTTTAATTTGGGTTTGGTAGATGAAATCCAATGAAGAAATAGAGCATGTGTCCAAAGAGGTAAGTGGTATGTTCTAGCATGGAAGTTGCAATACCTTGGGAGTCATCTGTTCACCACAAGTTAGGACAACATGCTGATAAGACAAGGAAATAGGTGACTTGACTTCTCCGTATCTACCTGTTGTTATTAAGTGCCATCAGTCAGGTATGACTCACAGCAACACTATGAACAAGAGGTCTGACCTCTAGCCTATCCTCTGCCATCTTCATCATTTCTGATATACCCAAACCCATTGCTGTTCTTACTGTGTTAATCCAACTACTTGAGAGTCTTCTACTCTTTCACTGTCCCTCCACTTTTACAAGGATAACATCCCTTTCCAAGGAATAGCCCCTCCTAACAGATGCCCAAAGTATGAGAGACAAAGCTTTGATATCCTTGTTCCCAAGAGGAACTCTGGCCACACTTTCTCCAAAACATATCTGTTTGTTCTTTTGGCAGTCCATGGATATTCAGTACTCTTCTCCAATGCCAAAACTCAAAGTTGTCAATCCTCCCTCCTTGTTAATTTGTTCAGCTCTCAGATGCATAACAAGTGCATTTTCATTTTTTACTTGGTTCTGTAAATTCCAAGCCATGGTATTTTAAACTTCTTCCTACATATCTGAAAGTTGGACAATGAATATGAATACGGAAGAAAAATTTGAAGGCAAAGATGCCTTTGAATTGAGGTATTGGAAAAGAGTAGGAATATCTCATGAACTGCTAAAAGAACAAACAAATCTGTTTCAGAGGAGGTGTCCTCCTTAGAGGCAAAAATGATAAAACCTTTTCTCCCATAGTTTATGCATGTTGTTAGGAGGGACTAGTCCCTCCTAAAAAAGTCATCATGCTGGGAAAGTGGGGTGTAATAGAAAAACAAGAAGACCTTCAACAAGATGGATTGACACAATGACTATAACGATAGGCTAGAGTAGAGATAGAGATAGAGAGATATAGATATCAGAGCAGAGATCATGAGTATAGTGCAAGGTAGGTTCTGATCTGTTGTTCAAGGAATCACTTTGAGCCATGGTCTACTTAATGGCACCTAACAATGATACTCTTTCATGGAATACTTTGAAAAAAATGAAGAAGGGAAAACCAATGAACAACATGCATGAACCTCACAATATGCTATGTAAAAGAAGACAGACCTCCAAAGACTGCTGATTCCATGATTACATTTGCATAACATTTTTAGAGAAGGCAAAACCATAGAGTTAGGAAGCTGGTCGGTGGTTATATGGCCTGATGGGTGAGAGCAGACATAGAGTACTCCTCTGGAATTCTGTGCAGTTAAGAGCACAAGAAAATTAAGGAAATTATTTTAAAAAGCAAATGTACTAAAAGTCATTGTACAGTTAAAATGGGTAAATCTTATATAAATTATATCTCAGTCATATACCAAGTGAAGTCAATAAGGTATTTTTAAAGTGTCGTAACCCCTCACCTCTACTTCCTGCAGTTCAGACCCATCCTGTAATGTAGCCTGGCCAGACTCAGCAACACAGCACACACAGCACAGGCAGCCTTACCTTCTACAGTCAACCTTTCTATTGACTCTAAGGCTAAACACACATTAACAAATGAAGAATCATCCTTTATGCCAAGTGTTCGAGCAACACAGCTGATACCTGTGTTTTAAATTTGATGAAGATAAAATAGGAATGGATCTCTATGATGAAGATAAAATACGAGTCGATTTCTACCTGTCAATCTCTGCCTTTACATGTTAAGCTGCTTTTGTTTTATTGAAATAAGAAAGGGTCTAGCACAATTTTATTGTGACAGACTTCTAAGGTGGCCTCATCTTGTAAAATTTCCTCCCCTTGAGGGTGAAAAAGACCTGTGACCCACTTCCGTTGTTGTGGGCCACTGAGTCAACTCCAGCTTATCACTGTTCCATGGGAACAGACTACTGTTCCTCTCAGGAACTACTGAGCAGGTTGGAACTGCCCGTTACTCAGTTAGTAGCAAAGCACTTGATTGTAGTGCCACCGGGGGTTCTTGCTTCTCACCAGTATAATACAGCTCCTGCCCAAGGACAAACATTCTTCTGGTTGACTTGATGAAGTAAGCTACCATGTTGAAGAAGGCAACGTGGCAAAAAGTTATGCTTGACCTGAGGGTCACCTTGAGTAAAAAGCTAGAATGTGATCATATGGCTGCAAGGATATAAATTTTGCCAATGACCTGAAGGATCTTACATGGAGATTCTTCTCCAGATGAGAACACAGTCCAGAAAACTCGATGGTGGTACCCCTCAGCAGGGAACTCACTCAAGCTGTGAAACTGTGAGATAATAATGTTATTTTAAGCTAATTTGTTACACAAAAGAAAATGAGTAGACTTATGCACACCAAGAAGCCATCTTTAACTGTGTCTGCTGCTAACACAGATTTTTACATTTCTTTATGTTCATGGGAGTGATGATTAAGTGTGATAATCAAGTTTACTGAACATCACAATATGATCTATGGTGTGAAGACTGCAATGATTTGTGGGGGAACTGGGACTGAAATAATTTTTATCTCATAAGTAGCTAGCCCACAGTAATTTGAAGATGGTAAGACACGTCAAAACTTAGCATAATACTTTGTGCACAACAGGTGCTCAATAAATGTCAGTGTGCTCTTCATATGTATGAACACTCCTCCTCTCTGATTAAAAACCCAAGCACTTTAACAGTTGCCTTGCAGATACAACAGATGCCGCTTAGTAGGAAAACTCCCCAGGAGGCTAACAAAGCCTGTATTTTTAAGCCAGAGATTCCCTTAAGCTCTTATTTCAGAGCCTGATGTGACCACCCTGTTTGCACTATCAAGTGGAACTGTCATGTGCAAATGAACACAAATGGTCGCCCTGTGAAAGGAGCACTGTCATTGTTGTTGCTGTGTATGAGTTGGAACAGACCCATAACTGACCCTCCAGCAGGTTTTCACAGGCTATGAACTGCATGAGAGGAGATTGTCCATGTTTCTCCACGGAGCAACTGGTGAATCTGAACCATGTGCCTTTGGGTTGGCTACACAGTTCCTTACCACTAACCTATCAGAGTTCCCAAAGAGCAGTAAGTGGCTATAAACTGTTGTTGCTCCTGTAACTTCTAACAGAACACTGCAAAGTTATGAACAAGTCAGCTCCCTGAAGAAGACATTCTCATGGAGAACCACCAGAGGGAGTCAAACCATCAAAGAAACCACTAATGACTCATCTCAATAAACTGTCCATTCTGAAATTAAATGTGAAATTAAAAGTGAAAATAAATTCTCACTTTAATTTACTGCCTCTAAAAACTAGCTGAAGGGTCAGATATGAGTTGATTCCCACTTGACGGCACACAACAACAATGATTAAAGTGGCAGTCCATGAAGTCCTAGACAATTCCTGGGAGTCTGGCATCATTTTCTAAGACTTGTCCACAAAGTTTCCTAAAACGAAGTCAAATTCTGTTCAATTCAGTTCACTTTCTCTCTCAGCCTCAACATGCCTAAGGTTCTTGCTGTGGGTGATAACTCAGTGTCCAGTGAGATATGTCCCTACTTATAATGAATACAGCACAGTGAAGCAAATCAAGGCAGAAAACAAACATTCTTGCACTAATAATGATACATGTGAATTCCCTAAGTGATGCAAATGACACATGTGAAGTCCCTAGTTGATGCAAAAGTGCTCAAAAACCAGCTCACCCAGAGGCAGATCTGGCAATCTGCTTCCGAAAGATCACAGCCTTGATAATCCAAACAGTTCTTTGTCATTCATTCTCTCTCTCTCTCTCCCTCCCCTCCCCCCCACCTTCCTTCCCTACCTCTCTCTCTCCATGTCTCTCTTTGCCCCAATTTCTTATTAATTCCATAAAGGAGAAATGTACCCAAGGACAACATGCACAACATAAAACTAATTTCCATGCAGTCAGATATCTCTCATGCTCCCTCACCTCTTTCTACTCATCCCAACACCAATGTTATTGCCTTTCTGAATCCAAAATCTGTTGCAATAGCTCACAGATGACAGAACCATATTGTTGTTGTTATTGTTTTTGTTGAGTACCGTCGAGTCAGAACTAACCCACAGCTGACCCTCCAGTGGGTGTTCAGAGGCAGTTAACTGCATGGGAGAAGACTGTCCATCCTTTCCCATGGAGCAGCTGGTGGTCTCTGTGTGCCTTTGGGATTTCAGCGCAGCTTCTTGCCACTAGGCCAACAAAACTGTGTTAGAGAAGTCAAAAAGCTATCATTCAGGTCAGTGGCAGACTATAATCATTCTCTCAGGATAGCTTCTAAAATATACTCCCAGGTACCTCAGCCTTCAGCCCTGTGGCTTTAGGCCAATATTACAAAGCCCTCAGTCCTGCTAATTTCTGCTACCCTCCACCATCCAATTGCCCAACAAACTTAGGCAAAGGCTGCTAGTTCTGGTTCCAGAGGCTAGCAATTCCAAGGTCTGCTCTGTCTCACATCATGTCTCTGGTTTTCTGCTGCAGCCACTGCTGCTGCTACTCCCATTGCCCTGGTCTGACTTACCAATCTCTTTGTGGTTTGGTAAGACCAACCAATCATCTTGAAGATAGGCTAACACATCCTATTTGCATATTCCAGTCTATCCATATTGCAAAATTAGTCAATGGTAGGGAAGCCATTTTGAACAATAAACCTTTAATGCCACAGGGACCCATAAATAAAATTTTTAGAATACTACAGCATCTCAACAAGAAAAAAGATAAACAATTCAACAGCAAAATATGTAGAAGAGATGAAAAGACTCTTCAACAATTCAGATGTCCAACAAATACATGAAGAAATGTTCAAGATTACTAACTATTGTTGTTACTATTGTTAGGTACCATCAAATACAAGAGATACAAATCAAAACAACAATGAGATCATCTCACTCCAGCATTAATGTTGCTGTTGTTGTTGAATAAACCTTTGAGTTGGAATCAACTCACAGTTGACCTTCCAGGGGTTTTCACATGGGAGATTTCCCATCTTTCTCCCACAAAGCAGTGGGTTGATTGAAAATAAAAATCCTATTTGATCCAGCTATTCCACAACTGAGAAGATGCCCTAAGGAAATCAGAGCTGAGAGATGAACAGATGAATATACACTCATATTTACTGCAGCATTATTCCTAATAACAAGGAAATGGAAATGGAAACAGCCCAAGTGCCCATCAACAAATGAATGGATAGAGAAAATATGGTATATCCACACAGTGGAATACTATGTAATATTACAAATAATGAACTCATGAAACACTCCACAACATGATGAACAAGTCTAGAGGATGTTATGTTGAATGAAATAACTCAGTCAAAAAGGACAAATACTACATAAGACCTCACTTCTAAAAATAGGATGAGTAAGGGGAGGTGGAGATGGAGAGAAATAGACTGGACAGACAATGAATAGTGACAATGAACAAACAATGGATTAGGGAAAATAGATCAACCTGAAACAAACAGATGAACAGTCAATATATATACTAACAATCGGTAACAAGACAAGCATAAGTGATCAAATGGGGAGGGGTGAAGGGAGGAAGGAGGATAAGGAAAAAAAGAAACTGGATTTGTTGCCATTGTTTTTAAAATTATATAAAAGTACATTTTTCCTTTTTCATATTAGTCATATTTTTGGAATGTCCACTTTGGAGCTAGGATAGGGAAATATATGTCTTCATTTTCACAATTACTAGCTAAGCATCAGAGAGCTGGACAATGTGTAAGGATGACAGAAGAAGAATTGATGCCTTTGAGTTGTGGTTCTGGGGAAGTCTTGAACATACCTTGGACTGCCAAGAAAACAAATAGGTCTATCTTGGAGAGGGTAAAACCAAATTTCTCCTTGGAGGCAAGGATTTTGAGTGGCCAGGAGGGACAGATCCTTGGAGCAGAATATCATGCTTGGAAGGGGGAAGGGACAATGCAGGAGAGGAAGACTCTGGCTGAGATGGATTGATACACTAACTGGGGCAATGGGAGTAGGTGTGTCAGAGTCAGGGAGACTGACTCAGAACAGGGCAGGCTTCAGAGCTGTTGTACACAGGGTCACTATGAGTTGTAGGTGACTCGACGGCACATAACAACAGCAATAATGATAGGGGGAACTCCAAACTCTTGATTAAATCATTCAGAGCCAAGGAAACAATGGGATCTTTCCAATGCTGAGGGATACTTGCATCTGTTATATCTACATCACAGGCATAAAAGTGAACAGAAAGTAAGCAGTCTTGTACAGAAAGGGCAGGTCACAATCCAAGCATGCCTTCCTTATGCCTTAGAGGACCTCAACAAGAACTGAAATCAGTGAAGGTCATTTTATTTACCTTAGAAGCATCTTTGTTTATCCTGGTGGCTTAATTAACCACTTTGCTGCTAACTGTAAGGTCAGCAGTTCACACTCCACAGGAGAAAGCTGAGGCAGCCTTGGAAACCCTATGGGGCCATTTTACTCTGTCTATGATGGGCTGAAATCAATTTGATGATAGCAGCTATAATTTTTATTACACCAATATTATACCCAGTGTTTGTTGTTATTGGGTGCTATCGAGTTGAATACAACTCAGTGACTTTATGAGCAGATCTGGACCCTGCCCTATCCTGTGCCAACCTCATTATTTCTGACATAACTGAGGCCACAGCTGCAGACATTGTATCAACCCATCTCATTGAGGGTCTTCCTCTCTTTCACTGACCTTTTACCTTTCCAAGCATGATGTCGCCTTTCCCCAGAATTCAGCCTATCCTAACAACATGCCCAAAGTATGTGAGACGAAGCTTTACAATCTTTGCCTCCAAGGAGCATCCACCGTGGCTGCACTTTGTCCAACACATACCTGTTTGTTCTTTTGGCAGTCCACTGAATATTCAGCACTCTTCTCTAATGTCACAAATCAAAGGCATTGATTCTGCTTCTGTCATCCTTACTCATCCAGCTGTCCGATGCATAGGAGGAAAGTTCTTAAGTTAGAAGATGTCTCAAAATCAATCTTCCTTTGCTTCCCCAGACAGCACTGGGAGGACTCGACAGCTGGCATGTCTATATACATAGCGCCATCTGGTGATCACACGCAATCACAGGTCTCACAGTGGACAACTGGGCGTCTGGAGCTTTGTGTGGTTCCCTCCAGACTGTGTAGGCCAGATGTGACCGCCTCAGTCTGGAGTTTTGGGTAGTATTAACCTTTTGAAGGGAAATAACGTTTAATGTGTGTTTATGCTTCAGCTGGCCGCACTAAGTAGCGCTCATTTTTCAATTACTTTTATTGGAAGTAGCACGGCGAAGGGGAAGGAGCACGTCTGGACTTTAGTTTGGAGGAGGAAGCTTCTGGCTGCCAGGGATGGCCTAGCGCCCCTGCCTCTGCTGCCGGCTGGCAACTCGCTGAGGCTGTGGGAGGGGAAGGGGCCCTGACCCTGCCTCGGGGTGTGCAGGGGGTGTGGAGGGATATCAAGTCCTGACCCTGCCTCAGGGGGTGTGGAGGGGGTGTCAAGTCCTGACCCTGCCTCCGGGGTGTGGAGGGACATCAAGTCCTGACCCTGCCTCGGGGGTGCGGAGGGGGCATCAAGTCCTGACCCCGCCTCGGGGGTGTGGAGGGACATCAAGTCCTGACCCTGCGTCGGGGGCGTGGAGGGGAATGGACACCCTGTCACGTTGGTCATGGTAAGACCAGGAACAGAATAAAACCAACCCACAGCCGTTGCGGGGCTCCCAGTCGGGGACATAAAGAGATGACGTAAACAAAGGCCTCCCGGATAAAGGGCGGGGTCGCGGCGCGAGCCTCGCTGCCGAGGTGCCGGCGCAGGCGCGGCCGCCGTAGTGGTTCAGCTCGGGAGGCTGCGCCTGCGGCCGCTTGCCCTTCGTACCTCTGATCCTTCCCTTGCTGTGTCCCCGCTGCCCCTTTGTAACCTCCTGGTTCTCACACTTAGGCCTTCATTGCTGATAGTCCGGTCAGAACCGTCCGAAAATCCCGCGCTGGGCCTGGACCGTGTGGCCCCTGATGCCCCGGAACTGAACGAATCCTTGTCTTCAAACGCCATTTCTCAACCGCTGACCCTGATCAATTTCCTGAATCGCCCCGAAGACTAACTGCTCTGCCCAAGCCAGGGGAGTTTGGAGACAAGGGGTCCCTGGCATCACTCTGGATGTTGGCTGCGTCTCAAGAGGTCCCCAGTCGGCGCCAGGGCAGCCCCAAGACCTCGTCAGACTGACAACCGCCTGCTTCACTGAAAAGTCAGGCGACTCCCGATGAATCGGACTCAAGAATCCAAATGACTCAGACGGGAATCACCCATCACTGGGCCTCTCTCCCACCTCTCATAGTTCCTCACCTGCTGACTGTGTTGTTCCTGCGCCAGAGGGTCACACGTGTCTAGCTCAGCCCAACGGCTTGCTGAGGCAGTTGCAAGACCTTGTAACGCACATAGAAAACGATTTAAACGGCCAGTCCAACCTCAGGGTTATGATCCTCTGGATCGTACACGGTGCACCTCCTTTGGAGCTCCTACAGGCAACAGATGAATTTCTAGATCCTCCAAAAGGAGGATCACCCTCTGCCAATCAATCTGTATCTGATCCATCAGGAGCGCTCAGGTCTGCCTCCAGAACCCGCTGAGGAGATGAAACCAATCGCACTCCCACAGGAGGCCTCGCCTTACCCTCCAGAGGCTTCTGAGGAGTGAACTTTGCCCAGCCCAGGCACTGTCTCTCCATCCATCTACAACTCAAACCCCACACCAGAATACAACCTCTCATTCAGTGCTGTCCAGTGTCACAGTTAGCCAAGCCAATGTGGAGTTTTACCTTAACTCAGGAGCCCTTTAAGGAGGTTCAGTTGGGTCCAACTCAACAGGAAGCCTTAGCACAGCAGCCAAAGCTTCCCCAGGAGGTTAAACATCTAGTCCAGGAGACCCCTGCCTTCCAGAGCCTTCTGAGGAAGGTGAACCTTCTATGATTCAGCAAGAGGCTCCAGCAAGAGGCTTAAACTCCCTAAGCCCTCCAAAGAACTCAAGCCTTCTCGCACCCAGCAGGAGGCCCCAGGGCCACCTCCAACATACCCAGAGGAGGCTACATCTTCAGGCCAACAGGGAGTTTTGGCACAGATTCCGGTGAGGAAGTTCACAATTTATTCCAGAAGCTACAACACAGCCTCGAAAACTTCCAAGACAACAGGAGCTCCCAGGTCAACCTTCAGTACAGGAGGAAACCCAAGGTCCAACTCTAGAGTGCCCTGGGACATTTGTGCCTGCAGTCTAGGGGTTTCCAGCTCATCCTTTGCACCCTGAGGATGTTTTGCCCTCTACATCCCTGCACGTGCCAGAATTTCACCTCCTGAGCCCCTTGTGGAGGTTGAGCCCCCTCTCAAACAACACAAAGCCCCAGCTCAACCTCCTCAATCCTCTGAGGAGGTTAAACCTGCAGTCCAGCAAAAAGACCAACATCTTCCAGGACATCCCAAGAAAGTAGAACCCACTTCAAGCCAGCAAGGATGTGCAATATCTGCTCCAGAGCATCCTGGAGAGGCTGGACCCTCTCCAGTCCAACAAGAGGCTCCAGGTTCCTCCTTAGAGCTGTCTGACGGGACAGAATATCCAGCAATGCCTCTCAAGGCTCCCCAAGAAGTTAAACTTCCAGCTGAGCAAGAGTTCCTCTTTCCAGACATTCCTGGAACCTTCTCCAATCCAGCTAGATGTTCCATCTTATCCTCCATCACCTTCTACATACCAGCAGCCATGTCCATCTGAGTTTCTGAAGCTACATGAACTTCCAGTGGAGCTGGAGGCCCCAGCCTCATCTCCAGAGTCTGAGGGAACAAAACCTCCAGGGCTACCAGAAGTGCCAACACAGCCTCCAACCCCTCTCCAGGAGGTTAAACTTTTGCCATTCCATTAGGAAGCTCCTGCTTAGGCTACAAAGCCCACTGAAGAAGTTGGGCCTTTCCCAGTACAGTTGGGAGGCACAAATCAGCCTGTAGAGCTCCCTGAGGAAATGGGAGTCTTTTGTATACCAGCAGGAGGCCCCAGTTCAACCTCTAGTGCCTGCTACAGTGGCTATAATGCAAAAGACCACAAGTCAGGAGGTGTCACCTCATAGGAAGAATCAACCTCATCCTTCAAATTTGCCCAGTGTTGTAGTTAAACCTACCAATGTGCAGCTTATTGTAACTCCAGACCCCACTACAGAGGTTCAGAGTTTTTTTGAACCCAACATGTCCCCAGCACAGCCTCAAGAGAATTCTGAGGAGGTGAAACCTCCAACCCAGCGGGAGGACTCTGCTAAGCTTCCAGAGCTCAATGAGGAGACTGAGAATTCTCCATTTCAATTAGAGGACCCAGTTCATCATCCAAAGTCCCCAAATTTGGTTTTAACTCTATATTCATTACATGACAGAGTGAAAATTTGACCTCTGGGTCATCCTAAGTCTCATTACATCTTGCCAACCTGTGGTTGGGCATACTCCAACACCACAGGATGCCCTAGTACAGCATCCAGAGTCCCTTAAGGAGAATAGATCTATTCCAACTGAGGAACAAATCATAGCTCAGACTCCAGATTCACCTGTGGTGGTCACATCATCTTGATTCCAGCAGGATGATCCACTTCAACCTCTACATCCTACTGAGGGTACTCGGCCTTCTGTAGTGGAACAGAAGGACTCACTGCAACTTACAGAGTACAAGAAGAAGGATGAAATTTTTTCACTCTGGAAAGAGGATCCCACTCAGCCTCCAAACCTCAACGACAATGTTGAACATTCAACACAACTGAATGACCCAACACAACTACCAGACTCCATTAAGGAGTATGAACATCCTCCAGCTCAGCTAGAGGATCAGATTTTACCTTCAAAACTCCCTGAGGATGTTTCTTCAGTTCTGCAAGAAAGTATGCATCAAACCCAAATTCCTCTACAGAGGCAACAGAATATCCCTCTATCAGCAGCAGAATACCATGAAATCATGGTTTCATTTCCAGGTCAAGGTAAATCCTGTATACAGTGTTGCCCAATATCATAGTGAAACTTTCACATTTGATGATTAGCAAAACTTCAGAATCAACTGCAGGGGTTCAACCTACTCCAGCGCACATTATACCATAACTCAATCTCAAGAGCCTTCTGATGAGATGGAGGCTCTTCTAAGCCAGCAAGAGAATAAATACAGCCTCCAGAGTCTATGGTAGAAGGTGAGTCATCTATAATCCTGCAGGAGGGCCCTGCTAAGTCTCTAGAATATCCCATAAAGATTGAACATTCTCCAGCCCAGCTGGACAACTCATTACAGCCTCTGGAAACTGAGGAAGTAGAATCATGCAATTCTGCAGAAGGCCCCAGTTCAATCCACAGGGTTTCCTACAGAAGTTGGAATTTCTACAGTCCAACAGGATAATCCAACAGAACCTACAGATTGCACTGGCATATTGTCAGCTCCTTCAGGTCAGAAAGAAGTCTCAGCCCAGCTTCCAGAATAACCTGAGGAGAATGAATCACCTTCAAATTTTCAGGAGACACCAGCTGAGACTTCAGAGCCATCTGAAGAGGTTGTGTCTCAACATCCAGGACATCACAAAGTGACAGTTTCGCCTATAGATCCAAGTGATGCGCAGCATTCAGCATTGCCCACTGCCACAGTTGGCCATCTGGATCTAGGGCTTACTATAAATTAACAACCTGTTACAGAGGTTGGATCTTCTCCAACACAGTTGGAAGCCTCATTACCACCTCAAGAGCCCTCCCTAGGAGGTTGAACCTTATACAACAGATCAAGGAGGCCCACTTCCAGTCTCCTGAGCCTCCTATGAATGTCAAACCTTCAACAAACCAGGAGAACTAATTTCAAACTTCAGTGTCCACAAGAGACTGAAACATCTCCAGGATGGGACCCAAATAGAGTCCCCAGAGGCCCCTATGCTGGGAAAACTTTCTCTAACTCAGCAAGAGTTAGAGTTAAAGCCTCCAGAACCCCCTTCAGAGATTAAGCCTTGTCCATCCCAAACAAAGTTCTCATCTTATACACCAGAGCCCTCTAAGGAGGGTGAATCTTCTCCAGCTCAGAAGGGGCTCCAAATTCAGTCTTCTTAGCTTCCTATGCAGGCTGAAATTCCCCTAACTCTCAAAGAAGCCCCACCCCAGTGTCCAGAAAAAGTTCAATATTCCTCAGTTTAGCAGGAGGGTCTTGTTACGTCTCAGGAGCCCCGTGAATGCTGGCCCATCTTCACTGCTGCCAGAAGTCCTATATGCACCTTTAGAGCCTCCTAAGGAGATAGAGCCTTCTCCAGTTCAAGGCAAAATCTAAATTCTACCTCCAGAGCCCTTTGAGATTGTGCAACCATCTCCAGACCAGCAGATAGCCTGTGTGCCATCTTTAGAAACCCCTAAGGAAGTGGAATCTTCTCCTTCAACAGGTCCGTCCTCAGGCTCCTGAACCTTCTAAGGAGATTGAACCTTTCTCAGTCCTGCAGGGGACTCCTCATCAATGGAGTGAGCCCCCTAGTAAGGGAGAATCTTCAGTCCAGCAGCGAGCTCTAGCACAGCCTTCAGAACCTCCTTAAAGTGGTGGAATTTTTGACAACCCAACAGGCTGCCCCAGTTCAACCTTTGAAGCCCCTTGAGGGCTCAGCTTTCAGTGCTTCATGAGGTAAGTTTCACCAATCAATACTATGGTCAGCATTTAAATATGCCTAGTATCACAGCTCAACTTTTGGACTTAGGCTTTGCCATGATTCCGTCTACAACCTCACAAAAGTACACATTCTTTACAATTTTTTGAGGTTGAACATTCCACAACCCCATAGCAGACTACAGTGCCTTCTTCAAATGTTCCTGGGAAGACCATTCCACATTCACACAAGTTTAAAAACAAACATCCAAACTTGAGTGGTGTTAAAGCTGAGACTTTGGACCCGGAGCTTACTATAACACCAGGACCTTTTACACAGGTTAAATATTCTACAGCTCAGCAGAAAACGGGATATTACTATAACTCCAGAACCCAGTATGGAGATTGAACCTTCTCCCACAAAACAAGAGACACAGCCTCCAGAGCTTCAAGAATTTGAGGCTAATCCTTCAGTGAGCCGTGACATGACAACTCCACCATCCGATTAGGCTCAAGTTCAGCCTTCAAACTTGCCCAACATCATAGTTAAACTTGAAAATCTAGAACTTACCATAACTCCACTATTGAGGTTGTACATTCTACAACCCTGCAGAAAAGGAGTTACTCCTACATAGCAAATCACTGTTAATCTTTTGGACTTAGAGGTTACCATATATCCAAACATAAATACAGAGATTGAGCATATTGCAACAATCCAGGAGCCTCTTAACTGAGACTCTTGAGTCCCCTCAGAATGCTATAGCTCAATTTCCAACAAGTCCTCAGGAGCTTTCTAACATGGTGGAATCTTTGACAACAGGCAGCCTTAGTTCTACCTCCAAGTCAAGATAAATGTCAGCATTCAAAGGTGCCCAGTGTCACCGTTCACTTTTCTAACATGAAGCTTGCCTATCTCCAGATCCCCAAATAAAAGATGAATCTTCTCCATCACAACAAGAGCCACTAACTCAATCTCTAGAACCACCTGAGGAGGTTGTAATGCAATCTGCAGTATATAAGAGACAGGTCAAGCTCAGAATCCTGATGTCATAGATCTACAGACCTGGAGCTTACTATAACTCCTCAATTCACCTCAAAGATTGACCATTCCACTAACTCTGCAGAAAACCACACCTCCAAAGCACAATATAGTTCAGTCTTTAGATCTAGAGCTTATATCTCCAGAACCCTTTATGGAGACTAAGTTTGAAGGGTGTCTAAAGGCCATAGTTTTAGAAATTATAACAATTTCTATCATACCAACAAAGCTGGTCTTTTAAAATAATTTATAATGTTGTTCTACATTTTTCTTCTAGCTTGTCCATGAATCTACATTGTGATCCTAATAATAAATCATAATGTCAGAAGTAGTAGCTGGGCACCATCTCGTTCTTCTGGTTCCAGGCTGGTGGAGGCTGTGGTTCATGCCCATTCTCCTTTAGCCTTATCATTTCATGCTTTAACTTCTGCTCCATTCTCAATTGTATTCAATCTTCTTTACGGGATCATGATCATTTTCCATTTTACTACCAATAAGAAGAGATTTGTTGTTGTCGTTGTGTACTTGGAGTTGGAACTAACTCACACCTAACCCTCCAGTGGATTTTCATATGCTGTATTATACACTAGAGAAGAATGCCCATTCTTCTTCCGCAGAGCAGCTGGATGATGTGAATCCTATGCCTTTAGGATTACAGTGCAGCTTCTGACTGCTTCCAGAGCACCCTGAGGAAGCTGAATCTTATGTGGTTCAGTAAGAGGCTCTACCTCAATTCCAGAAGCCCTCTAAAGAGACTTAACCTGCTCCAGTTCTGAAGGAGGGCCCAGTGCAACCTCCAAAGCCTCCTGAAACAGTCTAGCTTTCTCCTTCCCAGCAGGAGGCCGAAGAAAAGGTTGAATCTTCTTCTAGCCAGCAGGGAGTTACCGCACAGGGCCCAGAGACTTTCACTCCAGCCAGAAGGCCCCAAACAGCTTCCCTTTGCCTGTCATGTCCCGTGCTGCCCCTTTGTCATGTCCCGTGCTTGCTCCTCACGCTGCAGCCTTCGTGGCTACTCATCTAGTCAGAACCTCCTGAAGTCAGTCTGGTCTTTCTTATTTAATAAAATTTTTATTTACTTACAATGTTTGTATACGTAGTTTTTCACACCAGATTGTTCTTTCCTTTACCCATCCTTCCCTCCATCCATCAGATTGTGCAATCCTATGGTTAACCAGCTCCACTCTACCAACCCCTGCCCTTCCTCACCCTTCAGCTCCCCCCACCCCACTTCTCTTGGATCCTCAAACACTTTCTACAGTGATGTTGGTCACTGGGAGAATATGCTCCCTTAAGCCAAAGAAGTCCGAAGTGTCTAGCTTCATCTGAAACCTCTAATGATGATAAGCTACCTTATATGACATTTGTGATTTTTAAACTTTCTAATTTATTCAAGGCCACTTGAGGTAGTCTAATTTATACAAAGCGATCCCAGGAAGAGTAAACTGGCTAGTGCTCTTGACTAGAAGCATGTCCTGTCTTCTCAGGACAAAGTTTCAGCTTTGTTGAAATAGTCTAAATTTTCCCCTTTGTTTCTCCTCCTCATCCCACTCCATTTCTGTCCATTGCCAATCCCTGTCCATGAGAGGCCCATAACTCAACATTCCCAAGCCAGACCCAAGTATCTTCCCTTCTACAATTCCACGGCCAGCCGGCCCCCTCATAAACCCCCAGAGGTGCACAAGCCCCGCCCCCTGCATTCCAGTGATAGTGTCCCAGCACCATGACCCCGACCCCACCCCCCCCCCCCCCCCCCCCCCCCCCCCCCCCCCCCCCCCCCCCCCCCCCCCCCCCCCCCCCCCCCCCCCCCCCCCCCCCCCCCACGTTTCCACAACCACACGCCTCTGCTCCCACCACAGCCCTACAACCCCAGTGGCGACCAAGGGCCTCTAGAGAGTCCTTCACACCACACAGAGACCAACAGGACAAGCCATGAACAGCAGGATTTCAAATCAGACCTTTTATTGCAGCAGTTCCTTTTGGAGCTACAGGAACACAAAGCCACACCACGAATCCAGCCATCGCCTGGAGCCACAGCCAAGCTGCTGTGGGACTAATCTGGCAGGAGAAAGACTGGTAGGATCTTGACTGAGTTTTCTGGGGCACTGCCGATTACCTGGGAGAGCACCCAATGGTGTGCCCACTGGTGGGGAATTTGGCCAATCTCTCTTGGGCCACACCAACTGTCCAGAAATGAACCAATCAGTGGTAATCTGTCTGAACTTTTGTGAACTCTTCAGACCAGCCAGAGACTAGTGGGTCACTGGGAATTTGACTTTTTGGGTCCCGCTTGACCCAGGACTGCTTGGGCAGGGGCTGCTGCATGAGGGCACCTGTATAAGTTCCACTGGGCAGGGGAGACTGAGTGAAAACCACTGGGTGGGAAATGAACAGGGGGAATTTGAGTAGGGACCCCATTCATGAGCACACCTAGACAGTTGAGGTCTGAGTGAGGTCCCTCAAGTATTTGACCTGCCCTTGCAGTTACCCCCAACCCTGTGCCTGCCTGGCTCCATTTGGCTCCATACTGGTGCCTATACATCAAGTCAATCAACTTGTCTTTAATCGGGATCACCTTGACCTGTCTTACCAACAAGAGGTTGCACTCACAGGCTCTGAACTAACATTTCCCTGACGTCAGAAGTTCAGAGAACACACAAGTGGGGTAGCTACCCAACTGATCTCTAGAGCATTGTCTTCAGATCAAGCATATATCAATGTCTTGAAGAAAACAAGCTATTCCACACAATGCACAAGACCTAAGCAAGATGTCACCCCAAAGAGTGACATAGTATCAGTGGATTTCCTGAAGCCAAAAAGTCTGATGAAACTTTCTGACACAGACTTTAAAAGAACGATTGAATATATTCAATGGATAAAAGATAAACTTGACAAATCACAGGATACTACAAGCAAAAAACAGGAAGAGCTAAAAACAACAGCAACAACAACAAAAACAACAAAAATCCAGTGCAGAGCAATGCAGAGAAAACAAACAAGGCATTAGTGGCACTGGAAAAAAAAGAAATCACTATCCAAAATATAAGGTCCAATGTTTTGGTGGCTGTCAACATGATGGAGGGACACATGAGCAGAGTTGAAGAGATGGAACACAGAACCACTGAAATCGAAGACACCACTGATCTGCTAGAGCAAAAAGCAGACTCAAAAAAGAAGGAAAAAGAAGAAAACCCAAGAATAATGTGGGACACCATCAAGAGAAATAACATGTGCATTATTGGAATCACAGAAAAGGAAGAAGCAAGTAAAGGCACTGAAAAAGTTGTGGAATAATTACTAGAGGAAATTTTCCCAAGCATAATGAAGAACAAGAGAATATATATTCAAGCATATATATTAGACCTCAAAAGTAAAACATCAAGGCATATCATAGTTAAATTTGCCAGAACCAAAGATAAGGAGAGAATCCTGAAAGCAGCAAGGGAGAAACAAAGAGTAACCTATAAGAGAGAACAGATAAGATTAAGTGCCAATTAC
>NW_006399809.1:16200789-16209866 GCF_000299155.1 Elephantulus edwardii | reverse complement strand
CATAAGTCCATCATAGTTTAAAAATAGTAGGGTAACTAGTTAGATGTGTATAATGTCCAAAGAGGGAAGAAGTGCGAGGATAGATAAGAGTAGAGAAGGAGGGGAAACACTGAGATGGTAGGGTTTGGTGGCTGGGAGGAAGGAACCAAAGAATTAGGCATGATCCAGTGAGGATCTGAAAAGACAGGGAAGTAGCAGGCATAGGTCAATGGTGATATATTTTATAAGATACAACATTAAAAAATTATAATACTTGGAGGTTTTGCTAGACACTAATAATTATACCAATTGCTGGTAATTAATGCCTAGGAATGATTGTTTAAACAAATGAGATTTGTAAATTTTTACTCAAAATCTAGTTTTTAAAAAATATTGAATATCCCATGAACTGTCAAAGGAACAAATAAGTTTGTCTTGGACAAAGTACAGCCAGGGTGGTCCCGCGGTGACGTCACAGAGACGCGACCTGCGGGCGCTGGGAGAAGGAGCTTGCCTAGGGATGCCCAAGAAGTTCCAGGGCGAGAACACCAAGGCGGCAGCAGCCCGGGCATGGAAGGCGGAAGCCAAGGCAGCAGCCGATGCCAGGAAGCAGAAAGAACTGGAGGATGAGTACTGGAAGGACGAGGACAAACACGTCATGAGGAAGGAGCAGCGAAAGGAGGAGAAGGAGAAGCGGCGCCTGGAGCAGCTGGAGCGCAAAAAGGAGACGCAGGGGCTGCTGGAGGAGGACTCAAAGCTCAAGGGTGGCAAGACCTCTCGGGCGGCTACAACCGGCAAGGTCACCCGTGCCCAGATCGAGGAGACCCTGCGCCGAGATCTCCAGCACCGGGAGGCTCCAGAGCCAGCCGAGAAGGCCCGGAGCCACCTGGAGGTACCGCTGGAGGAGAACGTGAACCGTCGCGTGCTGGAGGAGGGCAGCGTGGAGGCGCGCACCGTGGAGGATGCCATCGCCGTGCTCAGCGTGGCTGAGGAGGCGGCTGACCGACATCCCGAGCGGCGCATGCGGCCGGCCTTCACGGCATTCGAGGCGGTAAATCTCCCAAGACTCAAGCTAGAGAACCCCAACATGCGGCTGTCACAGCTGAAGCAGCTGCTCAAGAAGATGCGCTCTCCTGACAACCCCATGAACCAGCGGGCCTTGCCCTTCAATGCCCCGAAGTGAGGGACCCAACCCTGGACTGGGGGCTGCACACAGCCAGCAAAGAGCACCACTGGGACATGGGGCACAGGAGAAGCCAGGTCCCTGCACAGGCCTGGAGCTCTGTGACCTCACACCCCTCCTCCCTGGACGGTCCCGGCTCATAGCAACCCAAACGCAAGTATAGGGCCCGGGGCTGGCCTCCCAATAAAGGCAGGTCTTTGTGGTTGTGGAAAAAAAAAAGTACAGCCAGGGTGCTCCTTAGAGGGAAGGATGGTGAAACTTTGTCTCATATACTTTGAGCATGCGTCAAGAGGGGCTAGTTCTTGGGAGAAGACATCACGGTGGGAAAGGTCAGAGAAAGATATGAAAACCCTCAACATGACAGATTGGCACCATGCCTGTGACACACTGGCTCCAGCGTGGGAGAGACCATGAGGATGGTTTAGGACAGGACAAAGTTTTGATCTGTTCTTCGTAGGGTCACTATGAGTCAACAACACAAAGCATAAGAGAGACTTGTGAGCTCTGATGATAGTACAGTCAGTAGGGACTTGTGCTGCTAACCCAGAAGTGGTGCCTCTTTTGTGGTTCAAATCCACAAACAGCTCCATGGGAGAAAGATGGGCAACCTCCTCCCTTGCAGTTTACGACCTTCAAGAAACTGCTTGAAGGTCAGCTATGAGTTGACCATATTCCAACTCGACAGCAGTGATTATAAACTAAGGAGGCATGGCGGCATAAAGGGTAAGCATCCAGCATTTAATTGAATGGCAGGTGCTTTAAATGTACAGCCATTCTTCGTGAGAAGGATGTAGCCATTAGCATCTGTAAAGATTTACAGCTTGGAAAACCTACAAGGCAGTTCTACCCTATCTTCCCCATTGGGATACTGTTAGTCACAGTCAATATGACAGCAATGGGTTTGGTTTTATTTTATATGATACTAAGGAGATCTTAGATAATGCAAACAAAAAGTGCTGGGCAAACTGAAACATTCATTTTTTTTGAACTCACACAAAAGTGGCTCAGAATAAAAAGCCTAGCAATCTGCTTTTTGAAGTTCACAACCTTGAAAATCTCATAGAGTACAGTTGTGCTCTACATACAAGGTGTCCTAAGAGTGTGCCTCAACTCCACAGCATCCCAATGTCCTTGGGTTTCCATCTCCCAGGCCTGTCAGTATCTAGTGTATAGTAAGTGTTCTAACAGCAGGTATTGAATGAGCAAAGGAATATAGCTCCAAAGTTAATACTCTCAATCATTACACTTCCATTCTATGCAGAATGATTATTTCTCTGGTGGTCTACTGGTAAGAAGCTGCACTGCAATCCTAAAGGCATGCCGTTCAAACCCACCAGTTGCTCTGTGGGAGAAAGATGAGCAGTGTCGTTTCGTGCAACCTCTGAAAATCCACTGGAGGGTTAGCTACGAGTCGGTTCAAACTTGACTGTACACAACAACAAAAATGTAGACTAAGTAAAGATTAAGAGAGCATTACTAAGTACGATTTTGGAATTTGGGGGGTTTGTGGTTGTTGCTTTCAGTTCTGCTCAATATCCTCATTCTCCCCAGAATAATTCCATCATTCCCATAGGGGTCATTGCTGGTGCCATCCCTTCAATTCACCCTTCTTCCTCCCCCTAGTGCCCATTGAAATCATATCCATCCAGCAAGGATGAATCAAGCCCACTCCTTCAAGGAAGACTTTCCAAGACCACCCCATATGCATCTGTCCCTTCTCCAAATTCCCTTATAATTACAGATACATAAACTCTATATTTCTTTTTTTTTTTTTTCAACCAAGTATGATCCCTTTACTTGACTGAAGACTCCTTCCTGAAGGACAACAATGAATTGTTTTCCTGAGTATTAACCCCAGACACAGCCTGGCAAAGACCAGACACACCAGGTACTCCATGACCACTGTCCTCAGGGCAAAGGCCAAATCTTTAGTTCACTATCACTTGCCTGGCAACCCAATCTGTACTTGGGATGAAGTTGTTGTTGTTAGGTGCCAGTGCATCACTTCTAATAAAAATGCTGTATACAACAGAACAAAACACTCCCCAGTCCTTGGCCACCCTCACAATTGTTTCCATGTTTGAACCTATTGCTACAGCCTCTATGTCAATCCATCTTGTTGAAGGTCTTCCTTTGCAGTAACCTTCTAATATAGTGTAAAAACTTTGTAGGTGGTGATACGGAAGGGGCCAAATCATCTGTCCTCCACTTTCTCCAAAATGGGTACCAGCTCCCACTTACAACAACCACGGTATGAATCCAATTCCCATGAAGTCAGACATGCCTCTAAGTTCTCACACCTTGCTCTCTTGTTAACATGATCCATCCCTTCCAACATTCTAGATGTCCTACTATCAGGTCTGCTAAGCTCATAGACCGTACCCACAATGATGGAGTATATTAGGGACATTTACAGGCTATAATTCAGGTGTCGGGGTATGATTTTTCAGTCAAGACACCTTCTCAGGCATGCTCAAATGCTGCCTGACCTGGTTTAGGGCAGTGTTACAAAGCTCTCTTAATCCTACGATTACAAGATCTCTTGAGCCTTTTCACAAACTTGGGCAAGTCCTCAGCCTTCTCCCCGTGGGACAACCACCTAGTTCAGTTCTTTCTCATGCGGGCACCTGGTTCTCTACTATTTTTGCTACTGCCGCTGCCTAAGTCCCAGTGTGTCTCACACAGAAATCTCTTGTCCAAATAGACATGAGCTTCACTCTCCACTTCTTTTTCTTGCTGGTAGAGTCTCATTTTCTGTTCCTGACTTGCTCAATTTGGCTAGATGCCAAAACTGACCAGTCCCATTATTAGTAGTCTATAAACCTTATTTGTATGATCCTACCCAAAAGGTGCTATTCTTTTCTTTTCCTTCATTAGCGTAGTCCAGCCCAACCGTGTAGCAAAGGTCAAAGCCAGTGGCTCAGAAATTAATTTTGAATAATCAGTGGTTGTTGTGATACAAAACACTGTGACTCTGGTGTGACAAATGGGATAATGGTTACCCATGGTGAACAGTGTCTGGTGGAGCTCCCAGATTAAAACAGGCTTTGAAGCAGGAGTGGCATCCACTTCAAAATAGCTTGCCTCCAGAAACTCTATGAAATTAGAGAAACAATCAAAGTTATATAAGTGTTCAGGTCTTTTGTTCATAGGGTCGCTATAAGTCATCTACAATTCAATGGTACTTAGCAACAACAACAATCACCTTATTACACATCATTTATTAAGCATGATATCCTCCTCCAGAGACTAGTCACTGCTAAATAATACTACTTCCAAGGCACATGAGACACGGTCTCACCACCCTTGTTTCAAAGGAGTATTTGACTGTATTTTTTCCAAGGAAAATTGTTCACGCTTCATCAACACTATCACTCAAAAACATCAGTTCAATTTACACAACTAACACATTTACCTTTTAATGGAAAAGTTAGAAGTTATGGTCCATCCACAGGTGCTTTGGAAGGAAGACCTGAAATTTACCTCCAACAAATGAGCCATGGAGCACAAATCGAATCTGACCCTCGTGGGATCATTATGGGCCAGAGCTGACACAACAGTAAACTATTTTAACAGCATCTGGGAACAGAATTCTATTAGTAATACGAGAGATCAAAAACAAGCTAACCCCCTTTTTGTTGCCATAGTGACTTTTATTACAGTGAGAATGAAAAATGCCCAGAGAATGTTGTGACAACAACACATAATAGTGAATGTAATATCTGCTTTCCTCAAACATACAGGCCTTATTTTGAAAACCAGTGTAATCTGACTTGACTTCAGAGGGAAGCAGTGGGAGAGTATTAAAGGACACTCTGATTCTTATCCATTCAAATGCCATGAAACTAGAGCTTCATAGGAAGAGAGGCAACCCAGAGCCTTAGGCACACAGCGTATGTGCAGTCACACTGACTCTGGTCTCAGAAGAGCTGGTGCGTAGTTCCACCTCTGCTGCCTTGTCTTAAAATTCTTATTTATTTTTGATCAAGGAATCTTGAGCTTTTATTGTGAACTAGAACCTGAAAATTAGGGTACTCAGTATTAAGAAGATCTTGAGAAAACAGACAAAATCATTCTACTCACAAAGGCACAAGATGAAAAATGTTAAGACAGAAGTCATTAGAAAGCCTTGGAATGACCTAGAAACATCAAAAGCAGCAGCTAACATCTACTGAACACTTCCTTACTGGTGTTTCTCATAGTTTAAGAGCTATATGAATATTAATAATTAGTTTGGACATGTTGCCAGGAGGAACAGTACAAGATTCCAAGCCATTGTTCATAATGTCACTATGAGTTGTAGTTGGCTTAATGGCACATAACAACAACAATGGCTTAATCTTGTTGGGGTTTCTTTCCCTTTTAAAACTGGCAATGTGGATGAGAAGGTATTTATTCCACTGAATAACTTATTCCATGTCCAGCATGGTACTGGTTGTACTTTCTCCAAGACATATCTGTTTGTTCTTTTAGCTCTCTGTAGGAATTGTCAACTATTTCATCTTGCTTGGATCCACAAGAAACATCCTTAGTGCCAGCATTCAGGAGATCTAGAGATGTATAACATTGGCAAAGTCAGTTGCCAGGGACCTCTCTAAAAATCCTGAAGAGCAATGATGTCAGCAATGCTTCAGAGCTCTAGCGTTGGAGAAGAGTCTCAGACTTACTAGATGCAAAAATAATTGCACTTTTGGCCCATGAGCTTAGACATGGTTCACTTCTTAGTTTCTTTAAGCCTGTCATTCAACCATGCTTATCATGGGCCAGACACTAGAGTCATAGAGATGAATGAGTGGCTCACTGTCATGGAGGTTGTCCAGTTAATGTACAATTGAAAAGCTGCAGAGTTGTGTACACATGAGAGGTGGGAGGGGAGGTGCCAGAGCACAGATAAGGAAGACCCATCAGGCAAGATAATGCCCAAGCAAAAATTAAAGATGGTATATGGTATGGTATGGTATGGTATGGTATGGTATGGTATGGTATGGTATGGTATGTTACATGTTGGTCTGTGAACCCAAAGATCTGCAGTTTGAATCTACTAGCCACTATACAGGAAAGAGGTAGGCAATCTCATCCCATAAAGACTCTTAGCTTCAGAATCCTCATAGAGGGTCTCTATCAGCCATGACTGATTCAGTCTCAATGGCAGTGTAGTTTTGGTTTTAGGAGATATCCAGGTTGGGAACTAACAAAAGACACCTCACCAGAGGAAGGAGATATATCTGCAAAGTCACAGAGGGTGAGTGTGTGTGTGTGTGTGTAGGGGGAGGAGAAAGATATGGGAAGACACTATGCATCTTTCTTAAGGGCAAGAGTATCAGACTTCTCTGACAGATACATCAGTTCTCGTACACCTGCCTCAAGTAGATTGTATCTCAGGGACACCTTTCTCACTGACTTGAGTCCGTTAATTCCAAATTTCAGTCACCAAGAAAAAAGTATCCCCACCAAACGTATGAATTCTTGAAGGTGAAAGGCAGACAAATATATGCCAGACCTGTTGGGTGTAACCAACAGCAGGAGGGAGGCCCAAGTGCATGTGACCATGACAGTCATTCCATCCATAGGGAAGAGAGAGAGCTCAAAAACTGCAAGAGTTCTAGATTCAATTGTGTTACCAGAAGAGATATATTGAGTCACTCCGTGTATCTGTGAATTTGAATTGGCTTATAAACAAGTTCTTTGATGATATTATCAGTTAAACAGGGGGCCATACTGAAGTAAGGTGGTTCCTAACCCTGTACGGGAATCCCAGAAAACTTGATTGTGCTTATGTAAAACCTATACTTAAACCAGGAGGCAGTCATTAGAACAGAACAAGGAAACACTGTATGGTTCAAAATCAGGAAAAGTATATGCCAGGGATGCATCCTATTTCCATATCTTTTCAATCTATTTGCAAAACAGATCATCTGGGAGGCTGGGCTCTATGAGAAGGAATGTGGGATCAGGATTGGAGGAAGACTCATCATCAACATGTGCTATGCAGATGACACAACCTTGCTTGCTGAAACTGAGGAGGACCTGAGGCATTTGCTGCAGAAGGCCAAGGACTGCAGTCTTCAATATAGATTGAATCTCAACATCAATAAAATAGATTCTCACCACTGGGCCCATTGGCAACATCATAATAGATGGTGAAGAGATAGAGATTGTTAACAGCTTCAGTTTGCTTGGATCCACAAACAACACTCTTGATACCAGCAACCAGAAAATGTAAAGACAAATTGCATTGGAAAAATCTGCTATTAAGGACCTCTCCAGGGTACTGAAGAGAAACAATGTCAGTCTGGAGACTAAGGTGTGCCTGATCCAAGCCATAGTCTTCACAATTATATGCTATGCATCGGAAAGCTAGAAAATGGCTAAGGATGATAGAAAGAGAATTGATGCCTTTGAGATGTGGTGCTGGAGTAGAATATTGAATATACCATGAACTGCTAGGAGCATAAACAGGCTCATGGTGAAAACCAGGCTGCTTCTTGGAGCAAGGATTTTGGAGCTCTGTCTGACATACTTTGGGCATGTTCTTGAAGAGACATATTCTTGGAAGGGTAGAGGGACAGTGCAACAGAAGACCTTAGATGAGATGGATTAACTCAATGACTGGAGTAATGCATCAAGGACAATGAAATTGGCTTAGGACAGAGCTTAGTTCAGAGCTGTTGTACATAAGGTCATTATGAGTTGGAGTCGATGCAATGGCACATAACAACAACAAACCTGCATGACTGTTGCCCTAATAAAAGAGCAGAAAAGACACAGACAGGCTGGAGGGAGACAGCCAGGGGTAAGAAGAATAAAACCAAATAGCACACGAGACTACTAGAAGCAGGAAGAGGCTGGGAAGAGCTTTCCCTAGAACACACAAAGAAGGCAGAGGCCTGCCAGCTCTCGGAAGTCAAACACCTAACCTCCAAAGATATGAAAATAGATTTCTCTCCTTCTAAGTCACCCAGTTTGTACTATTTCCTTTTGGAAGCCAATGCAATGAGGAAGCTAATTATTGTTTTCATGAGTAGAGCGGAAGGAAGACTAGTAAAGTAAAATGTAAATTTTTTCAGAGGACCAAGAGCTCACTCAGACTAATGGCCCTGAGTGGCTTAAGGACCCCTGCTTTTATTTGTATTCCAAAACAAAGGAACAGTTCATAAAACTTTGGAAATTACTTCAGAGAGCTAGCACGGGCCTAGTACACAGATAGAGAAAAGACATTTATTCAAACAAGACTTCTTTGTATTCATTAACTGTATTACTGTCAAGACTTCTGTGTATCAATCAACTATGTTACTATGTTTTCTTATATTTATAACAACCTTATCAGGAACAAGAATATCTGCTTCTATCTTCAAGGGGGTATGTGTCCCAGGATAAACAAGAACTGCTTGTGGTTCTCTTTCTTGGCACACCTCACATGTAAGTCATGCAGCCAAGTCCTGATGACACATATCCCTTGCCTTAAAGTAATACTACACTAGTCATAAAACAAATCTATTCCTGAGCAAAAAAATATAATAAAACAGATCACACATTTATAGTATTTTCTTTATGAAAAGAACTATTCATCATTTTGTTTACATAGCTGTTATGTACCATCGAGTCAGAACCACCACATAGCTGACATAGTCTCAATCTTGCATTACGTAGATTGCACAACCTTGCTTACTGAAAGTGAGGAAGACTTGAAGAACGTGCTACAGAAGATCAAAGACTGCATCCTTCAATATGGACTGCATCTCAATATCAAGAAGACCAAAATCCTCACCACCAGGCAATAGGAAGTATCATAATGGATGGAATAAGGATTGAAATTTTTTTTAATTTCACCTTATGTGGATTCACAATCAACATCCTTGTTACCAGTAGTCAGGAAATTAAAAAATTAATTGCACTTGCTAGAGAGGAATAATGT
>NW_006399809.1:16193749-16199406 GCF_000299155.1 Elephantulus edwardii | reverse complement strand
AAAAAAAAAAAAAAAAAAAAAGGTTAAAAAAATGTTCATTGTTATATGATCCCCCTCCCTACTCCACTACTATGCAGCTTTCATTCTGGACTCTCGTCATGACAATAATACCTAATAATATATTCCTCCTCAACAGTTCTCTCCCTCATCTATTCAATGCAGCATACATTATTTATGCCCTCTTAGTTTCCCCCCAACTCTGATGTCAGTCCCACTTTAGAACACAATGCAGTATTTGTCCTTTTGTGACTGAGATCTTTCACTCAGCATAATGTCCTCCAGGGTCATCCATTTTGTATAATATTTCATGAGTTTCTTATTTTTCAAAGCAGCATAGCATTCCACTGTGTAAATATACAACAGCTTCTCTATACATTCGTTTGTTAATAGGCACTTAGGTTGTTTCCAACTGTTTCCTGTTGTGAACAAAGCCACGATAAACTTGGGTGTGCATTTATCTGCTTGGGTGGCAGTTCTGGTTTCTTTAGGATATATTTCCAGAAGTGGAATTGCTGGGTCAAATGGTATCTCCATTTGCAACTTTTTGAGAAAGCACCATACTGCCTTCCATTTTGGTTGCACCATTTTACACTTCCACTAACAGTGGATAACGGTTCCAGTTTCTTCACAATCTTGCCAGCATTTGTTATTTGCTGTTCCGTTAAATTTTGCTATTCTTACTGGGGTGAGATGATATCTCATAGTTGTTTTGATTTGCAAGTCAGAGCTAGGGATTTTGGACATTTCTTCATGTGTTTATTTGTCATTTGAGTGTCTTCTTTAGTGAAGTGTCAGTTATCGTGTTGTGGGGCTCAAGTATTTTATAAATTCTACATATAGTCCCTTATCAGACATGTGATTCACAAATAATTTTTTCCCAGTATGTGGCTTCCCTTATTACTCTGCTGGAGAAGGTTTTGGAAGTGCATAAAAATTTAATTCTTAGAAGGTCCTATTCATTTATTTCATCCTCTCCTAATTATAGGTTTTCCAGGATACTTGGAAGACTGTTTATGTTGTGGAATAGGGCTTCTAAAGTTCTTCCAAGGTTTTCTCTAATGAAGTTTATAGTCCTCGGTTTTAGTCCTAGGTCCTTGATCCACATTGAGTTGGTTTTTTTGTCTGTGGAATGAGGTGTGGACCTTGCTTGAGTTTTCTACAGATAGTTTTCTAATTATGCCAACACCATTTGCTAAAAAGGCTGTTGTTTCCCCACTTAATTGATTGCATCTCCATGTAAATATCAGTTGACCATAGGAAGATGGGCTGATTTCCAGGTTCTCAATTCTATTGCATTGATCTACGTATCTGTCATTGTACCAGTACCATGCTGTCTTCATCACCATGGCAGTGTAGTAGGATTTGAAATCAGGGAGTGAGATGCCACCTACCTTGTTTTTCTTTTGAAGGAATGCTTTGTTTATTAGGGGCTTCTTTCCATTCCAAATGAAACTGGAGATTGCCTTTTCCATCTCCTTGAGGAATGGGATTGGTATTTGTATTGGGATTGCATTGAATGTGTAAATTGCCTTTGGTAGTATTGCCATTTTCACAATATTAAGTCTTCCTATCCATGAGCAAGGGATATTCTTCCACCTCTCCAGTTCTCTTTTAGTTTTTTGTAATAATGTTTTGTAATTTTCTTTAAACAGATCCTTTGTGCTTCTGGTTAGGTTTACTCTCAAGTATTTACTCTTGTGATTAGCTATTGTGAAGGGCTTTGTTTTCCTTAGTTATGGCTCTGTATTCTCTTTGTCACTGTAGAGAAATCCAACTGATTTTTGTATGTTGATCTTGTATCCTGCTACTTTTCTGTATTGGTCCACTATGTCCAATAGTTTTCTTGCTGAGTCTTTAGGGTTTTCTAAGTATATTATCATATCATCTGCGTAGAGAGATAATTTTACCTCCTCTTTGTTAATTTGGATACTTCTTATTTCCTTCTCTTGTCTTATTACAATCACTAAAAGTTCCAATACAATATTGAATAGGAGAGGTGTTAGTGACCATCCTTGCCTAGTTCCTGTCTTAAAGGGAATGCCTTTAACCTCTCTCCATTGAGAACAATGCTGGCTCTTGCATTCGCATAAATATTTTTTACTATGTTGAAGAAATTCCCCTCTAATCCTATTTTGTTGAATGTTTTAAACAGGAAAGAGTGTTGGATTTTGTCAAAGGCCTTTTCTGCATTAATTGATAGGATCATGTGGCCTTGTTCTTTGCTTTAACATGATTAATTACATTAATTGTTTTCCTCATGTTGAACCATCCTTGCATACCTGTTATTAATCCCACTTGGTCATGGTGAATTATTTCTTTATCATTGAATTCTATTGGCCAGTATTTTATTCAGGATTTTTTGCATCTATGTTTATAAGAGATATTGGCCTATAGTTTTCTATTTTGGTGGTGTCCTTTCCTAGTTTTGGTATCAAGGATCTGTTTGCTTCGTAGAATGAGTCTGGGAGAATTCCATCTTTTTCTATGTTCTGAAATAATTTATATAGAATTGGTGACAGTTCTTCTGTGGATGTTTGATAAAATTAACTTTTAAAAACACCTGGTCCAGGGTGAACAACCTCATACAACTAAAAATTATCCTATCCCAAAAGGCAACTACATTAAGATTGAGAAAATTTATTATAGTATGTTTGGAGAAAAATCCTGATTTGTGGGTCACAGAACTTGGGTTGGAGCCCCAGCAATGCTGTCAACAGCTTCACAGCCTGGACTAGTCACCCAATTTCTCCAAGCTTTTTCTTGTTTGTTAAATTTACACCATGATGATATAGGACAGATGCCTTTTACTTAAGGGGCACATTCTTTAAGTGTTTTTATCACTTAAAGCTTGAATAGTGCAAATCCAATCTTGACAAGCTGTTGTTAGGTGCCATCAAGTCGACTATGATGCATGGCAACTCTACGAACAACAGATCTGAACCTCGTCCTATCCCACCCACACCATCCTCACAATCTCTGGTATGTTTAGCCCATTGTCACAGTTACTAAACCCATCCATCTTGTCCTTTCACCTTTCCCAGCCTGTGTTTTTTCCAAAGATTGGCGCCTCTGGACAACAAATCCAAAGAATGTGATATGAAGTGTCACGATCCTTGCCTCTAATGAGGACCCTCATTACTTTCTCCAAGACAGACTTGCTTATTGTTTATTCTTTTGGCAGAAATGTAGAACTCCTCCAATTCATAATTCAAAGGCATTAATTATTCTTCTGTAATCTGTATTCGTTGTCCAACTTGCAGATATATAGGAAGCAATTTGAAAGACCATGGCTTGGATTAGTTGTCCTTTTGTTTGCTCGGCTCCAAAGTCAACACTCTTAACACCAGCAGTCAGGAAACCAAAAGATGAATTGCGTCGGGAAAATCTGCTGTCAGAGACCTCTCCAGAGTAATGAAAAGCAACAACGTCAGTCCAGAAACTAAGGTGCGCCCAATCCAGGCCAGGGTCTTTGCAACTACTTGCTATGCATCAGAGAGATGGATAACAACTAAGGATGGCAGAAGAAGAATCAATGCCTTCGAATTGTGGTGCTGGAGAAGAGTCTTGAACATACTATGGTTACCAAGAAAACAAATGTCTGTCTTGGAGAGAGTGAAATCAAGTTTCTCTGTGGAGGCTAGGATTTTGAAGCTTAGTCTTGCCTACTTTGGGCACATGTCCTTGGAGAAGGACATCATGCTTGGAAGGGAGGGACAGTGCAGGAGAGGAAGACCCCAAATGAGATGGATTGATACAGTGACTGGGACGATGGGGGTTGGTATGACAGAATTAGTGAGACTGGCTCAGGACAGGGCAGGCTTCAGAGCTGCAGTACATAGTGTTGCCATGGCTCACAGGCAACTTAATGGCACATAATATCAACAACAACAACAGTCTTTGAAATGACATCATTCAGGACCATGTAGTTTATTATGTTACTTACTGAGATTCTATGGCCTTGTGACACTAGCATAAATACAGCTGGCAATTCTCTGCCAGTCAGCTCTGAATTTGTGTGATTCTTGATTATTTTCATACTTTAAAGGATTCACATTGATTTCACACACACAGTAACATTCTGTTAATATTCTTTATCATGCTTTTCAAATTCATGGCACTCAAATTCTTATAAAATGCAGTGTCTTGGCACTTGCTCTGCTCTAAAGGAGGAGCTGTTGTAATCTTTAGTTCCAGGACTCTGCACCTGCAGGGGGATGGTTGTTACATCTGCCAGTAGACCTACCACCCCAAGGGAGACTGACTTCCTTCTCTGTCATTTCATCCTCTACTTGCCTCCAAGCTTGCTACTCTCCATGGCACATATTCCATGGAAGCTAATCTAATGGGTGAAATCGACATGTGTTCTAGCTTCCTAAACCTACATCCCTTTAGATAACTATAAGAATACAACAACCCTCCCTTTCTGCAGATCCTGTATGTCACTCTTCCCTGTGTTCACTCTCAGACTGAGGTGAGAATAGCTATTCTTTGATACTGCCATCTCTTCCTCTAGCCTTTTACTCCTCAATCTAGAGAGTGAAATGGAAAGATTTAGATAATGAGCAAAAGATCTTCAACAGCCTAAACAACAGAGTCAGGCATTAAGAGTTGCCCAGGGGTGGTCCAATTAGTTCCAAATAGGCAAGGCTGAGTCTCTGAGAAGGTGTCCAGGAAGCTCTACAAACTTCTTTTCCCCCACCCACATTCTTCTCCCCTCCACCCAAGTACCATTGATGCCTCGGCTTTCCCAAAGCCCTTTGTTCATACACCATTATAACCATGATGCAGTGTAATACTGTCAGCCTGTAATACATCTTGGAAAATATATACTGCCTTTTAGCTACATGTTCAAATCAAGTTTTAAGTACATTGTTGTTATTTAGTGCCATCAAGTTGGTTCCAATTCATAGCAACCCTGTGCACAACAGAATAAAACACTGTGTGGCCCTCAGTCACCTTCACTTTCATTGCTGTATTTGAGCCCATTGTTGTAGTCACTGGGTCAGTCCATCTTGTTAAGGGTCTTCCTCTTTCTTTTTTTTTTCTGACCTTCTACTTAACCAACTGCCATGTTCTCCAGGGACTGGTATCTCCTGTTGACACGCCAAGAATTATGAGTTGAAATCTCACCATGCTTGTTCCTAATAGCTTTCTTGTTGCACTTTTTCCAGGTAGTAATATATTTCATCTTCACAATTGCACTTTGATTGCCCTCCTGTTACTGAGGGAGAAAATAAGACCCAGAAAGTTTCTTCAGTAACTTGCCCACGGTCACTGGTAAGTGATGGAATTCAAATCCTCTTGGTCCAAGAGTCCACATTCTCCACCACTGCAGTTTCTGTCTCTCACAAATCAAAACCTGGCAATGGCATACATATTTCCCTCATTATTTGTTTTATTTCAGTGACCCATAGATTGAAATTGGGATTTCTGGGACAGGGCAATCCACAAAAGGGGATTTTTTTTTCTCCAGTCTCCATAGAAGGAGAATGTTCCTGGGGGCAGAAACAGCATTCAAAGTCACACTAGCAATGTCATAGCAAAGTCACTGGGAGAGGAAATGGACTATACATGGACTGGAAGAGATCGGAATGGTATGAGTCACTTGAGAGGCATTATGTTTCAGCAGCCAAGTGCAAGTCCTGCACCTGAGTACA
>NW_006399809.1:16185084-16193642 GCF_000299155.1 Elephantulus edwardii | reverse complement strand
CTCCTCATCTCTCTAATCCAAACTGCTGGCAGAGATGCAAATCTGACCGTATCATTCACATTCTTAATCTTTCAATGGCCCCGTTTCCCTTCATATAACATGCAAACCCCTTAACTGGACTTGAAATACCTTCTATGAGTTTTCTTATCTCTCCAGCTTCCTCCCTACCTCACTCAGCTCCAGCTCCACTGAAGGGCTTGCAGTTTCCTGACAGAAGGATCAAGCTTTCTTTGTGGCTTTTCTCCCAACTCAACTGTTGAGCTTAATAAAGGTCTGGCACATTCATCTCTGAATCTCCAGTTCCTAGCACAGGCCTGGCCCAGAGCAGGCTCTCAGAACTTGATGAAGACATGAGCCCCAATGGTTGGGTATAGTGCCCTCTGTCTCTGACAATCAGAACGCAGGCCTGGCAGCCAGGAACTCAAGCAATCGTGCTGGGCAAGACTCACAGGGAGGGAGAACAGTCTTGGGGAGCAAGGCCAGGTAACAAGCAGCACACAACTTGGGAAACCATAGGTGGAGACACTTTAATAAGCCAAGAAACCAGCAGTCAGTCACAAGGGTCAAATACAGCATCAGAGACAACTACTTCAACTATACAATAATGGGAGAAAGAGAAAACAGAAATCAATGTCAGAGAGAGAGAGAGAGAGAGTTTCCAGCAATGTCAACATCCTTCAATGTCCTGTGTAAAAGCAATGCCATGAGCTATCTCAGCTTGTTAACAAGGTCATAAACCATAATTAGGACCAGAAAACATCCCTCCTACTACTCAAAATTCCTGAGAAAGGAAGTTGTGCTAAGGGATAAAAAAGAAAGGCCGTTGTCCACAGCAACAGAAATTTGTCTGGCATTTGGACAGACTCCCAGGTTAATTGCAAGTGTTGCTGAAACAAAGCAGTGTAAGTATGCACCCTCAAATGAGCTGCCAAATATATATACATATATGTAGATATATATGATGTATATGATATGTATGTGTATGTATATGTATATGTATATACACACACAGATATGTTGTTGTTGATAAGTACCATCGAGTCATAGATGACTCGTAGCAACCCTACGAATGAAAGACCTGAAGACTTATATAACTCATCATTTCTCCAAGTTCATAGAGTCTCCGAGGCAAGCTATTTCGGAAGTGGATGCCACTCCTGCTTCCAAGCTTGTTATAATCCAAGCCAAAGGTGAGTGATTTTAATCTGTGGCCCTCAGGCCTGATTCTAATTGTTTTGGGTCATACATTCTACTAAGTGGTAAAGCACTGGTCTGTTCATTTTCTGTACAGAGGTAATCTCATGGTTGCTATGATGCTAAACACTGTGACACTGATGTGTCAAATGTGATAATGGTTACCTGTGGCCGACAGTGTTTGGTGGAGCTCCCCGATTGTTATTGGGTACCGTCAAGTTGGAACCGACCCATAGCTGACCCTCCAGTGGGTTTTCAGAGGCATGGGAGTAGATTGCCCATTCCTCTCCCGTGGAGCAGATGGTGACCTTGAGCTGCATACCTTCGGGATTGCAGTGCAGCTTTTTTGCCACTAGACCATCAGAGCTCTCCATATCAAAGACAAATAGTGGGGTTTTGATTCAATAATTTTCCTGCAGGTCTCTCTCTGACCCTTTTTCATGCAAGCACAGCTGACACACAGCCTCTCTCTGCCTAAGAGCTTTAACTGCGCTGTTGATGGACAAATGCCTAATTAAGAAGCCAAGAATTTCCCCCAGCTGCTATTAAGTGGCTGCCCTGGCTGGTTTCTGGTAATAAGTTCATCAGATTTGCCGGACTCCCAAATTCGGAGAACTGAAGCTAAAAAAGGAAAGTGGCACTGGTCCCTGGAATGAGTCCTTCTATGTTCTCTGTAGAACTCACTCCGTTACCAGGATCCTTTCCCCCAGGAAACATGCAGCCAGGGCTGCTTTGCTGATTGTGGGCTGTAATGAGAAGGTCAGTCCCTGCCCAGGGCTGTTAGATTCCAGGCTTTGGCTCTTGCAGTTGCTCCCAGAGCTCTGGCAGTGTAGTCACAAGTTGTATTACTAAACCAAAGGCTGTACATCTCTGGAAGTTCAAGTTCACCACAGAGAAAGAAAGATGAACAAGCTCCTCTATCATGATTTACAGGTTCAGAACCAGATGGAGGGTCATGATGAGTCTGAATCCAATCCACAAAAGGGAGAGAGTGACCTGCATTGTCAGCTTGCCCTCTCTCCACTGTCACTCCCATCAGTGCACAAATGTCTTACTTTTTCCATCATAAAAAAAACCACCCGTCCTCACCTGACTGCTCATTCTTTTACAGATATTGCTCTATTTCTCTATTCCCATTTATAGTAAAACACCTTAAAATAAGTGGCTACAATCACTACCTCCCTTTCCTCTCAAGAGTGTATTACCCAATAAACAAGGTAACAACAACAAAAACTTATTGCCATGAAGCTGGAACTGACTCACAGCCGACCTTCCAGCAGCTTTTCAGAGACTGTAAATCACACAGGAGGAAACTGTCCAACCCTCTTCCTCAGAACAACTAGTGGATTCAAACTGCATATCTTTAGGTTGGCAGCACAATCCACTAGGCCACCAGGCAGGGCTCCCTATAAGTAAGGTAAGTATCAAACTCTCAAAAAGAACTCTTGACAAGCTGAGCTCAGAATCTAAGGACCCATGGGTAAGACTGCTCTCTCATAAATCAGACACTATGAACTCTAAAATGCTATATAAGAGGCCCTTCCTGACCACAGACTTGTTTGGTTCAGAAGTAAAACAACCCTCCAGTATTAGGGACAAGTAGAGGAGACAATTGAGATTTAATCAGAACAAAGTCCTGCCAGAATCTGTGGGTGGGAAACAACATCTATAGAGCCAGGAGACCAAGTTCCTGTGAAAAGTTTGGAGGAGTCATTAAAAGATCAACTGATGGAGGCACACTGGATCCCTCTGAACTATTTTGACAATGGGTGTGGTTGGCAAACTCTGTGAGCATACAATTAAAGATGCTTAATGATGTCCTGTTAATAGTGACAACTCTAATATTTGATTGTCCATTCTTTTTATTGTCCTTCCATTTACCTGTTTCAGTGTAGTGTTCATTGTCTTTCCATTATTTCCCTCAACACACCTCCTATACCCATCCTATTTTCATAACAATGGGCTTATGTCATATCTGTCCTTTTGTGATTGAGATATTTCACTCAGTATAATGTTTTCCAGACTCATTCATATTGTATAATATTTTATAAATTCATTGTTTTTCAGTGCTGCATATTATTCCATTATGTAAATATACAAGTTTCACTATCCATTTGTTTGTTGCTAGATAGACATTTGGGCTGCTTTCACCTCTTTGCTATTGTGAGTAATGCTGCAATAAACATGGGCACATAGACATTTGTTTGTATCACAGCTGTGATTTCTTTAGAGGATCCAGTTTATGTTGTTGTGTGCCATTGAGTCAACTGCTACAACTCATAGCAACCGTATGCATAATAGCTCTACATTTTGCTCTATCCTGACCCAAACTCACTGTCTCTGACACACTTACCCTTATTACCCCAGCTATTGTGTCAATCCATCTCATCCAGGGTCTTCCTCTCCTGTGCTGTCCCTTCACTCTTCCAAGCATGATATCCTTCTCCAAGGTTTAGTCCCTCCTGGCTACATGCACAAAGTGTATGAGACAGAGTCTCAAAATCCTTGCCTCTATGGAGAAACTTCATTTTCATGTTCATTTTCTTGGTAGTCCATGGTTTGTTCAATACTCTTCTCCAGCACCACAACTCAAAGACATCAATTCCTCTGTCATCCTTGATCACTCTACAACTCTTAGATGCATAGCAAGTAATTGCAATGACCATGGACTGGATCAGGCACACCTTAGTCTCTAGACTGACATCGTTGCTCTTCAGCACTCTGGAGAGGCCCCTGATAGTAAATTTCCCTAATTTGTTTTTTTTTTATTTTCTGACTGCTGGTGCCAAGAGTTTGATTGTGAAACCAAACAAGCTAAAATTGTTAACAATCTCAAACTCTTCTTAATCTGTCATGATGCTGCCAATGGGCCCAGTGGTGAGAATCTTCATCTTTTTGATGTTGACCTTCAATTCATACCACAAACTACAGTCGTTGACCCTCCACAGCAAAATGTTTCAGGTTTTCCTCAGTTTCAGCAAGTAAGGTTGTATCATCTGCATAAAGCATGTTGTTGATGATTCTTACTCCTTTCCTGATGCCACATTCCTCCTCATAAAGTCCAGCCTCTTGGTGATCTATTATGCATACAGATTGAAAAGGTATGGAGACAGGACACATTAACATTATATAAATGGCAATTAATAATCTGGTACAAGACACAAATTACACAGTGAACTGGGGGAGAGGAAGGGAGGAAAACATATATCCATGAATGAATGATAACACAAAATCCTTGTAAACTTTCACTAAAATTACAGTTTAAGAAAAGAAAAATCAACAAGGATTCTGCTCTCTGTTCTTAAAATCTTGGTTTACTAATGTGTGTAGTAAAGAGAAAATTATACTCCAGGAAAGCATTTATTTTCACTCTGTTGAGCATCAAACACCTTGAAAAAAGATTCCACTTTACTAATTTCATTAACCAATTCTGGTGATCCTAATAGATAACTTTCTAGGAAGACCTACATTATGCAGATTACACACCTTGCTTGCCAAAACTGAAGAGGACCTGAAGCATTTGCTACAGAAGGTCAAGAACTGCAGTCTTCAATATGGATTGAAGCTCAACATCAAGAAAGCAAAGAATCTCACTACTGAGCCAATTGGCAGCATCAAAATAGATGGTGAAAAGATTGAGATTGTTAACAATTTCAACTTGCTATGATCAACAATCGATATTCTTGGTATCAGCAATCAGGAAATCAAAAGACCAGTTGCACTGGGAAAGTCTGCTATCAAGGACCTCTCTATGGTTCTAAAGAGCAACAGTGTTAGTCTAGACACTAAGGTGTGCCTGATCCAGGCCATGGTCTTCACAATTATTTGCTATACATGTGAGAACTGGACAATGAATAAGGATGACAGAAGAAGAACCAATGCTTTTGAGTTGTGGTGCTGAAGAAGAATCTTGAACATACCATAGACTGCCAAGAGAACAAATAGGTCTATCCTGGAGAGGATGAAACCAAGTTGCTCCTTGGAGGCAAGGATTTTGAGGCTCCATCTCACATATTTTGGGCACATGGCCAGGAGGGACCAGTCCTTGGAGAAGGACATCATGCTTAGATGGGTGGAAGGTGAACACAGGAGAAGATCCTGGAAAAGATGGACTGACACAATGACTGTGATCATGGAGACAGCTATGTGGACGACTGTGAGATTGGCTCAGAATAGGGCAGGGTTGAGAGCTATTGTTCAGAATCATAGTCCACTCAAAGGCTCATAATAAAGTGGCTTAGTAAGTAAAGCATTATACTGCCAATACAAGGGTATGCAGTCTGAATACACCAGCTGCTCTGTGAGAGAGATGGGCAATCTCTTTCTGTGCAATTTATAGTCTATAAAAACCCACAACAACATTAATCTGTAGTGAGGAGTCCACATGTGGTGGAAAACATCAAAGTGTTCTCTAGAGATTAGTAAGTAAGCACAGTAAGTCCATGCTAACCTTGCCTATTAAGTATTCAATTCGTACAGGATCCACATCTCATACCATACACAAAAATCACCTCAATGTGGATAAGAGACCTGGAAGTAAAGCCCCAAACCATGAAGTTCATAAAAGACAAACTAGGACCAAGCTTAGATGATCTAGTCTATTGTATAAAGAGACTGCTAAATACAGCCAGAAAGGCACAAACTGGAGAAGATAAAATTGATAAATGGAAGCTGCTAAAGATTAAATCCCTGTGTACCTCAAAACCGCTTTGCAACAGAGTGAAAAGAAAACCTACTGACTGGGAAAAAAAAACATTTGGCAATACCATTTCAGACAAGGGTCTCATATCAAAAGTTTACAGAATCCTACAGGGCCTCTAAAAGAAAAATACTGATAATATAATTACAAAATGGGCAAAAGACCTGGAAAGACTTTTCACAGAGTAAGACATTCAGATGCCCAACGGACGCATGAAGAAATGCTCAAAGTCACCGGCAATAAAAGAGATGCAAATAAATCAAAACCACAATAAGATACCATCTTACCCCAGGAGCAATGGAGAAGTTTAGTAGAGCAGCAAGCAATAAATGTTGGAGAGGATGTGGAGAGATAGGAAATCTTATATACTGTTGGTGTAATTGTAAAACGTTACAACCACTCTGAAAGTCAATCTGGTGTTTCCTCAGAAAGCTGACCATAGAAATTCCATATGACCCAGCTAGCTATTCCACTGCTTGGAATATAAACCTGAAAAAATGAGAACAGAGGCACAAATGGAGACTTGTCCACCAACTGTCATAGAAACATTATTCACTACCACAGGAACATGCAAACACCCTGAATGTCCAACCACAATAGAATGAATTGAGAAATTATGGTACATTTGCACGATTGAATACTAAACAGCATGTAGGAGCAATGATTTTGAAAATTACTACCTAACTTGGGAGGGACTGGAGAGCATTATGCTAAGTGGACTAACTCATTCCCATAAGGACAAATACTATATAAAGCCATTATTGTAGAAATAGAACGATAGCTGGTAAAATGTGTATGAGGATCTAAAAGGAGGGAAGGAGCAGAGGGGTCAAGATGGGCATAATCATAGGGTCACACAACTTGATGGGTAAAGGGAGGGGTGGTTAAAGGAAATGGGAAAGAACTGATGTGATAAAAAAGTATACGAACTTTGTAAGAAAGCCAGCATAAATGAAAACTTAATTTTTTTAGAGTATTTCATTCCTGTTGGATTATAAATTTGAAGAGGCATTGATTCTGCAGGAAGGTGCTGTGGAGCTGGGGACAGATGCAAACTTAGAAGCAGAATCTTTGATGTGTTAAATAACCCTACATGAGTCAGAATAGAACTGTGCTTCTAAAGTTTCCAATGGCTCATTTTCAGAAGTATATTCTCAATCTTTTCTTCCAAGGCCCCTCTAGATTGTCTTGACTCGGGAACTCAGGATAACAACTAACAAAAGCAAAAACCTCTCTGTCCTCAAGCTGTCTCCAACTGCTGAGGACCCTCCATTGAGTTTCCAATGGTGCAGGTATTAATGACAGAAGACTGCTTTACCTTTCTCCTATGGAATGACTGGTGGATTATTCCTTATTGGCCAGCAGTCCAGCACTTACTATGCCATCAAGGTCAGCAGTTCTCATTTATTCACAAAGCCATGGTCAAAACTCAACCTTCAATGCAATCAGTTTCTGGGCAGCCTATCCCTAACCCCTACTGGAAACTCCAACCTCATTGACTTCCCAACACCATTCTCCAGATTCCCTTTCGCTTAACTGACTTCTCCTCCCAGCATCCCCCTCAATTCTACTGTCTGGTCTAACATCAGAGTGCCCAGGGATGAGTCCTTTAAAGTCTTTCCTTTTTTATTTTTATTAACTTCCCATTGGATCATGCCCCATTCTCACAGCTTCATGTACCATGTGCTAGCACCTGGTTTTATTCCTGGTAACATCAATATGGCTTCTGAAGTTTAATATATCTGAAAAAGAAGTAATGTTTTCCCCTACCACAGCTCACCCTCTCCAAATATTTCTTCATGTCAAAATTACATCATTTTTCTATTTGCTTAGGCTAAAAATGTTGGCATCGTTCTTGACTATTCTCCTTTTTTTCTCGGTCCATATACATTCTATCATCATTACGTCGTGCCCTCCACCACATCCTTCCTAGTCCATGCCCCATGTCTCTCTGGTCTACACTATCACAGCTTCAATTGTCTTCTCTCATTCCCCTCATTCCACTTACCTCCCTTCCTCCCTGACCAGTGTGTACTCCATTCAACAAAGTAAGTGCTCATAAATATGTCCTGGGAGAAAGTGCCTAGCTCTGTTCAGCAGTGTCCTACCCCCACCATGGCATTACATCGCAAAATAACATTTAAAATCTTTACTCACCTGGTGCTATGTTAAACTGCTCTGAACCACCTCTCTGACTTCCTCCATCCTGTCTTGCTCACTCACTCCTCCAGTCATAATAGCAACTTTGGTTGTGATGGACCTTGAATGTCCCCAGCATTCTTTACCCCAGAACCTCCACAATTACTCTTCTCAGCCTAGAAAGCTATATCCCCCCAAAGCCAACACTTATCTCAGCTATACAAATCTTCTAATAAGAAGCTTTCCACTACTGCTTCATCCAAAACAGACCTCTCACAGGCCCTTTTGCCCTGCAAATCATTCTTTACAGTGAGCTCTGGTGGTGCAGGTGGTGTACTTCTCAGGGAGTTGCACTGCTAAATAAAAGACGACATCTCTCTGGTGGTTCAAATCCACCAGCCACTTGCTCTGTGGCAGAAAGATAGACAAATCCTTCCTATTGGATTTACAGATTCAGAAACCCACTGGAGAGTTGGCTGTGGGTCATCACCCATTTAACAGCAATGAGAGTTTGTTGTTGTTGTTG
>NW_006399809.1:16173126-16182634 GCF_000299155.1 Elephantulus edwardii | reverse complement strand
GTGTGTGTGTGTATTTGTTGATTTTCTGTCAACTCTCTACTAGAATGTTAAATTCATGAGTAAAGGATTATTTAGTGTCCTGCCACTTTCCTCAGAGCCTAGATTAGTGTCTGTCACATAGAAGACCCTCTGAATATTTAGTGAGCACCGTAATACGGATCCATTAGGCATTTGGAACATTGTCATATGGAGCTATTGTTCAGCGTAAATTATTAACTCACTCGGCTTCCAACTAAAAGGTTGGAGATTCTACCTCATCCAGAGGCACCTCAAAGAAAGGCTAGTGGTCCACTTTTGAAATATCACTGCTTGAAAATCTTTTGGAACACTGTTCTATTCTGACATATACAGACACTATGATTCGAAAGCAACTCAGTAACAACTGGGCTAACTGTCTATATGACGTGCACTGATTCAAAACCTTTCCAATGAATCAGCTCACTTAATCTTCCAAAGAGCCTGTAAGGTAACAGTGTCTTACTATGTCAGATAAGGAAGTTGAGACGCAGCATGGATATTACAGTTCGGCATAAATAACACTGTAGAAGATGGCCAAACCAGGACTTGTGCCTGGGCAGTTTGACTCTTGCGCTCTTAACCACAACAATGTGTCTCCTTTAAAGGGCTCATTATCTAGTCTGGAGGAATTTATGAGGCTCCATTCAGCTTTCTGGATTCACTAGCTCATTGAGAATCTTCCTCATTCCAAGAGCTGGTCTCCATCTGGGTCCCAGTTCTGTTAACTATTAGATTTTTTGGATCTTTTCATCTTGGCCTGCCTGTTTGGTCTCCATCCCAGAAGCAATCCTGCCAGGACTTTTCCCAGCAACTTAAAGACTTCTCACTGTGTCAGGTGCATTGACACAGTGACTGCAGCAATAGGCTTAAGTCATCAGAGATTGTGAGGATGGCACTGGATAGGGCTGGGTTCCAAGCTTATGTTCAAAGGTCTCTATGAATCTTACTCAGTTCTGTAGCACCTAACAACAACAATGTTCTGCCACACAATAAGAAATTCCTAGTGCTGGCCATCTGGATCTACTAGAAGAGCATATGCCAGGATTGGTAGCCAAACTTTGTTCGATCTGCTCACTGACCATGGCCTTGAAAGATGGCTGAAAGCCCAGTAACTGCCTCCAAACTAGCCTGGGGGCAGATGCCTATCCACATGCCCTTACTTGTTATTAGTTCATTAGCCACTCCTAAGTTATTTACTTGGGCCAAACACTGTGTAAAGCACCACCTATTATAATCCTATGTAAGACAAGAAAATTTTATCAAATCCCCTGTAAACATTTGAAAACATTGTTGTTGTTAGGTGCTGTAGAGTTGAGTACAACTCATCGTGACCCTATGAACAACAGCCCTGAGTCCTGCCTTGACCTGTGCCATCCTTACTATCTCTGACACACTTAAGCCCATTGCTGCAGTCACTGTGTCAATCCATCTCATTGGGGGACTTCCTCTCCTTCACTGACCATCCATATCTCTAAGCATGATGTGCCTTTCCAATGAATAGCCCCACCTAGCAAGATGTACAAAGTATGAGGCATGAAGCTTCATTATCTTTGCCTCCAATGAGAATGCTAACAGAACTTCTTCCAAGATATTTATTCTTTTGGCCATCCATGGGACATTCAGTGCTCTTCTCCAACACCACAACTCAAAGGCATTGCCCAGCTCTCTGTGATTGAGAAGACTAATCAGATGATTGACAAGACTAGTCAGGTAATTGAGAAGATCATGGCCTGAATCAGACACATCAAAGTCATCAAGTTTGCATTTAAGTATTTTGGAGATATCCCTGACAGCAAACTTGTCCAAGGCAACATGTCTCCTGATTTCCTGACTGCTGAAACCAAGGAAGTTAATTGTTGATCCAAGAAAAAGAAATCATTGGCAGTTTCAATTCTTTCCCTGTCTGTCATGATATTGACTGTTGGCCTCGTGATGAATACCCTTGTTTTCTTGATGTTGAATTGTAATCCACACCAAAGTTCTTGATCTTTTGCAGCATTTTGAGTCCTCCTCACTTTCTGCAAGCAGAATGGTATCATCTGCATTATGCAGGTTATTAATTTAGTTTCATTAAGCATTTGCTCAGCATACAGATTGAATAGGTAAAAAGAAAGGATATATCCCTGACACACACCCGTTCTGATTTTAAACAATGTATTGTTCCCTTGCTCCATTTGGACAACTTCTTCATATAGGTATAGATTTCTCATGAGTACAAGTAAGTGTTCTGGGATTTCCATCCTTCTCAGTGCTAGCTATAATTTGTTATAATCCACACAGTCCATGCCGAAGGTGGGTCATTTTAATCTGCGGCCCTCAGGCCTGGTTTTAAATGTTTTTGGTCAAACATTCTTCTAAGTGGTATAGTGCTGGTCTGTCCATTTGTTGTACAGAGGTCTCTCGTGGTTGCTGTGATGCTAAACACTGTGACACTGATGTGTCAAATGTGATAATGATTACCCATGGTTGACAGTGTTTGGTAGAACTCCCCGATTAAAACAAGCTGGGAAGCAGGAGTGGCATCTACTTTCAAAACAGCTTGCCTCTGGAAACCCTATGAACTTGGAGAATTGGTGAAAGTTATACAAGTGTTCAGATCTTTCATTCATAGGGTCGCTATGAGTTGTCTACCACTCGACAGCACTTAACAACAAGAACAAAGAGAGAGCTCTGTTGGCCTAGTGGACATAAAGTGATGCTACCAAGTTAAAGGCAGGTGATTTTAGTATGTGGCAATAAGGCCTGGTTTTAATTGGTTTTGGTCAAACATTCTTCTCAGCAGTATAGCATGGTCTGTCCACTTGCTGTACAGAGGTAACTCATGGTTGCTATGATGTTAAACACTGTGACACTGATGTGTCAAATGCAATAATGGTTACCCTTGGTGGACAGTGTTTGGTGGTGCTCTCCGATTAAAACAAGCTTGGAAGCAGGAGTGGCATCCACTTCTGAAACACTTTGCCTCTGGCAATTTGAAAAATATGTTGCTGTTGTTGTTGTTATTATTCTTGTTGTTGTTGTTGTTAAGTTCTATTGAGTCATAGACAACTCATAGTTACCCTATGAACGAAAGATCTGAACAATTGTATAACTTTCATTATTTCTCCAAGTTCACAGTTTCCAGAGGCAAGATATTTCTGAAGTGGATTCTACTCCTGCTTCCAAGCTTGTTTTAATCAGGGAGCTGCACCAAACACTATCCACCATGGGTAACCATTGACACATCAGTGTCACAGTGTTTAGCATCACAGCAACCACGAGTTACCTCTGTACAGCAAATGGACAGACCGATGCTATATCACTTAGAAGAATGTTTGACCGAACACAATTTTAAAACTGCTGAATGTTAGAGTAGAAATGTGAATCGGGTCTTTTGATTCTGTGGATGCCTTCTCATCCACCAATCTGCCCTCATAACTGCCAGGTACAGCTGTTCCATTCTATGCAAAAGTCGGCTTTTGTCTCATAATTTCAAATCTCATGACAACAGCAATCTGATACTCTTTGTTAGGATAGAAAGGTACTCCATAAGGATTTCAATGCTAATTTTTCTGAACCAGTTTGCCAAGGCATTCTTCAAAGGTGTCCCTGGGTAGACTTTACCCCTCCCACATTTTTCTAAATAAAATTTTTTATTTTAATTGTTGTTTTAATAAAAGTTTACAGAAAAGTTAGATTTTTCATTCTTCCATTCATTGTAGCACATTTTACCCCCTCACATAGTTCACTTTTTAAAAAAATATTCATTCATTGTTACACAATTATCTCTCCCCTTCCCCCACCCCAGTACTCTTTGCAATGCACCTCTTATTCTGGGTTGTTGTCATATACGTATTATTCCTTTTAAACAGTTATTTCCTTCATCTGTTCTGATGCAATGTTCATTATCTATCTACTACCCTCTACCTTTTCATTAGTAGCCAAGAACACTAATGATGGCATTATCTAGAGACTCTTCAAAGACAACTCCTAAGACCCTTTGCCCTCAAGTTAATTCAGACTCACAGCAATCTTATAGGACAGGGCATAATTGCTCCCTAGGATTTCCAAGGGTTTCTAATACTAAATCTTTATGAAAGCAAGTTGCTTCATTTCCTCTTGCAGAGCATCTAGCAAGTTTAAATCACAGATATTTTGGTTAGCATTCTAGCACTTAAATTCTAGAGGAGAGAGAGAGAGAGAGAGAAAGCACCATGGGCCCAGACATGGCCAGCGATGTGTTTGCTTCAAATTAACAGACAACTGCATTGGTGGACCTTTAAAATGTTCATAGTTACATTTGATAATAACAATTAAGTTATTATCTTTGACACTAATAACAGGAGTTTGTACAGATCAACACAGCTTAAAACATGAGCTTTTCCCATGCTCACTAAATATCACGGGAACTTGCATATGATTGAGATCTGAGTAATTACATACCCTATAAGAGCCCATAGTAATGAACAGTGATCTCTAGATTAGCAAGAAGTATTTCTTGATTACCTACTAAGTCTTGATTACCTAGCTAAGTCCAGTGAGCAGTACTTGGAACTTTCTACTGAAAGGCTAGGATTTGATGCCAGTTCTGTCACATATTTGCTATATAATCTTCAAGTTATAGATTGAACTGTCCTCTCAAAATGTATGCATGTAATGATGTAACATGAAAGTTATGTATTGATACTCTTAAATCTAACAAATCAAATAGTTGTAAAAGGATTAAAGGTAGGATGTAATATTTTTAACCTTATCATAACCCCTGGGGTATAGCCTATACTATCCTTTGCCTTGTAGAGGATAAAAAGGGGGGAGGGGGGGAAGCAGAGAGCAAGCAGAGACCTTAGTTGCGCGCGCACACACACACACACACACACACACACACAAATAATTACTAGGGTTTTAATGTGTCCTTTTGAACACAAATCCCTGAAATGAAAGCTTCTTGGCACAGGTGAAGGTCAAGACACATGAGCATCTATAAAGAATGTCTGGGATAGAGAGATGAAGGAAACATCAATGTACCACTAGAACTGATAGAGACAGAAAGTCTCCCCTCAGAGTTGGCACCCTGAATTTGGACTTCTAGCTTTCTAAATTGGGTGAGAGAAAAAAAAATGTTTGTTAAAATCATCCATTTTGGGATCTCTGACATGGTAGCACTAGATAATCAAATCTGCCCTTTGTCGGATCACTTCTTTTGGAATGATAACAAATATGGATCTCTTCTAGTCACTTTAAAAGTGGAGTACAGAGAATTACAGTGGACAGGAAACTAAATAGACCAGGAAACCTCTTTTTTTTCCCTTAAAGGAAACAAACAAAAAAACAAAAAACAAAGAAAAGCTGGTATGGATGATAATCCTATCATTCTGAAATTTGGGGGAACTTATTGAGAGCAAAATCAGACACAGATTGAGGGAAGAAGCTGGGGAAAGCACCAACTGAAGAAACAAAGTACTACCCTGAACCCAGTTTGAGCACCTGCCCCCAGGATGCTCTCAGGACTCCCCAAACTGCTGGCATCTGAACTGCATTGAGGAGATAATAAGAAAGGCTTCATCTCTTCTGCTGAACAGAAGAAGGACTTTTCATCTGAATAGATAGGGAACACTCAGGCTCCACTTCCAACCCACCTTCCACAGAGAGCAATCTAGTGAACTCTTTAACATGGCACTGGGAAAACCTTCACAGGGCAATGTTTTTCAGCTCTCAAAAAACACTGACTGATGTTACTATGAAAGTCAGCCATTCCCCACAGATGATTCCATAATTTGTCATGCATGATGATAATGTAGAAGCTCTGTTTCACAGCACTTCTCCCCACCCTCCACTCTCCTCCTGAAATGATTCTGCAACCCCATAACCATATCAAATACTGGCTGGCATTGCAGGGGGTACCTATGAAATGCTCAGGCCACATTCGTCACCAGGCCTTCCACAAATCATTGACTAGCACGTTTTCATGATGCCCATTCTTATGGCACAAGATCACACTGGTCTAACAGCTTAACACTATGCATACCCATGGCCTCAAGTTCAACTTAGCAGGCTACTTGCAGCCTCAATGATTCAGAGATTCATGAGATTCAGTGATCCAGAAATTCAGGGACTCATCTCTCCATTACACGTAAGCTCTGTGGTTCAAAAACTCCCTTCATTAGCTGACACTGAAAAAAGGCAAAATTTTATCAGCCTCAATTATGGGCTTATTCCCATATCACATTCACCATGGGCCCCACAATAAACTAAGTTAGAGGAGTCAGTTATTTCATCAGAGTAAGAACCAATATAGGCTCAAACTCATCAGCATTTGATGGAAACTACCACCAACCTGGTCACAACCAATAACACTGTGCAAACAAACAATGAACAGATAATTATACGGACATCCCATCAGATATCACACACATCCACTAGAAGAAAGAAAGTTTAAAAAAAAGTTGCAATGAAATCACAATGTCCCAAAAGCAACAGACAATATCAAGCCACACACACATACACACACCAAAAAAAAAAATTCTATCATGAGAAGAAGTATTCAAAATACAGAGTTAACATATCTTCAAGAGGAAGAAAGGCTGATGGAATTCCCTGAAAATGAACTCAGAAGAAAAATGGTCATATGAAGAATTGAAAGAATTCAATTCCTTTCCAGGTTTCATTCTAGAAGAATTGAAAAACTCAATACAGAACAAAACAGACAAAATCAGTTGAATGTTAGAAGTCATAGCAAAAAACAGGAAGTTGAAATTCAGAATAATAAACCAACATTTCATAAGTCATCAACAGACTTAAAGAACAAAAGAACAAAATTAGAAAATAGAACTACGTAACAAGCAGAATAGAATATAAAACTCTGAACATTAATGTTGTTGTTGTTGTTGTTCTTGTTCTTGTTCTTGTTCTTGTTAGGTGCCATCAACTGAGCATGATTCATTGTGACCCTATGAACAAAAGACCTGAATCCTGTTCTATCCTGTGCCATCCTTACACTTCCTGACACACAATAGTCCACTGAAGTAGTCACCATATCAACTTGGTTGAGAGCCTTCCTCTCTTTCATGACCCTCCACCCTTCTCAGCACCATGTCCTTCTCCAAGAAATAGCATCTCCTAGCAATATGTCCAAGGTATGTGAGACTAAGCGTAATCATTCTTGCCTCTAAAGAGCACGCCAGCTGCACCATCTTCAAGACATACTACTAGAGGAAATAAGAAACAAGAAGGGTGGTAATGAGAAAAGAATAAGAATTATGTGAGACATTATCAAAAGAAATTACATGTGTAATTGGAATTGTAGAATAGAACAAAGAAAAAAAGCTCTGAGAAAACTGTGGAATATTTATTGTAAGAAAACTATGTGGATTAAAGAAAAAATATACATTCAAGAGCTGAGCAAACACAAAACAAGATAGACTAAAATATAAAAAAAAAGTCAAGATCATAATAAAAATCTCCAAAACAACAAACAATGACAAAAGGCAAAGAGTTACTACAAAGGGAAGCCAATAAGACTAAGACTTGATTTCTCAGCAGAAACCTGCAAGCAAGAAGTCAATATGATGCATATACAAAACTCTAAAAGAAAATAACTGTCAATCAAGACTCTTGTATCCACAGATGAAGGAAAGGATTATGTAAAAGGAATATATGATTAGGCATTATTTGTATGACAACAATCCAGAAAAAGAGGTGAATAAGAATAGCAAAGTGAACTTGGAGGAGAGGGAAGAGGGAAGAAATTATGCAAAAATGAATTAATTTATTTTTAAAGTGAACTGATTGGGGCTGGTAGTGATGAAAATGTATAACAATGGATCAATGAAAAATCAACTTTTCCATAGACTTTCATTAAAATAATAAAAAAGAATCATTAAGGAAATGAAGCAAGTAAAGAGTTTAAGTGTGTCAGAGATGGTGAGGATGGCACAGGACAGGATTCAGATCTGTTGTTCATAGGTTCACTATGAGTTGTACTTGATGGGACCTAACAAAAAGAACAAGTTGGGAAAGAAAAAGCAAACCTATCTCTATATGATGATGATAGTATCATAGAAAATCCAAAAGACTCAGCAAGAAAATTGTTGTAACTACTTGACCAATCCAGCAAAGTGATGTGCAAATATCATATTTTGTTACAGTCACAAAGAGAATAGAGCAAAAAAAGGAAATATCAATTGCAATAACCACTCTTTTTTTTTTAAAGCACCAATGATCCATTTAATAAATGACCCAGCCCCACACTGCCCAGCCGAGACCCAAGCTTGCCCAGCCACAGGCTGGAAATCTGAGTAGTCTCTGAGAAAACATGATGGGAAACAGGACCAACACTTGCCTGTGGCCTGCAGTTACCGAGTCCCTGAGACCCTGCTGAGCTGCCCAAATGTTTCCAGATGAAAAGAGAAAAGACAGAGCTGGGAGCTTCAGCACAGCACGTCTTTTGCAAGAAGCCTGGTGGAGGAAGAACCTGCCCACCAAGTGGCCTCAGAGGCCCTGGTTGGACATGAAATGTCTTCGATTTCGAGGTAACGGTGATCCATTCTAAAGACCATTTAACGGCTGGTGCCTTCCCTGGTCCTCCATTTGGAACAAGACGTTGCTTTGGAAAGTTGGGGAACTGGCCCAGCTTGATGTCCTGAAATGCATTTTCTGCATCGACCTCTCTCCTAAGGGAGTTCTGGTGGCCTAGTGGCAAGAAGCTGTACTGCAATCCCAAAGGCACATGATTCAAGGGCAATAACCACTCTTAAGATTAAATATTTAGAGAAAAATCTAACCAGAGGCACAAAAGACCTAGACAATAAAAATGACAGAATAACTATAAAATTACTATAAGAAATAAAAACAGACCTACATAAATGGAAAATTTCACCATGCTCATGGAAAGGAAGACTTATACTGTGGAAATTACAATTTTTATCAAAAGTAATCTACAGGTTTAATGCAATCTCAATTCAGATACCAACATCATTCATCAAGGAAATGGAAGGCAATATAAAACTGTAATTGAAATGGAAAGAGACACTAGCAGAGAACTTAGACAAAGTTCTACTACTGAAGAAGAAAAACAAAGTAGGAGACATCATACTCTCTGATGTCAACCCCTGTTGTACAGTCATAATAATCAAAGCAGCATCATACTGGTGCAATGACAGACACAGATGGCAAACACGTGAAGAAAATGCTCAAGATCATAAGCAGTTAGATAAATGAAGATCAAAACAATAATGAGGTGTCTTCTCACCCCAGCAATAATAGCAAAGTTCAAGAGGACAAAAACACAAATGCTGGCAAGGGTACGATGGAATTGGAACTCTCATGCACTGCTGGTGAGAATGTAAAATGGTACAATCACTATGGAAAGCAATTTGGCATTTCTTTAAAATGATGATGGTAAAAGATAGGCCAAGGTTCAGGACTGTTGGTCATAAAGTTACTACAAGTTGTATTGAACTCAACAGCTCCTAACAAATGTGTTGATTCTTGTTGTTGTTGTTGTTGTTGTTGT
>NW_006399809.1:16158935-16164216 GCF_000299155.1 Elephantulus edwardii | reverse complement strand
ACCATGCAGTGTTACCCTGCTCTGTTCTGACTACTGCCTCTTGGTCCAAGTATAGGTTTCGTATTAGCACAATTAAATGTTCTGGGATTCCCACAGTGCAGAAATTATTTAATAATATTATTAATATCATATGCAAGCAAGATTCTACTGAAAAATATCCAAAACCACTGGAATAGCACATCAACAGAGAACTGCCAGACGTGCAGGCTGAGTTTAGAAGAGGCCGTGGTATTAGGGATATGATAACTAATGTTAAATGGATCTTGGCTGAAGGCAGGGAGTACCAGAGGAATGTCTGTGTTTCATTAACTATGCAAAGGTATTTGACTGTGTGGATCACTACAAACTATGCCTAACTCTGAGAAGAATGAGAATCCCATAACACTTGATTGTGCTTATGCAAAATGCTAAACCTATTCTTGGATCAGTAGGCAGTCATAAGAATAGAGCAAGGAAACACTGCATGGTTCAAAATTGGGAAGGGTCTACGCCAGGGATGTGCTCAATCTTCATACTATTTACTATAACCAACCACAAATTGACATACTTGGGAATGAACCTAACTAGAGACACCAAAGACCTGTATAAAGACAACTACAGAACATTTCAGTGAGAAACAATAAAAGACCTAAATAAATGGGAAGATGTTCCCTGTTCATGGAGAGAAAGACTCAACATAGTGAAAATAGCAGTACTACCAAAAGCAATATGCATGTTCAGTGCAATTCCAATACCAATACTACATACATTTTTCAAGATTTAAAGGAAAATAGTCAAGTGTATTTGTATACCAATAATCATAGAAGCATTATTCACCATCATAAGAACATGGATACAGCACAAATGTCCAGCCACAAATGAATGATTGAGAAATTGTGGTACATTCACACAATGAAATACTATATAGCATGTAAGAGCAATGATTTTGAAAAATGCTACATAATTTGGGAGAGACTAGAGAACATTATGCTGAGTGAACGAACTCAGTCTCATAAGGATAAATACTGCATAAGACTATTATTGTAAAAATAGAAGTATAACTAGTAAAACATGTGTGGGAACCCAAGGAGGAATGGATGGAGCAGAAGGGTGAGGATGGGTACGGGCAGAATCACAGGGTAGCACAATTTGGGGGGGTGGGGGAGGGTGGATGAAGGTGGTAAAGGAAATGGAAAAGATCCAACAGGCCCTAAAATGCAGTGTGATGATGGGCATAGTCCAATGGTGATTAAATTTATAAAACATAATGCATGGAAATGGTAATATGGAACACAACATGAATGAAGAATAGTGTGAAACACTACATATATTAATTTTGTAAGCAAACCAATACTTTAAAAAAAAAGATTTAAAAAACCCAACACCTTGAGGGGAGGACATATCCTTAGAGAATACCTAATTAATAAACCTTTATTCTCATGGAATTAGAATGGAGCTCTAGTAGTATAATTCACAGAACCAAGTTAACAAAGTCTCAAGGTGCCTGACAGAAATAAATGCAAAGCCTGTGTATAAGAACACTTTAAATCAGGCTCCAACTAATATCTAAGAAAACAGTGAACACCATCTAAATTATTAGTCAAATTACTTAAACATATAAAGCTACCAAAATAGTTAGCAGGCACAGTCAATCTACAGATAGTACATTTACCAGAACAATCAAATGTTTTTGTTAGGTGCCATTGAGTTGAATACTACTCATAGTGACCATATAAACAAAAGATTTGAACTCTGCCCTATCCTGTTCCATGCTCACACTTCCTGACACCCAAGAGCTCATTGCAGCACTCATCATGTCAGTCCACCTAGGTGAGGGTCTTCCTCTCTTTTGCCGACCCTCCACTTTTCCCAGGCCCTCTTAGCAACATGCCCCAAGTATGTGATGTGAAGGCTCATCATTCTTGCCTCCAAAACGCACTCTGGCTGCACTTTTCCAAGACATATCTGTTTGTTCTTTTGGTCATCCATGGGATGTTCAGTCCTCTCTCCAACAATCAAATACAGACCACAAAATGTTCATGTTTAACACATTTAAAGAAATAAGATACTGACAGCATGTTGTTGTTCTTATTATATGCCATGGAGTTGCTTTTGATTCATAGCGACTATGTATAAGAGCCCTAAATCCTAGTCTATCCTGTGCCAACCTCATCATCTCCATCACACTTACTCTCACCACCCCAATCATAGAATCGATCCATCTCATTGAGGGTCTTCCTCTCCTGCGAGGTCCCTCCACTCTCCCAAACATGATGACCCTCTCCAAGGACCAGTTCCTCTTTGCAACATGCCCAAAATACTTCAGATGAAGCTTCTGAATCCTTGACTCCAAGGAGCAGCCCGGTTTCACCCTCTCCAGGACAAATCTGTTTGTTCTCCTAGCAGTCCATGGTATATTCAACACTCTTCTCCAGCACCACATCTCAAAGACATCAATTCTCTATCATCCCTAGTCATTGTACAACTCTCCGATGCATAGCACATAATTGTGGAGACTATACCCTGAATCACTCCTTATGCAACACGTTAATCCCAACACTACCATAATCTAATGCAATGGAAATTTCTTCAAGGTGTGACCTGCAATACCTTTTATATTACAAGAGATGAAAGGAATGAGAAGTGAAAGGAGTAGAGTGAGGAGCAGGGGATGACTCTGCTAACACCAAAAAAGAGGAGCCAAGATCAAAGTGTGTCTATCCTGTTTGTGAACTTCCTAGAGCTGGAAAGAGACTGATGTCAAGACATGTGGACATCTCCAAGGAATACTGAGCCCACAAATGTTGAAAGGAGACACTGATCTTCTTCAAGAACAAACACAGAATGCCTTCTCCTGGAGCCAACACCCTGAATTTCATACTCTTCAACTGTGAGATAGTAAGTTTCTATTTGTTTAATCGGTACAATTGTGATATTTCTATTACAACAACAGTAAGCAAGTAAGATCATTCCTGAAAGTTTTATATCATTCCCGAGACAAAAATCCTGTTTCAAACAGACCAGTAACTCTCAAGTAGAATGAACAACAACAAAAAAATCTTATCTGTAGAGTAAAGGCTCAGTTAATCTCAACATATTTCACCCTGAGGTGAGGTGAACAAAAGAACAGTACTGAAGGTAAAAATCCATTGTACTATTATCACCATTTATCTTCTGTGTGAGTATAGAAGACATTATCCTCTCTCAATATTCATTTTTTTAAAAAAAGATGAGTGGAGTTTGATAAGCTCATAGGTTCTTTACAGTTTTGAAAGATTCTGTTTACACTTTTATACATCCCCATAACTAATACTTGGCTCTTGCCAGATGCTTCTTCCTCGGAAAAATAATAACAGATTGCTACTTTTCCCTCTGAGGCCCCAACTTCCTCTTCTAAATAGTGCTTAGTGTAAGGTTCTAAAGTCCTCTAAGGAAATGGAAACTGTAACCTTACAAACAAAGAGAAAAATATCAAAACACAGTAGGAAATCAGCTTTATCATTTCTAAAACACATCCTAGTACACATCCTAGTTCGGTTTGCTCTGCAATGGTACAAAAAGCACATTTTTTTTTAAGGCAAGTGATAATTATGGTGTTTTCCCACAGAAAGGTCCACCACTGGCTGACGAGATCATGACCTGACAGTCCTAAGTGAGGAGTAAGGAGTAGGCAAGAAGAGCAGACCCCCAAACAAATCTATTTTTAAAAATCAGAACCTGTGAATAAAACAATTATGAGCATAGCTGTGCTAACCAAATGACAGAGTGTATCAGTTCGGGAACGACTCAGAAAATTGAGTCATGGATGTCTCATAAAAGGTCAGGCTGTGAGATAAAAAAAGAAAGGAGCACGACAGTAAAAGCAGGAGCCCCTAGGTGAGACAGCTTTTGCTCAACCCCAGGTTTTACTATTTATTAGACATCCCAGGTCAGGTAAATTTTGGTGGTGGTGGTGGTGGTGGTGGTAACTACCATTAAGCTGAGTATGACTCATAGCAACCCTATAACCAGTTGACCTGAACGCAGCCCTATCCTAAACCATCTTCACCTCTCTGATACACTAGAGCCCATTGCTGCAGCCCCCATGTCAATCCACCTCATTGGGGATCTTCCTCTCTTTTGCTGACCCTCTACCTTTCCAAACATGATGTTCCTTTTCAAGAAATAGCCTCACCTAGCTGCATGTCCAAAGTATGAAAGACAAAGCTTTGCTATCTTTGCCTCCAAGGAACACTTCAACAGCACTTTTTCCAAGACATATCTGTTTGACTTTTAGGCAGTGCATGGGATATTCAGCACTCTTCTACAGAACCACAACTCAAAGACATCAATTCTTTATCTGATATCCTTATTCACTGTCCTGTTCTCTGATGCATAGTAGGTGATTGAGAAGACCATGGCTTGAATCAGACCATAGTCTTCAAATTGATTACCATTGCTCTTCAGTATTTTATTAAGGTCCTTGAATGCAGACTTCTCCAATGCAAAGTGTCTCCTGATTTCCTGACTACTGGCACCAAGGGTGTTAAGTGTTGATTTAAGCAAGATGAATCTATTAACAACTTCAATTCTCTGAGCATTCATTTCCCAACTTGAAAAATGAAGATAACCATATCTTCCTTAAAGGGACCTTGTGATTGTATCTGCAAAATACAGGTACAGTGCCAGGCACATTATATGTAGACTTTCTTCTCTTCCTGTTCTTCTTTCCCTTCTGAGAAGTAAGGAAGTGAGCAAGCAGGAAAACAAAGCAGTCAGGAGAAAATGAAGCTGAGAGGAGCTTTACCCTATCTGGGTGAAGAGAAGAAAAATTAAAGGCTGCCCTGGAAGCCCACCTTTCCTCCTCCCTTCATCTCCATTCATCTTCAGTCTCCACAGAGTGTTGACAGTCATGGTGGTGGTGTGCCGTCATTGTTGTTGTCTCGGAACTAACTCTCCGGGCAGGCCCTAGTCAGCAGGCTCATTGTTATTGTTTTTAGATGTCATCAAGTCCACTACACCTCAGAGCAGCACTGTGAATAACAGATAAGAACCCTACCCTGTGCCATCTTCATATGAGTCCTGCTCAAGCTCATTGTGGTAGTCAGTGTCAACCCATCTCACTGAGTTGTTTCCTCTATTTCACTGACCCCTATACCTTTCCCATCATGATGGTTTTTCTCCAGTGACTGGTTCCTCCTGACTAACTACTCAAAGTAAGTGAGACACCGGCGCTGGCTGAAAATCGCCTGTGACTTCATCCATAGCCACTGGTGAGAGTCAGCGCCCAGAGCCATCAGGGGCTTTAAGCTCGTTGCCCACT
>NW_006399809.1:16151328-16158835 GCF_000299155.1 Elephantulus edwardii | reverse complement strand
GCTTCAGGTCCTCCTCAGTTTCAGCAAGCAGGGTTGTGTCATCCGCATAACGCAGATTGTTGATAAATCGTCCACCAATCCTGGCCCCACACTTCTCCTCATAGAGCCCAGCCTCCCGGATAATCTGTTCTGCATATAGGTTGATTCTACTAGTAGAAATATATACCACACTATATATACACACACCCATGTTTATTGCAGCATTATTTACAGCATCAAAGAGCTATAAACTGCCCAACTGTAATCAACAAATGGAGAAACTGTGGTATATTCATACAATGAAGTATTAAGCAGCATTGGAAAACAATGAAGAATTTGTGAAGCACTATACAACATGAAAGAGTCTAAACTATATAAAGCTGAATGAGATAAGTCAGTCACAAAAACACAAGATCACTGTAATTTAAGAAAAAGAAAACTAGTGAAGGTTTACACATATAAAGACTTCATCTAGTATTGTTACAGGGGGTGGAGTACAGAGTGTAAAAATGAATGCATAAATAATGAGCAATTCACTGGAATTAATGAAGAGAAGGACAACATGGAATGAATAGATTATTGACATTGTATGTATTGTAGTTAACAAATATGAAACAACACATGTATGATGTATTGACTGGAATGAAAAAAATCTAAGGAGAGGTTTACACAGAGAAACAATCATGGAGGCTTGACAGCGATGAGAAAGGAGGGAAAGGGGAGCAGAGCTTAGAAGATAGATAGATAGGGTTAAGGGAAAGGTAAAGTACAGTAAAGATTAGATATCAAACAAATGGCATTGATTTATTATAAATAATATCATTAAACAAAATGTATCCAAATGATTGTTGAATGAAAACTAACTGAAAAATTTACTTTCAAAAACTTACTAGAATAGTACATCAACAGGGAACTGGCAAAAAGTCAGGTTGGATTCAGAAGAGACTGTGGAATAAGCCTCCAGACATGGCAGATGTCAGATGTATCTTGGGTGAAAGCAGAGAATATCAGAGGGTGTTTATTTGTGTTTTATTGATTTTACCAAGGCATGTAACTGTGAGTATAATAATAAATTATGGATAACATTGAGAAGAATAGGAATTCGAGAACACTTAGTTGTGCTAAGGTCAAACCTCTACATAGACCAAGAGGCTATTGTCCATGCAGAGTAAGTAAATACTTCATGGTTTAAAATCAGGAAAGATGTGTGCAAGGGTTGTATCATTTCTTTATACCTATCCAACCTGTACGCTGAACAAATAATTTGAGAAGTCACACCATATGAAGAAGAATTTGGCATCAGGATTGGAGAAAGACACATTAGAAATCTGTGCTATGTAAATACCACAAAAATTGCTTGCAGAGAATGAAAAAGACTTGAAGCACTTACTGAAGAAGATCAGACTATAGCTTTTAACTTGAGTTATATCTCAATATCAAGAAAACAAAAATACTTCCCACTGGACCAACAGGCAACAACATGAAAGATAGAGAAAAGATTGAAATTGTCACAACTTCCTATTACTTGTAATCACAATCGATATCCATGGTAGTGGTAGTCAAGAAATCAAAGGATATGTTACATCAGGGAAATCTGCTGACAAGGATCTTTTTATTTAAATTGTTAAAGATACCACTTTAAAGACTGAGGTACATTTGATCCAGGTCAGAGTGTTTTCAATTGCTTCTTATGCATCTGAAACTTAGAGTATAAATAGGGAAACTTGAAAAATAATTGACCTCCTTGAATTGTGGTGCTAACAAACAGAATTGCATATCCATGGACTTCCAAAACAAATCTATCTTAGAGGAAGTAAAATCATCCTTGCCTCTAACCATCCTTAAACACAAGGATGGGAAACTTCTTATTTCTACTTTGGTCATACCACCAGAAGGGGCTAGTCCTTGAGAAAAGACATTATGCTTGAAGAGGTGGACAGTCAGCGAAAGAGAAAAAGGCCTTCAACAAGATGGACTGACACAACTATAGGCTTAAGGATGGCAGAAATCATGAATATGGGGAAGGAGAGGGCAAGGTTCCAATCTGTTCATGAGGTCTCTAGGAAACTCCACAAAACCTAACAACAAAGCAACAAGGTAGCCCTAACACTTGGGAACATCATTATTTCTCAAAACCTTGGTATTCTCATCTGTGAAAAGGAAGGGGCCAAATAGATTCTAGTGAGGTCTCGTCTAGATTTGGCATTCTGTGGAGCAACAAAGAGGTGTTGCACACAGCAGGTATCAAAGTAAAGGTTTTCTTTTGGGGTTGCAGTCCATGGAAAAGGCCAAGGTTGTTCTATGATAGGTAGACATCATTGCCTTTTGGGTGTGATATACCTGATATACTGACAAATGAACAAAATGATGGATGGGTACACAGATGAATTGATTCATTCAGGACAAAAATGGTCAGCTGGAACTAATTCCCTTCATGACTTGGGGAAAAGTTTTCTGATATGGAGAGAGCTATCACTGAGGTGGTGTCCTGGTTCCACCTCTTACAGTCACAATAATCTGGGGCATGTCACTTACCCTCTTTGAGCCTCATTTTCTATATCTCTCAAATGTGATAATAAGCCTTCAAAAGACTAAGAAAAGGTCTGCATGAACACACTCAGACAGAAGAAAGTAAAAGTTTATCTACCACTCATCTCTCTGAAAGACCTAAACCCACATGGGAATGCTCACATGTCAAAAAGTATCTCTTACTCCACTATATAGATAATCTATATCTCACATCCAACATCAGTATAAATGGAGCTGACCATTTATTTAACCAATTTTGTGATGGGCATTGTGTTAGGCTCTAAGGAATCACAAGTGAATAAAAATACAATGGTTGGTGCCTACACTGAGCTTCACGTTCAAATGGGAAAAGAAATATGCAAACAATGACTTTATTTCCCCAGCTGAACCCACAGGAATCTCTGCAATTTGAATTTCAGCACAAAGCAAACAGGTACTATGTTTTTTGAAAAGTTATAAATTGATAAAACAAGGGAAGTACAGGGTGCCAAAGGAGCACATATAAGGGCAAGCTAATCATATATCGAGGTCAAGAAATGCTTCCTCCTCCTTTTTGTCTGACATCTTAACAAGGCTGTACTTGAGGTAGCTCCCCTCCAAGCTTTAAAAGACCACCCAAGGATGACAAGAAGAAAGAGGCTGGAAAGTCATCCAAGAAGGAAAAGATCCAGTGAACAAATCTGGGGGCAAGGCCAAGAAGAAGAAGTGGTCCAAAGGCAAAGTTTGGGACAATCTCAATAACCTGGTCTTGTTATGACAAATCCTGTAAAGAAGTTCTCAACTGTAACTTTATAACCCCAGCTGTTGTCTCTGAGAGAATGAAGATTTGGGTTCCCTTGCCAGGGCAGCCCTTCAGGAGCTGCTAAGTAAAGGACTTATCAAGCTGGTTTCAAAACACAGAGCTCAAGTAATTTATACCAGAAACGCCAAGGGTGGGATGCTGCAGCTGCTGGTGAAGACGCACGTACAGGTCCAACCAACTGTACATTTTTAAAAAGAAAACTTTACTCAATTTTTAAAAAAAGAAGAAGTGCTTTCTATAAGAAGATTATACTCAGCCAAAGAATTTTCCACGCAGAAAGGAAATCATGTACAAAAAGTAGAGGTAAGATCTAGAGCTCAAACCACCAGAGACCTTTGAGCATCTCAGTGTGGCTCCAGCTCAGAAGACACATGGAGAGAATTGTGAACAAGGACTCACTCTTAAAGGGCTTTGTAGGGCAAGTGAATTTTTCTCAGGACACTCGAGAGCCATCAAGAGTTTTGTAAAGAGAGAAAACATAGTTGGATGTTCATTTCAGACCTATACTTCTCAAATGTTTCAATGTGCTTAGGAATCACCCAGGGACTTGGTTAATTGTAGATTCTAATTCAGCAAGTCTGGAGTGGAATCTGAGGTTCTGTCTCCATTTCTACCAAGCTCCTAGATGATGCAGATGATAATGGTCTGTGGACTATGAGTACCACAGTTTTAAAATGAGCATTCTTGCTAGTTTTAGAAAATTAACTGAAAGAGAGCAAGACCAAAGAGAAAGGAACACCAGCTAGATGAGCGATGTTGTGCAAACAAACTGAGGAAATAGTAAATGAAACAAGTGTGTGAGCTATTACAGGACGTGTTGAGGGCAAAGGAGGTTAAGAATGGTGCTTTAGTATCTGATTAAATGACAGGGATGCTTACCAAACAAGGACACAGAAGGAGAAGCTAGATTTTGGAGAAAAGATGAATTCATCCCTGGGTAGGCTGCTTTTGAATTTGCTCTGAAAATTACAAGTGAAGATTCCAAGTAAGTGGTTGAATACACAGATTGGGACTACAGAGGGGAGTGCTAGGCAGAAGAGACATATACCTGACAGCATGTAGATTTTCTTTTTCCCTTCCCATGATTCCAAAGCAGCTAGTGCTGCAATTTTTCTCCTTTGGCAGCCTTTACAACACATACCAGATGGTAGGGCAGGGATGGGGTAGGTTCATATCATAACCTTTCTTGATTCTATTCATTGCTCTTCCAAGGTCCTCCACAAAATTTGGACCAGCTGAGTAGAGAAGAATTCCCTCAGATAAGCTAGGTGAGAAACACATTTTGAGTCTTTGTTTCAATCCACTGAAGTCTGAACTCAATCTCCTTCACAGGGTATTTGAAAAAGGAATGAGAGAATATCACATCTAGTAGCAAGTAGAGGAAACTCTGGTGGCCTATTCTACAGGAAGTTACACTTCTAGCCAAAAGACAGCACCTCTCTGGTGGTTCACATCCACTAGTGGTTCAAAAGAAGTAAGATGAGTAAACTTGTCTCATGCAATTTATAGCCTCAGAAACCTGCTGGAGGGTCAGCAATGGATCAGTTCTGACTTGACAGCAGTGAGTTTCATGTTTTAGTAGAAAATAGAGGAAGGAAGTGAGAGGTTACAACAAAATAATTCAAGGCCAAAATCACACCCAGGGAAACCAGCAAGAACTTGGTGACCTCAAAGAGTCAGATAGACCCCATGCAGAAGCAGACATGAGAAACAAAAAATATAATATGGCAAGCCGCTTTGTGCTTCAAACTACTTATGAAAATCAAGGTACAAAGTCAGCAGAACTTGCTATATCATACTCAAAGCTACTAGCTTATAACTCCCAAGACAGGACTAAGACCTGATCCAGAGTCTTGAAAGGTCAAGTTACTCTGGCTATGAGATTGGAACAATCCTGTCCTACTCCTCGGTGCCTTTACCAAGTTACTTCTTCTGAAATTTTCCTCCACCCTTTCAATATCTAGCTAAAGTCAGTGTCAGTCCCTTTAAGAAAATTCTCTTGGTCCCTCCACAGGCAAATTGACCACACTTGCCTTTTGTGTCCTATTTACTCTGTAATATCTTTCCCTCATATCCCTACATTGATATATTGTGTACAATAGTGCAAATATCTATCACTACTAGATAGTGAGCTTCTCCTGGCTACTGCAGTACAGTAAGAAAACTATTTGCTAACAAATGTATTGACTTCCCTCTTCAGCAATATGATGAACTTGGATGTCAATGGGGAAAGCTCCTGGTCTAGGATATCTAAAATGCTAGTGAGGCATTTTTTAAAATTGCTTTTCAGTAATGTAGCTGATATAGTCAAAGAGTAAGATAACTTGTCAAAGGTCAGTAAAAATAGAAACCATAAACTCAGAGAGATAAGCAATTCTTAGAAGTGGCATTTTTTTTTCTGGCAGTATCTGTCTATCCCTTATGGCCAGGGACTTTATTTTAATGAGCCACATGAAAGTGTGGGACCAAAAAGGGATGTAAAGTTTTATTAGAAATTTAATTAAAAACTAGAATCACCAACATCCTTAGTGTATGAACTAGATTTTTTTAAAGAAACCTCATCCCAATGGTTTGGAAAAAGAGCAGAAATCTTGAATCCTTTGGACTTGACACTGGGTAGAGTGGGCAGGGGGGAACCTGGGGAGACAAATCAAATAACAAGAACCATACGATTCTAGCAATTGATTCAGAAAAGGCAACTGAAAAAAATCCAACACCTCTTCCTCCTTAAGACACTCAGCAAAACAAGAATAGAGGGGAATTTCCTCAACATAGAGAAAAGTATATATGCAAAACCAAAAGTCAATATCATTCTCAATGGAGAAAAACTAAAAGAATTTTCCTGGTGAATAGGGACCAGACAAAGATGTCCACTGTCACCACTGCTATTCAATATTGTATTGGAAGTACTTGCTAGGACAATACAAGAGAAGGAAATAAAAGGCATCCAGATCACCAAAGAGATGGTTAAAGTGTCACTATGTGCAAATTATATGATAGTGTACACAGAAAACTCCAAGGATTCTACAAAAAACTGTTAGAGCTAGTCGACCTATTTAGTAGAGTAGCAGAACATGAGATCAATACACAAAAATCAACTGGAACCTCTACAGTAACAAAGAGAATTCCGAGAAGGAAACCAAGAAAGTAATACCATTTACAATAGATTTCTACCAATGTTTTCAGTCTGAAATTGATCAGACATGCAATCAAGATATATTCATAATAATGGGTGACTGGAATGTAAAAGTTGGGAACAGGGAAGATGGATCAGTGGTTGAAAAACATGGATTTGATGACAAAAATGAAGCTGGAAAAAGAATGATAGAATTTTGTACCAGGAAATTTCATTGAAAACACTTTTTATAAGAAACATAAACGCAGGCAATACACATGGATTTTATCCAATGGTATGCATAGGAATCAGATTGATTACATTTGTGGAAAGAATCACTGGAGAGCTCAGTATCAGTCATGAAAATTAGGCCAGGTGCTGATTGTGGAACAGACCACCAACTACTCATATGAAAGTTCAAGCTGAAGTTGAAGAAAGTTAAATCAAATCCACAGGAACCAAAATTTTACCTTCAGTCTATCCCACTCGAATTTCAAAACCATCTCAGAAACAGGTTTGAGGCCTTGAACACTAAAGAGCAAAGACCAAATGAGCTGTGGGAGGATATCAATAATATTATCCATAAAGAATGCAAAAGGTTATTACAAAGACAGAGGAAGAGGAAGAAAAGATCAAGATGGATGTCAGATGAGATTCTAAATATTGCACCAGAGTGCTAAGAAGCCAAAGCGAAAGGAAGAAATGATGCTGAACAGAAGATTTCAAAGCTCAGCACAGGAAGACAAAGTAAAATATTATAATGAAATGTGCAAAGAGCTCGAGTCAGAAAATCAAAGGGACTAACTCATTCAGCATTTCTCAAGCTGAGGGAATTGAAGAACAAAATCAAACCTAGAGTTGGAATACTTAAGGATGTTTGGGGAAGAATATTAAATGATCCAGAAAGCATTAAAAGAAGATGGAAGGAGTATACAGAGTCACTGTACCAAAAGAAATTAACAAAGTATGAACAAGAGCCTGTGATGATGAAGGAAGAAGTTCAAGCTACTCTGAAAGAATTGGCAAAAAACAAGGCCCCAGGAATTGATGGCATATCAATTTACATATTTCAACAAATAATC
>NW_006399809.1:16146180-16151228 GCF_000299155.1 Elephantulus edwardii | reverse complement strand
TGAATGAATGGAAACCCAAAATCTCTGTAAATGTTTATGAAAATTAATAAAATATAATTATAGAAAAAAAATGTTAAGAATCTAAGAGGTAGTTCCTCTTTCTGCTCATCCATTGACATTGAGTATATTCTGACCCACAGCAAACCTCCATTGGGTTTCTGAAAGTGTCAATTTTTATGGGAGGATAACTACCTTTAATTAAACACTATGTGGGCCAGTGTACATGATGTTGCAGAATTTTTACAAATATAAAAAATGCAGCAGGTGTAGAAATAGAGCTCCAAGGACGTACCTTTCTAGGTACATGGCCACATCTCAGTAATACTCTAGCTTTCTTTTTCCTTTAGATCCAATCCAACATTTCTAGCCTCCTAGTACGGAGCACTCTGGTTTTGGTTTTCATTTTATCCATGTTCTAAGCTGAACTTTTGACTCAAAAGATCGAGAATGAGAGAATATTCTAACAGATCTTTACAGACTCTTAAATTACTAGTCAAATTTTTCCTCCAATTGCTCCCTTCATTCTCTTTCTTCTTTCCCTAACTCCATCCTCACAGAGTCTTTTTCCATAGAAGTCCACAGAAATGATTCTTCTACAGGTACAAAGAAAGATTCTCAAGTAGTTTTCTTTTTCATTTACTATTTGTTTATATATCATTTACTTTTATACACACATTCATATACATATACATACATACATACATATACATTGACATACTTTGTATTATTGTACATTTTGTTTTATACAATCTTGTTTTATACAAAGGACACACCGACAAAGGAGATTAAACAGAACTGACTTTGACAAGCACTGTGGCAATTGGACAATTAAAACAGACATTCGGATGGTGGGGAAGAAGAACAAACTGGGGAGGAGGGTAGAGAGAATGGTGCAGCAATGAGGGAATGAAAACCCAAAATCCCTGTAAATGTTCATTAAAACTAATAAAATTTAATAATAAAAAAATGAAGGGAAGTATGATTGCACTATTTAATATAATCAAAGTCACTAAATTATAATTGTAGAACCTGTTGAATTGGTTTATATTTTGATATGTTTTATCTCAACAATAAAAGGTCTGCAACCATGGACTGGACTGATTTAATGGTCCTAAGACCATTTGCATCATTACATAAATTAGTGACCTTCACTGTGTTTTCTGTACACTCAAAACCAGTAAAAAAATTCTGATATTATTTATAGATTTGCTCTCCTGTCCTAATACAGTGTATTATTTTAAAAGCATATAAAAATAGAAATCTGTGAGATAAACAAACTAAATACAGAAAATATTGAAATTATTCACTGATGCTGCAGTCAAGAAATTAAATGTGATCTCACTCTAAGCAACTGTCACTTTGATGACTAATGTTATGTCAGACCCAAGTTGTGATATTTTTAATTGCTCCATGTTGTTGCTGATGTTATGTACTGTTGAGGTGGGACCAACACTAACAGGTTTTCAGAGGCTATAAATCACACAGAATTTGATTGCCCATCCTTCTTCCATGAAGCAGCTGGAAGATTTGAACTACTTGCTCTTGGGTTGACAGAGCAATTCCTTGCCACTAGGCTACCATAGCTCCCTATTAATTGTTTCATAGTCATGTGAAAGCTAGAAGATAAAAAATATTTTACGCATAAAATATTAAAGTATTCTGAAAATTGTTGATGGAGTCCAATTAGAATAGGGGGAGGCGGTAGTCTATCTTGGAAGAAGTAAAGACAGAATGTGCCTTAGAATGTAGGATTGTTAGACTTAATCTTATTTATTTTAGACACATCATCAAGAGAGATCAACCACTAAAAAGCATCATGATTGGTAAAGTAGAGGATCATCAGAAAATAAGAACCTTCAATGAGGTGTACTAACACAGTAGCAACCGTAGGTCAAACATAGCAAGGATTAAGAGAATGTCTGAAGGACTGAGGAAGGTTTCACTCTGTTGTATATAGAAAGTCATTCACTGTCAGAGGCAAAAGGAGCTATAATGGCCTAGTGAATAAGGCATTATGCTGCAAACTCAAAAGCATTCAGTTCAAATCCACTTCTAATTTGACTTTGAGCTGTGGTGCTGGAGAAGAGTATTGAGAATACTGTGGACTGCTAGGAAAACAGATTCAGCCTGGAAAGAGTTAAACCAGGCAGCTCCCTGGAGGCAATGATTCTGAGGCTCCATCTAACATACTTTGGACATGTTGTAAAGAGGGATCAGTCCTTGGAGAGGGACATCATTCTTGGTAGGGTGGAGGGACAGAGCAGGAGAGAAAGGCCCTCTATGAGGTGGATTGATTCAGTGACTGGGATAATCGGGATGGGTGTGTCAGAGACAGTGCGATTGGCACAGGACAGAGTTTAGGGCTGTTGTACATAGGGTCACTATGAGTCACAAGCGACTCGACGGCACATAACAACAACAACAACAACAACAGAGAGAAAAATGGACAATCTCCTCCCAGTATGTTTGTTCTTGTTCTTTTTAACCTGCTGGAGATACAGATATGAGTTGGTTCAAACTGAATAGCACATAACAACAACATAGGAGACAACTAGAAAATAATTTCTTATGAAGGTTGACTGGGGCTCCCCTCACATTGCTTACCCTCATGTTGGCAACTTTAATGTTCTTCTCCTGAGCTGGCTTTCATATGGCTACCAGCCAAAGTAGAGGCTGTGACCAGGATCCCAAGCTGAGAATGAGCAAGAAATATTGTTCTGCTCTAGAAGACATTCAGTGAAAGAAGCAATATCCTAAATAAAAATTAGCACTCAAGTCACTCATCACTCTCATCCTCCCAGGAGACACATAGTGCAGGAAATATAAACATTTCAACAATCCTATTTTTCATGGCTCTAAATTTTATCTCAGCTTTCTCTTCTCCAGTTAAACTGAACACACTACATGATTCAGTTTTATTCAACACAATTAGCACTTCTTACACCTCTACACTTTTGTAGAGAGCTCCCTACACCTTCCTTAAATCACAATAACTTTATATTAACAGATTCAACAATGTATGCTATAACTATTATAATTTAGTATCTGCCAAGGGTTTGTCACACTGATAGGCTACTTGGAGGGATGGAGTGTATCAAAAGGTAGAGGATCCTCTTTATTTCATTTCTATTCTTAAAGTCTTTTATTTTCAAGATAACCACACAAGGTTAAGAAAACATGTAAGTACAGTAATAATAATAATTCAAAAATCATCCATGTGAACCAATCCAACACAAGTACCTTCACTATTGTATGAAATCCTGTCATGCAGACCAAAAATACATTCATTAGCTGAAGGGCAAAGCTCAAAACCTCTAAGATAAACAGCTAGATCTGAATCCTACCTCTGGTGGCCCCTCTACAAGGGTAGAGGTTCCTGGGAAGGGCCTTGGGCCAGTTCTTTAAATCTCTATGGCTCTGTTTTATCATGGGTAAAGTTGGAAATCAAAGGATGCCGCCTACCTTGTCAGAATGTTCTGAGGACAATGAGTTTATATTAGCGAGGAGGAAAAATTCAAAAAGTGAAGAGGAGAATGATTGCACGACTCATGAGAGTGCTTACATATGGAAAGCATTTTCAAAGTACCAACCACATAGTAAGCAATATATAATAGGGGGGTCACTGTTAATTATACCCCCACATTAATGTTTCTTTTTCAATAGCTGCAGTTATTTGTTGGCTGATGCACATGACTCTCCAGATTCTTTGTATGTACATGCTTCGTATGTATAGAGTATGTGCTCCTTGGAGCCCTTCGGATTTTCTTGGCTCAGACAGGGAAGCAAGGAGATATGTCCTTCCATCAAAACACTGGGCAGGTTGGGTATAACCTGGGTGGCAGGAAGAAATGATGAGCCAGGATTGGCTCTTTTGCATTTTGCTTGTCCCATTAACTCTTTTCCTGTAGGACCTCTCCTCCAACTCACCAATGTTAGTATCCTGTACTTTATTTATGTTCAGCTTATTATATGCAAAGACAGGCTCTAGTGGCACAAAGATTAAACATTTGACTAACTACAGAAAAGTAAGTGGTTCAAAACATTCCAGATGCTTCTCAGGAAAAATGCTTTTTGATCTGCTCCTGTAAAGACTGAAGACATGTACACGGCAGTTCTATTCTGTCAATGGGGTTTTCCTGAGTCTAAATCAACTCAATAGCAACTAATGAAATCATCTGCAAATTTATAAAGAAGGGTATATGTGAGTGTGAAAGCAGAAGGTGTTTTTTAAAAAACAAGGCATTCTATGTATCCTAAAGAAATAAGAGATGTGATACAAAAGGACATACATACACCCATATCTACTGCAACATAATTTACAATAGTAAAGAGCTGGAAACAATCCAAGGGTCCATCAATGGATGATAAGTGGCTAAAGAAACTATGATACATTCACACAATGGAGAGTTATGCAATGTTGAAAAATCAGGAATCGGTTAAATACTGCACAATGTAATCTAGAACAAATTATGCTATATGACATAAACCAGTTATAAAAAGATAATTGTGGTATAAAACCACTATTACAAAAATAATATAAAGATGCATAGTAAAGTTGACTGTAGACTTGGGGGGGTGTTGTGTAATAAGGAAAGATTTTTTTTTCTTTTCAAAGATAAAAATTAACTGAGGAGAGGGTGCATAGGGAGGAAAAAGTGCAACAATGAATGAACAAGGGGGAATATAAATGGAAGATATATACTGTAAAAAATATATATGTTGGTGGTGAGTTGCGGTAGTAGCGAACCACTTAAAGCAGGGCCATTATGGCCTTCCACAGACTTCAGCTTATTGATAATTGAACACTTAAACAGTTGATGACTGGCCCTCAATGAAGATTGAAGCTCAACAACAGGAATTCAAGGATTCCCAAGGAGAAATGGGTGAGTCTCGTGGCTCCACCCCGCCCCCAGAGCCCGTGCCATGCCGCAGCTCCATGAGGCTTCCACAGCCTGAACCAATAGATTCCCTCACCCAGGATGGATGCTGGCCACTGGCCCTCCTCAAGACTGGTACAGTGAAGCCACCACACTGCCACAAGGTGGTCT
>NW_006399809.1:16143242-16146080 GCF_000299155.1 Elephantulus edwardii | reverse complement strand
GTGCAGCTCTGCAACTGCATCCTGGCCCATCCTCACCCTTCTGCCCCCAACCCTCACCTCCTTGTACCCCCAATATGTTTTCCCAATTAAAAAAATATTTTAAAAAAGTAAGTGAGACAAAGTTTCACCATCCTTGTCCCTCAGGAGCTCTCTGGTTGCACTTCCCTCAAAACAGATTTGTTTGGGGTGTTTTGGGTGGGTTTGTTTTCTTTTTTTTTCTTTTAGGTAACTCAAAATATATTCAATACTTTTCTCCAACATCACAATTCAAAAGCATTAATTCTTCTTCTAGCCTCATTATTCATTGTCCAAGTTTCTAGAGTTGTGCCTATTTCTCTCTGACTCCCATCTTGAACATCTAACCAAGCACTCAGTGAATCACAAAGGGCAAGAAAATGGATCCCAGATCATTACCAATAGGCACATTGCTATTTCATCCTCAATTTTTTTTTACCACCATTTACTAGGAAAAAGACCTCAAATCTGAGTTTGAGATTCAGACTTTTAAAACTATGCAAATCCTACCAGAAAATATAAGGGTACTAAGTCTTTAAGATTTTATATTTTTTTTAATTGATTTTAATGAAAGTTTACAGAGACTTTGGATTTCCATTCATTCATTGTTGCCCTTTTCTCCCTGCCTAACCTCCCCCATCCCACAGTTCACGTTTCTCTTTGAAAGTAAAAGAAAAATTCTTTCATTGTTATACAATCATTCCCCCCAAGATTGCTCTACTGTGCAATCTTTGTTTTGCAAAGTAAAAGAAAAATTCTTTCATTGTTATACAATCCCTCCCCTCAAGTTCACTCCACTATGCAGCCTTCATTCAGGGTTCCTGAGATATGACAGCAAAGCATGAGCAACAAAAGACAATGTAGACAATTGGAAGTTTGTTAGAAAGAAGCACTTAGGTATTCACAGGCATTATTATTGGGACAGTGAAAAGACAATTCATAGTATAGGAAAAAATCCTCTGAAAACCATATATTTAATATGGGCCTGATATCTAAAATACATAAAGAATTCCCTCAGTTCGGCAATGGAAAGACAAATAACCCAATTTTAAAAAGAGAAAAGGGCTTAAATAGATATTTCTCCAAATGAATGACAAATATATGAAAAAATAACCAACATTATCACTAGGGAAGCACAAGTCAAAACTACAGTAAGATGTCACCTCATGCCTCCTGTTGTTGTGGTACTGATGGCAGTGTACCATTGAGCTAGACCCGACTCGTACCTGACCCTTCAGTGGGCTTTCAGAGTCAGTAAATCGTTCTGGGAAAGACTGTCCATCTTTCTTCCATGAGACAGCTGGTGGATTCGAACTGTGTGCCTTTGAGTTGGCAGCACAACTCTTTATCACTAAGCCACCAGATAATATCTATTATCAGAAGCATAAAAAACAAAACAAATGCACAGGGACATGGAAAATTAATTGAACCTTCATCCATTACTGGTGAAAATATGAAATGGTATGTTCACTGAAAAACAATTTGGAGGTGGTTTCTAAAAAATGAAACATAAAATGACTTAACGATCCAGCAATTCTACCCTTACATCCACAGGAATGATTTGTTTCCGTTTCCCTCTAGACTGATCCATCCTAGTTAGTGCTATTTCCTGAATAATTCCAAAAGACATATTTGCTTCAGTGTCTATCTACAAGCTTGAAATATACAGCATTTTCAGGAAGTGTAGACCTGGCATTTATATAATTTAAAAATATAAATTTGGCCTCTTGAATTTGGAACCCTTCCTGATTTCCTCCCAAGTATTTTATCTGGATGTGTTCCAACAGCAGAATGATATATTTTGCCATACTTTTGCCAGAAGATCACTAACATTAACACAACTTTAAGTATTCCCTTAAAGACAGTTTACAAGATGTTTTTTCCAAATATACAAACATCTCAGCATTTATAGAAACTGCACTCCTTTTGCTTAGGCTCTCTACTTAAAATATTATAAAAGATAAAGATTCAGGTCACTAATGAGTCAGAAATTATGTCATACACAGACGTCATTGTACAAAGTTGTTAGTGGAAAAATAAAGTGTTGAAAAATAAGGACCCTCAGCTTCTAAGTTAGATGGCCTTCCATGAGGGCTATCATGTGTCAAAGCCAACTAGTAACAACATATAAAACCAGGAAGCTGTTTTGCAAAATACTCATCATTGCCAGTATAGTCAGATATTTCTTAGAAATATAATGTATCACAGATATACATCTTTTGAGGCATTATCAGAAAATTCCTTATGAAGAAAACATTAAAAGCATTTTTATTTAAACAATAGGAAAGCTACCCCTTCTTCTAGGATACAATCAATGCAAGACCATTGAGTCAGAAACGACACATAGATGACCGTGCACTCTGAATTTTCAGTGACTGTGAATTATAAGGAAGGAGATTGCCCATCTTCCCTTCAGAACTGACGGTGTATTCAAACTTGCAGAGATTCAGCATTCAGGTTAGCAGCACAGCATCACGTGCGCTATGCCACTAGAGCTCCGTTATACTCACACAGGCTAGTACATCATTTAAAATGTCAAGCATCCCTAAGTCAATTATTCAAAATGAGTAGAATGGAATAAAAATAACAGTATGCTTTTACTGTGATAAAAATTGACACTAAAACATAAAAAAAAAGAAAGCAAGCTATGATGGGGGGACTAGCACACCTAGATATTAAAATATAATACAAAGTCTAGGCTTTCTCTGCTCATAAAGCTTCAGAAATCCAGTGGAGGCTTGTCATGAGTCAGAGTCAACTTGGCAGCAGCAGGATATAAAGCCTCCAAAAACCTGGTAGTTCAAATCTACCCAGACATATCGG
>NW_006399809.1:16141571-16143142 GCF_000299155.1 Elephantulus edwardii | reverse complement strand
AAGACCAAACAATCTGTTTTCATTAAGATCTAGCCAAGGAGATCTAATGAAGGGGAGCTCTGGTGGCCTAGTGGCAAGAAGTTGCACTGCAATCCCAGAGGTATACAGTTCGAATCCACCAAATGCTCTGCTGGAGAAGGAGAAGCAATCTCCTCCTGTACCGGTCAGATCTGATTTGACAGTACACACACACAAAATAATAAAATAAAAAAAGAAAGAAAGAAAATCTAATGAAGATTCTCTTTAAGGGTCGCCTTGAGTGAGATTGTACTCAATGGCAACTGACAACAACATAAAGTCTCAAAAATTACAATAATGATGTGCCTATAAAGTGCTGGGGGAAATATATTGATATTTTGGAACTCTGGTAGTATAGTATAGTATAGTATAGTATAGTATAGTATAGTATAGTATAGTATAGTATATATTGCACCAAAAGTTCAATGATGTGAATCCACTAGCTGCTCCATGCAGGGAAAAATAGACAGTCTCCTCCCGTAAAGATTTATAGCCTTGGAAACCTGATGAGGAGTCACTATGAATTAGAATTGATCGATTAGCATTGTAAGATGTTTGTATAGATGAGCAGAAGGAAAGAAGGATTTATGGACAATTATATGACAGAACAGAGTAAAATATTCATTGTAGCAACTTTTCTATATGTTTGAAAAGATACATAGTAAAATATTGAGGTATGTGTAGGGAAAGAGTATTAAGATGAAGCTCCCAGCATACACAGGCTTCCAATATCTTTATTCTTTACTAAGAAGTTGTTGCTATTGTTGTTATGTGCCGTCGAGTCACTTGTGACTCATAGTGACCCTATGTACAACAGCCCTAAACTCTGCTCTGTCCTGTGCCAATAGCACCGTCTCTGACACACCCATCCCGATTACCCCAATCACTGAATCAATCCACCTCATAGGGGGCCTTCCCATTCTGCGCTGTCCCTCCACCCTACCAAGCATGATGTCCCTCTCTAAGGACCTGTCCCTCCTTGCAACATGTCCAAAGTATGTTAGACAGAGCCTTAGAATCTGTGCCTCCAAGGAGCAGCCCAGTTTGACCCTTTCCAGGATGAATCTAAGAAATAGGTTATCATATTATCACTGAACATGTTAATTAAAGATTCAATCTTGACCAAAAGAGAGAAACTGCAGAACAGAATTTTGTGGAATCTAGACTTTCTAAAGCCATGACAACTGGATAAAGCTCTGAAACTATAGCTGTGATGTAATCAGTAAGCCTTAAACCAAATATATGGTCTGATGTCTTCTTTAAACCAAATAACAGTTCCGTTTAATAAGTATAAAAATGTTTATCTAGTGTTTTATGCTCTTAGAAGAACTTTCTATGTGGGACCAAATTAGTAACATTTTCTATTACATTCAAAAGATGATACAGGAAATAAACTGGGTGATGAGTTTATATTTGTGAAGAGAAACAAGTCAAAAAATGAAGGGAAGTATTGGTCACTTCCAATACAGCAAAGTAGCAGGATACAAGATCAACATACAAAAATCAGTTGGATTTCTCTACAGCGACAAAAAGAATACAGAGCCAGAACTAAG
>NW_006399809.1:16133968-16135194 GCF_000299155.1 Elephantulus edwardii | reverse complement strand
TATAGCTGACCCTGAGAAGAATGGGAATTCCAGAACATTTGATTATGCTAATGCGAAACCTATACTTGGACCAAGAGGCAGTTGTCAGAACAGAGCAGGGAGACACTGGATGGTTCAAAATCAAGAAAGGGGTCCGTCAGGGATGTATTTTGTCTCCATACCTTCTCAATCTGTATGCAGAACAGATCATCCGAGACGCTGGGCTGTATGAGGAGGAATGTGGCATCAGGATTGGTGGAAGAATCATCAACAACCTGCATTATGCAGATAACACAACCCTGCTTGCTGAAATGGAGGAGGAACTGAAGTGCTTGCTGCAGAAGGTCAAGGACTGAAGTCTTCAAAATGGATTGAAGCTCAACATCAAGAAAACAAAGATTCTCACCACTGGGCCAACTGGCAGCATCAGTATGGATGGTGAAGAGATGAGATAGTTGACAGTTTTAGTTTACTTAGTTCCACAGTCAACACTCTTGGTAACAGCATTGCATTGGGAAAGTCAGCTGTGAGGGACCTGTCAAGAGGACTGAAGAGCAACGACATCGTGCTGGAGACTAAGGTGTGCCTGATCCAGGTTATAGTCTTTGCAATTGCGTGCTATGCATCGGAGACTTGGACAATGACTAGGGATGATAGAGAATTTATACCTTTGAGCTGTGGTGCTGGGGAAGAGTGTCGAATATACCACGGATTGCTAGGAGAACAAACAGGTTTGTCCTGGAGAGGGTGAAGCCAGAATGCTCCTTGGAGTCAAAAATTCTGAAGCTTTGTCTGACATACTTTGGTCATGTTGCCAGGAAGGACTGGTTCTTGGAGAGGGACATCATGTTTGGCAGAGTGGAGGGACAAAGCAGGAGAGGAAGACCCTCAATGAGATGGATCGATTCTATGAGTGGAGCGGTGGAAATAAGTGTGTTTGAGATGGCGAGGTTGGCACAGGACAGAACGGCTTTTAGGGTTCTTGTACATAGGGTCGCTATTAGTCGCAAGCAACTTGATGGCACGTAACAACAACAACAATGAAATTAAAATTTTCTGTAGCTATGAATAAAGATGGACAGAGAACTACCAGAAGTCCAGGCTGGTTTCAGAAGGGGTCGTGGTACGAGAGATATTGTAGCTGATGTTAGATGGATCTTGACTGAAAGCAAGGAATACCAGAGGAATGTCTATCTGTGTTTCATTGACTATGCAAAGGCATTTGACCGTGTAGATCATAACAAACT
>NW_006399809.1:16119482-16133868 GCF_000299155.1 Elephantulus edwardii | reverse complement strand
TGCATTTTAAAAAATCATTAATAAAAAAGAAAATATAAAGAAAGACTTACATACTGAAAGAATCAGTCTTGGAGGATTAACAGTGATGGAAAAGGAGGATTGGGGAATAAGGACTGGCTAACTTGGGTAAAAAGAAAGACAATTCACATTAAGAAGTCGATTAGAGCAAACAAATGGATTGAGAAGTTGTGGTACACTCCTACAACTGAATACTACGCAACATGAAGGAGCAATCATTTTATAAATTACTACCTGACTTGGGAGGGACTGGAGAAAATGATACTGAGCATTAACTCAGTTCCACAAAGACAAATACTGTATAAAAGCATTATTTTAGAATGAGTATGAGGATTCAAGATGGGAGTTGTTGTTGAATGCCTTCGAGTAGAGCAAGACTCATAGTGACCCTATGAACAAAAGGCCCAAAGCCCTCATAGAGTTTTCAGAGGCCTGCTGTTTAGGAAATGGATGCCACTCATGCTTCCAATACTGTCATAGTATTTTACTGTTATTATGTGCCATTGAGATTACCTGTGATGCATAGTGACCGTATGTACAGCAACTCTGAATCTTCCCCTGTCCTAAGCCAGTCTCTCTAATTCCGGCACATTAAGCCACATTGCCCCAGTTACTGCATCTCATCCGGGGTCTCCTTCTCCTGCATTATCCCTCCACCCTTCAGAGCATGATGTCCTTCTCCAAGGAACGATCTCTCCTGGCCACATGCCCAAAGTAAGTGAAGTGGAGCTTCAAAATCCTAGCCTCCAAGGAGCGACTTGGCTTCAACCTCTCCAAGACAGACCTATTTGTTTTCTTAGCAGTCCATGGTATGTTCAAGACTTTTTTTTTCAGCACCACAACTCAAAGGCATCTATTCTTCTGTCATCCTTAGTCATTGTCCGAGGGAGAGTGGAAATAGAGGGGTGAGAATGGGTGGGGGGTGTAGGATGTTAATAATAGGGTTGCACAATTTGATGGGTGGGTAGGGTGAAGGAAATGGGAAGGATATTTAGTGAAAAACAATGTAATCAAACGTTGTAAATAAATCAGAATATTTTTTTTAAAAAGCACGTTCACTCATACAAGTTATCACTGTCTAGTTTAATGGATTTAAAACTAGTCCTGGAGGCTATTTGTTACCATAGCTATGGCACAAGCACTTTATTACCAAGTTTCTGAGAGCATATTTATTCTCAATTTCTCAATATGAAAAAGAAACCCTATTCTATTCTACTAACAATAAGATAAGAAAGGAAAAGGGGGAAAAAAGAAGTTGATTAGATGCAATTTATTAATTACATTATTCAATGGTAATTAACATTATAAAACAAAATGTCTATGAATGATCGTATGAAAACCCAATGTAATTTGAAAAGTTTCACTCAAGTAAAAATAAATGAAGTTTCAAAAATAAGACCATATTATTACATTCCAGTGTATCTTGCCTTCTCATCTAAAATATCCAGCTGAAACAGACTTGTTGCCTCATTATTGTTGTAGGTTTGCATTACAATTAGAGAGTTTATCTCAACAAGACTTTTCATGGAAACCAGTGGATCTAGGTTGGAGATCTAGCACTAAAGCAAGTACTTTTTAATTATATTTATTAATTTAAACTATCAATTACATCTACTGGAGAAGAAGATCCTCCGCCAGCTGGATTGACACGAGTGCCTCAATGGGCTCTAGTGTGTCAGGAAGCGTGAGGATGACACAGGGTTTAGATCTGTTGTTCATAGGGTCACTATAGGTCATGCTTGACTCAACAGCACCTAACAACAACATGGTGGTGTAGTCTAAAGGGAGCTGCAATTCTAACCTGAAGGTTATGCCTCTCTACAATAAGTATTTTTAATTAATTTGCTTAGAGGCCACAGCACAACAAACCAAGTCCACATTATGTTGTATGATGTGCCAGGTCACACAGGAAGCATAACACACACAACAGCAGAAGAAAGAAAGCAAAATCAGATGCACTTGGTCAATTCCAGCTCGCAGAGACTTCTGTGGTGTTGGTCACGGTAGTATTCTTCTGCATAAAGTTTTCTTGGTGTTTTTATCCCTTTATTTCTTCCCACTTCTCCTCCTCTCCTGTTCCTGGTAAGCCCCAAAGGATGTTTCCTTGTATTTGTATATTTCTCCTTAGCATTTTTTTTAATAACAATGGACTCGTATTTGTCCTTTTCTGTCAGGCTTATTTTTCTCAGCATAATATCCTCTAGGTTCATCCATGGTTAGCATTGCATCGTTTTCCATTGTGTGTATGTACCATAGCTTGTTTCCGTCCATCTGTTGATGAGCATTTAGATCGTTTTCATCTCTTTGCTATTGTAAATAATGCTGCAGTGAACATGGATGTATGTATTTATCTGTTCATATCCTAGCTCTTATTTATTTGGGATATATACCTAGGAATTTAATTGTTATATCAATTGATACTGGTATTTCTATTTGGACTTTTAGAGGAGAGAGCATATAATTTTGCACAGTTGTTATGCCATTCTACAGTCCAGCCAACAGTGTATTAGAATTCCAATCTCTCTTCACATCCTCAATAGGATTTGCTGTGTTCTGTACTACAAGAACTTCTATTTGTGTTTTATTGACTAAGCAAAGACATTTGGCTGTGCAGATCACAACAAATTGTGACTAAAAGTAAGAACAGGAATTCCAGAACATTTGACTGTGCTCATGAGAAACTTGTACTTGGACCAGGAAGCAGGTGCACGAACAGAGCAAGGAAACAATGCATGGTTCAAAATAAAAAATAAAAAAATTTTAAAAAAGAGTGTGTCATATCTCCATATCTTTTCAAACTACATGCTGAAGACCATTCAGGAAGCTGGACTCTATGAAGAATATGGCATCAGGATTGGAGGACAACTTACCTACAACCTGCTTTATCCAGATGACACAACCATGCTCACTAAAACTGAAAAAGACCTGAAACATTTGTTGCAGAAGGTCAAGGGATGCAATTTTCAATATGGACTGCATTACAACATCAACAAAGCAAAGATTTTGATCACCAGGCAATTGACAACATCATGACAGATGGAGAAGAGATTGAGGTTGTTAACAATGTCATCTTGCACAGGTCCACAATCAATACTCTTGGCACCAGCAGTCAGGAAATTGAAAGATGCTGTCAGAGAACTTTCCAAAGTGCTAAGGAGCAATAATTTTAACCTAGAGACTAAGATAAACCTGATTCAAGCCATGTTCTTCTTAATTACTTGCAATGCATCTGAGAGTTAGACAATGACTAAGAGTTAAAATTGATATCTTTGAGTTGTCATGTTGGAGAAGAGCACTGAAAATATGGATTGCCAAGAGAATAAACAGATCTGTCCTGGAGAGAGTGAAATGAAGTTGCTCCTTGCAGGCAAGGATTTTGAAGCTCCATCTGACTTACTTTGGGCATGTTGCCAGGAGAGATCAGTTCTTGGAGAAGGACATCATGCTTGGAAGAGTGGAGGGACAGTACAGGAGAGGAAAACTCTGAATGGGATGGATTGACAAGGTGACTGTGGCAATGAGGGCAGGTGTATCAGATATAGTGTGTCTCAAGATAGGGAAGGGTTCAGAGCTATTATTCACAGAGTCACCATGGATCCTAGTCAACTTGACATCACATCACAACAGCTCTTTCTGGAGAGCTCTGATGCCCTAGCAGTAAGGAGTTGCACTGTCAACTCAAAGGCACATGGTTTGAATCCACCAACTGTTCTAGGAGAGAGAGATGAGCAATCTCCAATGCAATTTATTGCTTCAGAACACCAGCTGCAGGGTCAGTTATGAGTCTGTTTTGACTCAATGGTACACAACATTATTACTAGGGTGACATTATGTCTCATTGTTTTTATTTGCCTCTCTCTAATGACTAATGAATGAGCACATTTCTTCATGTATTTGTTGGCCACATGTATAATTTCTTTGGTAAAATATCTGTTCATCTCCTCTGTTGTTGTTGTTGTTGTGTATTATTGAGTTGGCACTGACCCTCCAGCAGGTTTTCAGAGACAGTAAATTGCACAGGAGGAAATTGCCGATCCTTCTCCTGTGGAGCAACTGGTGAACTCAAACTGTGTGCCTTTGTGATTACAGCGCAGCTTCTTACCAGTAGGCCACCAGAGCTCCCTGAATACAGTATATTTTAATTTTATTATTTGATATTTTTAATTTATTTTATATTCTCTAGTGGTTATTAGAGAAAAAACTTGCTCAGGTCTAAAGCCAAAAATTTTAATTTTAAAGCATATGTTGTTGTTGTTGTGTACCATCAAGTTAAAACTGACTCATAGCTGACCCTCCAGCAGATTTTCAGAGGCAGTTAATTGTAAAGGAGGAGATTGTCCATCTTTCAGCTATGGAACACCTGGATTCAAATCATGCACCTTTAGTATTGCAGTGCAATTTCTTGCCACTAGGTCCCCAGAGCTCCCTACATATGTTATTGTTGGCATTGTTCTGTGTTGTTGAATGGCTTGCAACTCAGCAACCCTATGTACAACAGCTCTGAACTCTGCTCTATTCTGAACCAATCTCACAGTCTCCAACACACCTACCCTCATTACTCTAGTCACTGAGTCAATCCACCTATCTCATCCAGGGTCTTCCTCTCTTGCACTGTCCCTCCACCCTTCCAAATATGATGTCTCCCTCCAAGGTCTGGTCCCTCCTGGCAACATGCCTAAAGTATGTCAAGTGGAGCGTCAAAATCCTTGCCTCCATTGAGCAGCCTTGTTTCACCCTCTCTAAGACAGATCTGTTTGTTCTCTTAGGAATCCATGGTATATTCAATACTCTTCTCCAGCACCACAATTCAGACATTGATTCTTCTTCTATCATCCTTAGACATTGTCCAGCTCTCTGATTCATAACAAGTAACTGTGAAGACCATGGCCTGGACCAGGTACACCTTAGTCTCTAGACTGAAATCATTGCTCTTCAATACTCTGGAGAGATCCCTGACAGCAGATTTTCCCAGTGCAATTAATCTTTTGATTTACTTGCTGCTGGTACCAAGAGTGGCTATTGTGGAGCCAGAAATGAAAAGGTGAGAAAAAACAAGGTCACATTCATAGTTAAAAGGACCACTTCTAAATCCATCTTGAAATACAATGTTGTAAGCAACAGGATAATATCTATATGCATACAAGGAACACTTGTTAATACCACTATCATTCAAATATATGTCTCAACAATCAGAGCCAAAGAAGAGAAAATAGATAATTTCTATCAACTTCTGCAGTTGGAATTCAGCTGAACATGCAACCAAGATGCAATATTAATAATAAGTGATTGGAATGCAAAAGTTGGCAATAGAGAAGAAGGATTAATAGTTGAAAAACATACACTTGTTGACAGAAATGAGGCTATAGATAAAACAATAGAATAAATCAATCAATGAATTACTCATGGCAAATATCTTTTCTAGGAAACACATATGATGACTACACACACAAATATCACCTGATGTGATGTACGGGAATCAGACTGATTATATCTGTGGAAAGAATCACTCAAGAGAAATTCAACATCAGCTGTGAAAACTAGGCCAAGTGCTTATTGTGAAACAGACCATCAACCATTCATAAGCAAGTTCAAACTGAAGCTAAAGAAAATTAAATCAAGTCCACAACAACCTAAATTTGACCTTGAGTCTATTATACCTGAATTTAAGAACCACCTCAGGAATAGGATTAAAGCTTTGAACACTAATGAGCAAAGACTAGAAGAACTGTGTGAGGATATCAAGAATATTGTCCATGAAGAATACAAAATCTCATTCTAAACACAGAAGAGGGAAAAGGACAGAGATGGATGTTGGAAGAGACTCTGCATACTGCGCTGGATTGCCAAAAAGCCAAAGCAAACAGAAGAAATCAAGAGGTTAGGAAGCTGAATAGAAGATTTCAAATGGCAGTTCAGGAAGACAAAGCAAAGCAAATATTATAATGAAATGTGCAAAGAGCTGGAGTTAGAAAATTAAAAAAGATTAATTTGCTCAGCTTTTATTAAGCTGGAGGAACAGAAGAAAAAAAAATTCAAGCCTCAAATTACAGTACTTAAGGATGCTATGGGAAGAATACTGAATGATCCAGGAAGCATCAAAAGAAGATGGAAGGAATATGCAGAGTCACTGTAACAAAAAGAACGGCTGACACAGAAGAATTTCATGAAACATGAGGCAATGGTGATAAAGAAGCAAGTTCAGGCTGCTCTGAAGAATTAGCAAAAAACAAGGCCCCAGGAATGGTTGTAATCCCAGTTGGCATATTTTAACAAACAGATGCCCTGTATGTGCTCACCAGGTTGTGCCAAGAAATCTGAAGGACAATCACGTGGCAAACTCCCTGGAAGAGATCCATTCCAATTCCAAAGAAAAGGTGATCCAGTAGAATGTGGAAATTATTGGCCATATAAGCAAAATCCTGCGATGAACATCCAAAAGTGACTGGAACAGTACATCAACAGAGAACCACAAGAAATACAGGCTAGGTTTAGAAGAGGTCGTGGCATTAAGGACATCATTGCCAGTGCCAACTGGATCTTGGTTGAAAACTACCAGAGACTACCAGAGGAATGTCTACCTGTGTTTTATTGACAATACAAAGGCATTTGACTGTGTGGATCCAAACAAATTGTGGCTAACCTTGAGGAAAATACGAGTCCCACCCAACTAGAGTGTGCTCATGAGAAACCTATACTTACACCAGTAAGCAGTTGTCAGAACAGGACAAGGAAACACTATATGGTTCAAAATCCTATTTTATTGAGTCTGTTAAAATGAATGAGTGATTTTTTTTATCAAAAGACTTTCTACATTCATTGTTATGGTCATGTAGTTCTTTCCCTTTGCTTTATTTATGTACTAGATTACAATGATTATTTTTCTAACACTGAACTAAACTTGAAGACCTGGTATTAATCCCATTTGGTCATGATGTATTATTTTTGCCATGTGATGTTGATTTCTATTAGCTGAGATTTTATTGAGAATTTTTGCATCTATGTTCATGAGGGATTAAATATGTCTTTATCTGACTTTTATATTGGAGTTATTGCATAGGAGAATGACTTTCAGGAGTATTCTTTCTTTTTCTTCATTCTGTAATTGTTGTTGTTATGTGCCATTGAGTCGCTTGTGACTCATAGTGACTCTGTGTACAACAGCCCTAAACTCTGCTCTGTCTTGTGCCAATCGCATTGCCTCTGACACTCCCATCCCGATTACCCCAGTCACTGAATCAATCCACCTCATAGAGGGAGGGCCTTCCCCTCCTGTGCTGTCCCTCTACCCTCCCTAGCACGATGTCCCTCTCCAAGGACCGGTCCTTCCTTACAACATGTCCAAAGTATGTTAGATGGAGCCTCAGAATCCTTGCCTCCAAGGAGCCTCCCGGTTTAACCCTTTCCAGGATGAATCTGTTTGTTTTCCTAGCAGTCCATGTAATAGTTTGGAGATAAATGCATTTTTCTAGAAATTTGTCCATTCCTTTTTGTTTTCAAATATGCTTAAGTTCTTCAAAGTATTCTTTTTCCCTCTTTTGGTTCTGCTGTGGCATCACCCATTTTGTTTTTAATTCCTGTTGTTTGTTATCTCCTCTCTGATTTCTTTTTGATAAATTAGTTAACAGTTTGTCAATTTAAAAGAATTAACCCTGAGTTACCCTTTTCAGAGTACTGAGAAGAAACAGTGTCAGCCTAGAGACTAAGGTGTGCCTGATCCAGGCCATGGTCTTTACAATTACTTGCAAAGGAACAGAAAGCTGGACAAAGACTAAGGATGACAGAAGAAGAATTGAGTTGTGGTACAGAAGAAGAGTTTTGAACATAACAGGGACTCCCAAGAAAACAAATAAGTCTGTCTTGGTGAGGGTGAAACCAAGTTTCTCATTGGAGGTTAGGATTTTGAAACTCTATCTCACATACTTTGGGCCAGGAAGAACCAGTCCTTGGAAAGGGACATCGTGCTTGGAAAGGTGGATGGACAGAGCAGGAGAGGAAGGCCCTGGATGAGATGGTTTGATATAGTAACTAGGGCAAAGAGGATAGATGTGTCTGAGTCACTGAGCTTGGCTCAGGGCAGGGCAGGCTTCAGAGCTGTTGTACAATATGAGTTGCAGGTGACTCAACGGTACCTAACAACAACAACATCCTTTCTGTTGTTTCCTGCTTCATTTATTTTTGCTCTAATCTTTACTGTGTGGGAAGGATGGGCAATATCCTCCTGTCCAATTCACTGCTTCTGAAAACCCACTGGAGGGTCAGCTATGGGTTGGTTCCAACTCTACGATACACAACAATCTTTACTAGTTCATTTCTGTACAAACTATTGACTTTCTTGCTGTTCTTTTCCTACTTGTTGGGATATCAGGTTAAGGTACTGACTTTTTATTCTTTCTTTTTTGTTCATGTGTGTAAAATATTTTCTATACCTGATTTTCAGAACTAGGTCACCAGGCCTTTCCTCTGAGGTACTTCTTAGTAAATTCTAATCTCCAACGTTTCAGTTAGCAGCCAAGTATGTTAACTACTGCATTAGCCAGTTCATTCCCACAAGAGCTTCTTTTTTCTTTATTCACACTTAGAGTACATCTATAGTCTATTGATTTTCTCCCCTCCTGTTGATGAGTAAAACGAACATACAAAAAGTACATTCTTTCACAAGAATCCTGACTTTATCCAGCAATTTCTGTTGCGACTCCTCCATTATCACATTGCTGAGGCCCTGTTTCACGCTCCCAGAGCTGTTTAAGTCTGAATGCTAAGACCTGAAACCCTATCTCACGTCTCTTGGCCCTCAGGAGTTTCCCAACAATTCCTGTGAGTTCAGTTATGCATCTAAAAAATGTTTGTTATGCTTTATCAATTATTTTAGTTATTTTGTAAGGGGAGTGTTTTCATGATGTCTATTTCCTGTAAAGATCACACAGATGGAAGTCAGAGGCCTATTAGGACTGCTTTGTGTCCCATTAGATGCTATCCTTCCTTCACTTTTTATATTAATAAGTTATTGTGTTTGTGCCACTCAGTATACGATTAAAAATGCTTTTCACATCCATTATATTCTTTGGTAAACTCAACAACTCTATGAGGATTACAATAGGTATTATTATGAGGTATTAACTATGAGGTCTTTTTACGTGCGTTTTATAGAAAAAAGGAGTACACGTTCAGAGAAACTAAGTGCCTTGCCCCAGAAGGGCCAGAAAGCAAGCCAAATGCAAAGACAAAACTAGTGTCGCAGGTTCACCCACTATTTTTCCCTTCACCTTCAGTTCCCTTCACAGGAATTCACTGATGCATTCCAGGTCTCTCCTGCAAATTCCTGACAACCCAAAGAAAGTCCTTCCAAGGGGCTCCTAGGAGTTGTGGGAAAGATAAATCCATTTTACTCAATTGAGTAGTTGTCAAATGTGATATACTGAGGTCTGAAATATAAGGAGAGCAATAAAGAGGAAGATAACTATATTTGCCAGATGTCATTGATTATCTCTATTTCAAGGGTGTAAAAGAGGGGGGAATGCTGTTCAGGCCTGGCTGCAGATCTCCTCTTGATCAGCAAAATATATTGATGTTTACAATAAAACCCCTCCATAACACAAACAGCGGGATCCAAAAGCTCAAATTGCATACAGTGCTGAAGTTGCATTATTGTTAGGCTAATGAAAAGCAGTATTTTTCCGTAGAGTTTCTAGTTTCTGTATAATAGGAATGTGTGGGGGCATGAGGTGTTCTTTGCAGAGACAAGGAGTCAGAGAGAGATACATTCTCCTGTCAAATTCCATGTAGGGTGGGTGTAAACTAGGTAGAAAGAATATAAGAAGAGTCAGATTTCTCAGACTCAGGGATTAACTAGCTGGTGCTGCCAGTGCTGTGGTCTCCTTGCAGATAGCAAGGAATGCTTTAGAATCACCTGTGGGAACCCCAAATAATTACAAAGGAATCACTTCCTTACTTACCACCCTCTCGTAGTCCACAAGTGATTAGAATGAAAATCCAAACCGGATTTTAAACCTGCATGCTGAATGTAACAGCAGATTGGTTCATAAATTACATCATAAGCAAGAAATCTTTCATTGGTGACTGAATAAACTGTGGTTACATGCACACCAAAACAAAGCTTATTGCTAGTGAGTCACTTTTGACTCACAACAAACCTATGGGACAATGTAGATCTACCCCACAGGATTTCTAGGGGCCATTATCTTTGTAAAAACTGGCTGCTGCATCTTTGTCCAGAGGAGCAGCTGGTGGGTTCAAAGAATTGACCTTTCGGTTAGTGGCAGAGCTCTTTAACCATTACACCAACAATGGAGCATTTGTTCAATGATGACAAGAAATAGGCTATGAAATTGGGGGGGGGGAATTCAATATGGGCATAGAAATATTGTTTGGTGACACAATTTGAAATATGTACCTACTGTCAATGAACCATACATGTAAATATTGTTGAATGAGTATATGTTTTGTTGAGTAATTGCATGTGTCTCTCTCCCTTACACACACACACACACACACACACACACACACACACACACACACTCCAGCTGGAGAAAAGCAGGAGTAATTTGCCGATTGTGTTATATCTTAATATTTCTGGGCTGTACTATATTTAATTCTGGGGGGAAAGCACCAGGACATGCTTGGAGGAAAAGAGTAAGGTTAGGCAAAAGGGAAAACTCTCCATAATCAAGTCAGAAGGATTCTAAGAGGTAGTGAAAATGACACCAGGCAGTGAAAGAGAAAAAGGCGGAGCAACCAGAGGCTCAGGCCAAGGAACTAGGAAAGGGAAAGAGCACAGGAGATTCACGTGCAGTTTTGAGTTAGTTGTTGTGTAAGTTGCTGTAACCCTGTCTGACCCTAAACCTTCAGTCAGCTCTGCCGTACCACCACCTCAGGTCAGTGGCACTTGGGGGAATGATGGAATTACAGCACTAATTATGCGCTATCGTGGGCATATTACAGACAACAAAATGCGAAGGAGAGAATGCACAGCATAGCATGGCAGTCTAGAAACCAAAAACTAGGGCTCAATAGGAGGAAGAGGCACAGTCCAAAAATTGATCAGAGAGTTCAAGTCCTCCCTGTTTAATTTATAATAAAATTGAAAAAGGCAAAGAGACTGCTCAATCATAAATGAATACATTTTAAAATAAGAATGAAATAGATAATTTGCTAAGAATCTAAATATTCTTCAGAAGATATTAAGAAGCCAAGTATTATAATTCCTGGAAAAGAAAGCTGCCCACCACACCTTCTATAAAAAATCACAAGACCCAGGAGATTTCCAACGAACTTGTAAATACAGGTGATGCTGGTGGTACTTAAACTTGAACAGAGTATATAATGAGAAGGAAAATTTCTAAGTTAGTATTACAAAGGGAGCATAACATTGATATAAAAACCTGATTAATATTTTATGTACAAAGGCAGATCTCACTTAAGAATATCAATGCAAATATTCTAAATAAAATATTAACCAACAGAATACACTAGCTATTAGAACAGTAATACATTATATCAAAGTAACGTTGATTCTAAGAATGCAGAGACAGTTCAATAATAGAAATTATATTGATTATTCATATTCATTGATCTAAGAATAGTCATACCAAACCCTTAGAGGATGAACACGTACTGGCTAAATTTCAACTCACATTCTTGATTTTTAAGGTAAATGAGACAAAAATCTTTCAATAATTCCTTTGTATTTTGTATACCTATACACATAGGTATTAGTATACACAAACTTACATATGATATTCACACATAGATATTCTTAATGTTTCACTGAGTGTCACTGAGTCAGCTCCAGCTCATAGGAATTCATGTGACAAAGAACAGCACCACAGGGTTTTCTAAATTAGAATCTTTAGGGAGTCAGATAGCCAGGTCTTTCTCCCATGCACCAGCTAGATGGGTTCTGTCAACAAACAAGTACTTAACCATTGTATCATTAGGGCTCCTTCAACATGCTTCTATAACAGACTCGTTAACATAGACTATATTGTCTTTCTTGTATGTATAGAAGAACTAGAGGTATCCTCCAGTTAAAAATAAAAACCACACAAAACATAAACTAATATGACTCACTCACTCTATTATGATTTAACACTTTTGTACCCTGTGAAACATATCATGCACACCTATATTTTCTCAATCTGGAGTTTACTGTAAAGTAGCTATCCCATTTTTACTGTGTGATGTTGTTTGGTAGAGGCTATATAACTAATTGTATGAATCTGAAGAAATAGGCTTCATCTCACAAACTCTAGCACCAAACACCTACAGAACATATCTCCCACTAATTGTACCAAAATCCATGTTAACTCCAAAAACAGGAGGTATTTTTAACATTTCATTAAAAATATTTTCAATTCTAGGGAATTCTGGTCAAGAATATGTGCTGTAATCCCAAAGATACACAGTTCAAATCCACTAGCTAGCTGGTCTATCGGAGAAAGGTGGCAATCTCTTCCTGCACAATTATCTGCCTCTGAAAAATCACTAGAAGGTCAAGTAGGTTAGGTTTGACATATGACAATAATAATAACTAAAAACACACAATTTTAACAAAAATTCAAATCAGAAAATAAATTGGTCTTGAAAGGGAGAATTTTGTCAGCTGCACCTTAGTCTGCAAAGTGGTATCCTTGCTCATTAGCAAGACGTCCTTGGCAACTGGTTTGTCTAATATAATATACCACTAGATTTCTCGTCTGCTGCTTCCATAACCATTGATTGTGGACACAAATAAAATTAAATCTTTGATGACATCAATCTTTTCTCCACCTTTCATGTTATTAGTCAAGTTTGTGAGAATTTTGTTTTCTTTATGTTGAGGTGTAATCCATATTGAAGACTATAATCTTTACATTTCACCAATAAGTGTTTCAAGTATTCCTTTTCTGTATACTGTGTTATTTACCTATCACAGGTCGTTGGTTGGTCTTTCTTTAGTTGTATATAAGGAATATTCCTCCACACTGCAACTGCTTTTATGTACAATTAATCATGGAATATAGTTTCTTGGTTTGAAAATTAGGGTCAAGGTTTTATGAAACATCCCAATTAACTGTTCTAATAGCATGACTAAACAGTGTTTCTCTTCTACCTCCTAGTTTGTTATATAGTTTCTGGAGTCTTAAAAGCTTGCAATTAGCAATACAAGCACAACAATTATTCTCTATTTTTCTGGAACAACTGAAGAAAAAGGATAGTCATCAACAAGAAGAACAGAAGAATATATGGCTAATTACCTCCATAAGAGTGCTTCCTTCATAATGAGACCAGAAGAACTGGATAGTGCACAGCTACTATTACTGAATATTTGGATTTAAGATTCCACAGAATAATCCTGATCAAAGGAGGATAAGCATAAAATAGAATTTCAAATTCTAATGAGCGTAGACCAAATGAGCTCTGGGAGGATATCAAGAAAATCGTCCTTGAAGAATGCAAAAGATCATTACAAAGGCTGAAGAAGAAGAAAAGACCAAGATGGATGTCAGATGAGACTCTGAGTATTGCATTAGAGCACCGAGAAGCCAAAGCAAAAGGAAGAAATCAAGAAATCAAAGAGTTGAACAGAAAATTTCAAAAGGCAGCTCGGGATGACAAAGCAAGATACTATAATGAAATGTGCAGAGATCTGGAGTCAGAAGACCAAAAAAGGCCGTACTCTCCCAGCGTTTCTTAAGCTGAAGGAGTTGAAAAACAAATTCAAGCCATGGGTGGCAATACTTAAAGATAGTTTGGGTAGAACGTTGAATGATCCAAGAAGTATCAAAAGAAGATGGAAAGAGTTCACAGAGTCACTGTATCAGAAGGAATTGGCTGACACAGGAATTTCATGAAATAACATACGATCAAGAGCCTATGGTGATGGAGGAAGTTCAAGTTGCTATGAAGGAATTGGCAAAAAACAAGGCTCCAGGAGTTGACATACCAATTGACATATTTCAACAAACAGACACTGCCCTGGATGTGCTCACTAAGTTGTGCCAGGAAATCTGGAGGACAGCCAGCTGGCCAACTGACTGGAAGAGGTGGATATTTGTTCCCATTCCAAAAAAAGGTGACCCAACAGTGTGAAAATTATCGAACAATATCTTTGATATCACATGCAAGCAAGATTCTGCTGAAAATTATCCAAAAACGTTTGGAACAATATGTCAACAGAGAAGTGCCAGATGTGCAGGTTGGAGTTAGAAGAGGTCGTGGTACTTGACATATTATAGCTAATGTTAGATGGATCTTGGCAGAAAGCAGAGCATACCAGAAGAATGTCTATCTGTGCTTCATTGACTATGCAAAGGCTTTTGACTGTGTGGATCACAACAAGCTATAGCTGACCCTGAGAAGAATGGGAATT
>NW_006399809.1:16096693-16117342 GCF_000299155.1 Elephantulus edwardii | reverse complement strand
CTGGGATAATTGGGATGGGAGTGTCAGAGCCAGTGCGATTGGCACAGGACAGAGCGGAGTTTAGGGCTGTTGTACATAGGGTCGCTATGAGTCACAGGCAACTTGACGGCACATAACAACAACAACAACATGAATAAAGAAGACTGAAGAAGAATCAATGCCTTTAGATCAAGGAATTGGTAATGGGTTCTGGATAGCTCATGGACTATCAAAAGAATAATAAATTTTTCTTGGAGGTAGAGTGGCCAGGTTGCCCCTTAAGGACAAGGATGGTGAAATTCTGTACCATGTATTTAGGACATGTTTTCAGGAAGAACCAGTCCTTGGGAAAAGACATCATGCTGAGAAATGTAGAGGGTCAAAGAAAGAAAGGCCCGCAAAGAGATGAGTTAACAAAGTGGTTGCATATATGAGCTTGAGCATGTTGGAGATTATATGGATTGGTCAGGACCCTGAGAAAGGCTCCAATTTGTGGTTCTAGGATGCTGTGACTCATAGTTGGCCCTATGGCACCTAACAGCTTGTAGATTTGACATATGCCAGACATAAGCAACTTTTCAAGGACTATAGCACCAGAGTTTCCTAAACATATAATATTGTGCTGTTGTTGTTATTGTTGTCTTTATGTGCCACTGAGTCAGAACCAATACATAGCTGACCCTCCCATTCTTCTCCCATGGAACAGATGGTTGATTTGAAGCATACACCTCTGGGACTTAGTTTTTGGTCAAACACTCTTCCAAGTGGTATAGCACTGGTCTGTCAATTTGCTGTACAGAGGTAACTCATGGTTGTTGTGATTCTGACACTGTGACACTGATGTGTCAAATGCAATAATGGTTACTCATGGTGGACAGTATTTGGTGGAGCTCCCCAATTAAGACAAGCTTGGAAGCAGGAGTGGCATCCATTTCCATAATAGCTTTCCTCCGGAAACCCTATGAACTTGGAAAAACAATGAAAGTTATACAAGTGTTCAGGTCTTTCATTCATAGGATCATTATGAGTCATCTATGACTCGACGGCACTTAACAACAACCACCACCACCACCTTTGCAGTTCAGCTTCTTACCAACAGGCTACCAGAGCTCCCTATATATATAATGGTGATGGTGGTGATGGTGTGTACAGTCAAGTTGGAATCATTCCATAGCTGGTCTTCCAGCAGATTTTCAGAGGCAGTAAATTGCATAAGAGGAAACTGTTCATCTTTCTCCCATGTAGAATGCTGGTAAATTCAAAGCATGTACCTTTGTGTTGGCAGCACAATTCCTTACCACAATAAAAAAAGGTGTATATTTTGTTTAAAACCACAAAATAATATTGAGTGAAAAGCATTAATTATAAATGCACCTATTATATACAAAAATGTACCCATAGTTGTATATACATGACAAGAAATGTTTGGAAAAGTATTCACCAAAATGCTAACAGTAGCTGGCTTTGACTGGTGAGTTTGTTAAACTTTATTCTTTGTAAGTTTTCATGTTGTCACAACCTTGGCTTCTTTGTATCTGTCTTGATAAATGTGTATTGTTTTATAAAGCCATTTGCAACTCATTGAATTACTAAAATGAATTGGTAGCCACTACCAGCTGATATTCTTGGTTCCTTCTAATTATAAAGATTAATATTCTGTATGCCTTGGTGGTGTAGTGGTGAAGTGCTTGACTGCCAACTGAAAGGTCAGCAGTTCAAACACACCCAGACATTCTGTAGGAGTAAAGACCTGTTTCATAAAGATTTCAGCCCAGGAAATCCTATAAGGCAGTTCAACTCTTCCCCAAGGAGTTGACTATGAATAGATATGGCAGGCAACCACATGACCAAGTATAGAGGAAAATTTCTTTTTACCTCTGAATTAGCCCTCAAAACAGAGGAACTCACCTTATATTTGGATTTGTATCAAGTCTCTCCTTTCTTCTGTACTACAACTCAGAATTTTACACAGAGAGAGAGAGGAAAACTGAATTGTTAAATCAATGCTAATCTTGAGATAGTATTTCAAGTAACACAATTACTCAGATTTGAGAAACATGGTAATGCAAACAATTTACAAGCAAGTAAAGATAATGTGCTTAGAGTAACTGAAATCCAAGATTTCCAAAGCCTCTGCTATCTGCCCGAAAAGGGCTTTTGTAAAGACAGTGATAGTTGTGCTAAAAATGCATGCAAAAAGATTGAAGAAAATTGTTTCCTGGAACAAAAGCATTCTATTCAAGGAGAATATTAAGAAAGGCAGTTTTGAGGACTCTTCTCAAATGAGGCAAAGGGAAGTCACCTTATATTTGGGGTCATGTCATTGTGTTAGAAGTGTGTGGTATGCAAGCAATGTCTTGGGTCTTCTGCTTACATACCCGACCCACCCACCCACCCTGGCCCTCCTGGCTTCCCAGGCTCTCTGGAACAGGAATCTGAAGATCATGATAAAGGCGCGCGCGCGCGCGCGCACGCGCGCACACACACACACACACACACACACACACCTCTTCCAATCTTTTCCCCAGTGGAGCCAACAATTAGTAAGGTGGTGGAAAAAGTGACAGAGCGGAAAAAGTAAAAACTCACTAGTTCTCTCAGAGGCACGGTGTCTTCCAAGTCATGTGCTGGATTAAACTCTACAGTAGAGCTTTCTATTGAGGTAAGGGTTGATTTTTAGGGAAGAGACACTTCTGAAACTTGGTGAAAAGGGTAAACAGAGAGCAGGACTTGCTGGGTCTAGCCCCACTCTCCCTGCCCTCCTCTCTGCTTTCCTATTTCCCTCCCAGAGGGACCTGGGAGCTAGCAGTGCGGGATCCACAACATCTCCTCCAAGATAAGCTGGGGACCTTGGCAGGGCCTGAGGAGAGATGCTAGAGTGTGTCCAGGGAAAGCAGCGTTTACTGGCAGGTTTGTATATACAGTTGACTGACCTCTAAACAGAGGATTGGATCCTGCCATTGCAAAACACTGAGGAATTTTGATGCAAGCTCCAAGTCGTCACAGAACATCTCTCTCTCTTTCGCTGGTGTGCAGGGACTCTGGATGTACTTGTGCTGATGGATGACTGAGAACCACATAGTCCATCCAAATCACAGTGACACTATGGTACAGTGTGGAACCCCCCCAGTGGATTTCCCAAGGCTATATATCTTTACCAAAGCAAACTGACTTATCATTCTCCCCAGAAGTGCTGGTGAACTGGAAACACTGGTCTGTGGAGAGCTGCCAAAGGTTTAACCACACCTCCCTCCACCAGTGTTCCTTGGCATTAATTCCAAAATAAAGAGGAGAAGGCCACCGTCTAACCCTCTGCCCAGGGTGTGGTCTGAAATGAGAGAGATGTTGCAGACATCAACTGTCTTGCATCTCCGGAAAATAAAAAAAGGCAACCTCAGAGAGATTTGGACAACAGATTTCTCCTGCCTGAGAAATTAACTGCATGGTGCATTAGGGATGGTATTGCATTTGGATGACTATTTTAATAGTCATTTTGACACTGAATGTTTTGATGACCAAGTCCCTGAGCAGGCAAAAAAAAGGGGGGTAAAACTACTAATAGGAAGGAAATCGCTTCCTAAAGCCCACAGCTGTGACTGCAGCACTGTTGGAATCTGACATACATGGGGCATCCTGAGTCAGAATTCACTCCAAGGTAACTAGTCAGAATTTTGTTTGGTTATTTGATTAGACTTCATTTTTGATAGTTAGTTGTTTATAAGAGTGCAATGGATGATAAGTTGAGCTGTTAACTAAAATGTCATGGGTTTTAACTCACCAGGGATTCCTCAGGAGAAAGGTAAAGCAGCCGATTTCCACAAAGATGCACAGCAGTATAAACACTATGAGGCACTTCACTTTGTCCTATTGGGATGCTGTGAATTGTTTGCTGAAGATTATTAAAAAATGGCACATCAACAAAGAACTGCTAGGAATTTAAGATGAATTTAAAGAGACTGTGGCACAGGAGATATAATTGTTAATGTCATATGGACCTTGGCTGAAAGAGGTGAGTATCAGAAGGTCATCTATCTGTGTTTTATTGACAATGCAAAAGCATTTGACTATGTGAGTCACAACAAATTATGCCTAACATTGAGAAGAATGGGAGTCCTAGAATGCTTAATTGTGGTCATACAAAACCTATACTTAGACCATGTCCCAAAGCCTCTCCTAAGTGCTGTGCATAAGCTATCTTATTTAGATGTGATAAGTACCATTTCCATTTTTCAGCTCAGGAAATGCACTCAAAGATGTGAAGGTTTTGGATCCAGCAACCGTGAGCACCAAGGATGGAGATTCCAGAGTCTTTTGCCCTGGCGCCAAGCTGCCTGGGTTGCCTGAAAGGCTGACTAACCGAAAGTGATCTGCATGTGGTAAAGTATGTCATCAATAAAAAATGGAAAATCCCGTCCCACTGAGAGCAAAGAAGAGTGGAGAAAAAATCAAGGGGACAATTAGTCCGAAGGACTGATGGACCACTCAAATACCAGCCTCCATGGATTGAATTATGTCTCCCCAAAGCACATATACAATGATGTCATGTTAATGCTGTGTGATGATCCCCCCTGATCTGTTAAACCGAAGAGTTGTAGCAGGATTACAGGTGGAATATAATACTCTCTATTCTCATCACAACACTTCTTGGAAATAAGATGAGTTATCCCATAGTGTGGCCAGGTGAGACCTTATATGTCTGTTGAGATAAAAGGTGAGGACCCTTAGCACCACCAGGAAACAACTGCCAGGAGTGAAATTTGTCTTTTTGGACCCAGATTCCTCCCTGCATGATAACGTTCCTTGACACCAGGGAAGGATAAACACATGGAGGTGTCCAGGAAACAACAGGCCTACAGATGCTGAAGAACACAAGGAATTTCCTCCACAGCCAACACAGTTTGGGTCTTCCTCACAAGCAAGCACCCTGATTTTGGACTTTTGCCCACCTATACTATAAGAGAATGAATGTCTGTTTGTTAAAGTCATCCACTAGTGGTACCTCTGTCTTAGCATCATGTGATAACTAGGGTATTCCACAATCAGAGACCAGAACTAGCTGGTGCCTGCTCACCACAGCTGACCATGCTGCCTTTGTTAGAGTGGGAAGAAAATGTGGAACACAATTCAAAATCATAAAAAGATCAGATGCTGATCTGAGAAAGATTGCTGTAATTCTTGAGACTATGGCTCTTAAACACCCTTCAAACCTAAAAGTGAACTCACGCCCATTGCTTTAAGCCAAACAATAACAGCAAAAAGGAACACTTAGAATAGTCAATCATAAGAAAACAAAAGGACAACATTTGCCAGGGGATAAAGCGCAGAAGGCAAGCAGGAGGAAGAGGTATGGATGAATGGAAACAGGGCAAACAGGGAGGAAGTGGAAAGAGAGCTGTTATAGTATGAGGATTACAGTCAATGTCACAGAGCAAAACTCAGGAGCTGGTAAATGGAAAACTAATTGACTCTATAAGCGTTCACCTAAGTAACTGTTTAAAACAAGTTTTAAAAGTAAGAATCAATGGTATAATAAGGTATATCCAGTTCAGAAAGCTGATCTGAGTATTAAATGATAATAAGACTTTAAAGGGACTTCTTAAGAGGTAAAAATTTCCCCTAAGTACCCCACTCAACAAATGTACCCCTGTAGCACAGGGTGATTGAAAGTATTTGACTCTGCCCTAATTTGACCCTCACTTTGGAAGCTATAATTCTAATAACTGCTAAGAAAGTCGATCAAAAGAAAGAGGCTCAAGGAATTTCTAACCTTCATAGAACACTTGGTAGACCTTGCCTCTCTAGCAGAAGGACAGTGATGGGCAGGACAGCTCCTAGAGAAAATGCCACACCCACCACATCCACAGGAACCATCACTTGTCACTTGTCCATCACACATCTGTTCTCATCAGTATTGCCTGTCACTACCCTAAACTCATAGCAGGCTGTCTGTGTCAGTTTAAATTCAGCCGGAACAAGGACACAAATTCAGAGATGCTGTGAATATTTAAGGTTAAGGCATTAGTGACGTCACCACTTCACCCATCCACCCACTAATCTTAAAAGTGAATAGAAATTTGTTTTATTTTTACTCTCATCAATCCTTTTCATTCAGCTAACAGCTAAAAAAAAATTAACCCCAAATGAAAAGCATCCCTGGCAAAGGATCATAATTACACTGACATTTTTAGAAATTAACAGAAAGAGTGGTTGCTAAGGGACTAAGGAGGTGAAGGAGGGGGATCCAGTGAATGGGAGCTGCCTCAAATCCATAATCTTCCTCCTCCACAGCATCTGTCAAAATCCCAAATCAAAACTTCAGTGCCACACTAGACCTAAGAACAGTGTGCCCTTGGAGGTGGTTTCTATGTGGTTTCCATAGCAGGCTCTCCTCATCAACAACATTCGCAGCATTTGAGGACTTGTTAGAAATGCAATTTCTCAAGCCCCACACAAGACCTGTGGTTGCACATCTTGAAGTCAATTCTGATTCGTAACAACCCTACAGGGCTGGGTAGAACTGCCCTCCAGAGTCTCCTAAGCTGAAGTCCTTACAAACACAGATCTTAGGATCTTATCTTTTGCAGAGTCTGTGGTAGGTTCCAGAGGTGGAGAGCTGTGTTTTGGAGAACTCCCAGGTGATTGTGATGCCTTTTGGTGGGAACTCAGTCATCGGGGAACTTGTTTAAAGTACTAAGACCCAGACTCTATCCACACTATCAGACCTGGGCCTCTGCCTTCTTTATTAGCACTCCAGGTGGCTCTGTTGCACAGCAGAGTTTGAAAACCACTGCTATCAGACTCTGCTTTCAACAGCACCTAAAACAACAAGGCACTGTGGTCAGAGTTAAATATATTTGTTACACAAATACAATGACAATTGTAAATGTTGTTGTTGTTGTTGTTGTTGTTGTTGTTGTTGTTTGGTGCCATTAAGTCAACTCCATCTGAAAAAGCCTTGTGAATGAGTCTGAAATCCTGCCCGATTAGGCACCTTACTCACAATCCTGCCTATGAAGCCCATTGTTGCAGTCACTGTGGCAATCTCTCTCATTGAGGGTCTTCTATTTCACTGACTTTTTTCAGGAATGCTTTTTTCCCCCCAAGGACTGGCACCTCCGGACAATATGTCCAAAGTAGGTGAAATAAACTCTCAACTACCTTTGCTTCTAAGGAATATCCTAGTTGCAAACTTTTCCAAGGAACATTTGTTTCTTCTTTTGGCAACCCACATTCAATACCTTTCGCCCACACCACAATTCAAAGACATCAATTCTTCTGCAGGCTTCCTTATTCATTCTCCAAATTTCACATATATATGAAGCAATTGAAAATATCAGAACTTGGGTCAAGAGCACCTTAGTCTTTAAACTGGCATCCTTACTCTTTAGCACTTTAAAGAATTTCTTGATAGTAGATTTGCCCAACACAACGCATCTTGATTTCTTGACTTCTGTTTCCATGGATGTTGATTGTGGATCCAAGTAAAAGGAAATAATTTACATCTTCAATCTTTTTTCCATTTATCATGGAGTGGCCTGTGAACTGAGAAGTGAGGATTTTTGTTTTCTTGATGTTGAGGTGTAATCTATATTGAAGTCTTTGGTCTTCTTCAGCAAGTACTTCAAATCTTCTTCACTTTATGCAAGCGAAGTTGTGCCACCAACATGAAAAGGTTGTTGATAAGTCTTCCTCCAATCCTGAGGCCACATTCTATTTCACATAGTCAGCTTCTCTATTTGCTCAACATACAGATTGAAAGGTATGAAGAAAGGATACAACTCTGACACACAATTTCCCTGGTTTTAAACTATGCAGTAGTGCCTTGTTCTCTTTGAATGATTGCTTCTTGATCTTTGCACAGGTTTTGAAAGAGCACAACTAAGTGTTCTGGAATTCCCATTCTTCTATGTTACCATAGATGATGATGATAATTATGATGATGATGATGATTAAAACAGTTGAATGACTTTACATAGTTGATAAAACAACACAAGTAAACATCTTTTTACCATTCTGTTTTTGCCAAAAACTATCTGACATCAACAGTGATATACCTTGTTCCATATCCTCTTCTGACACCAGTTTGAATTTCTGGCATACAAGGAAGAACTGTTAACATAACTAGTATTCAAACATATACACCAAACACTAAAACCAATGATTAAGAAATTTAAGATCATTACCAATTTGTGCTGTTTGAAATTGATCAAACACACTACCAAGATGCATTAGTAACAATTAGTGATTGGAATGCAAAAGTCAGAAACAAAGAAGGATTGATAGTTTAATGTTGTTGTTATGTGCCGTCGAGTCATTTGAGACTCATAGTGACCCTATGTACGACAGCCGCATTGCCTCTGACACACCCATCCCGATTGCCCCAGTCACTGAATCAATCCATCTCATAGAGGATCTTCCCCTCCTGTGCTGTCCCTCTACCCTACCAAGCATGATGTCCCTCTCCAAGGACCTGTCTCTTCTTAGTTACAAAATATGATCTTGATGGCATAAATGAGGTCAGAGATTGAAATATAGAATCTTAGATAATAAAATATTTACCATGATGTCACTCTGGAGACTAACATGTGCCTGTAACAGGTCGCAGGTTTTGCAATCACTTGCTGTGTGTCAGAGAGTTGGACAATGACTAGGAAAGAGAATTGATGCCTTTGAGGTCTGGTGTTAATAAGAGTATTGAATATACCATGGACTGCTAAGAAAATGAACAGGTTCATCCTAGAGAGTGTTAAACCAGGCTACTCGTTGGAGGCAAGAATTCTGAAGCTTTGTCTGACATACTTTGGACACGTTGCAAGAAGGGACCAGTCCTTGGAGAGGGATGTCATGCTTGGGAGAGTGGAGGGACAGTACAGGAAAGGAAGATCCTCTCTGAGGTAGATTGATCCAGTGACTGGGGTCATGGGGTGAGTGTGTCGGAGACAGTGAGATTGGCACAGGATAGAGCAGGGTTTAGGGCTGTTGTACATAAGATTGCTATAAATCACAGGAGACTCAATAGCACATAACAACAACAATTATAAATGTCTTTTTTTAAAAAAAAAGACATAAATGTCAAGTATGCACAGTACTTTGCCTGATGTAATAGACATATATAAAATTTACTACATCTGTTAAAATAGACAGTGTAGAAGCTTAATATTGGCAGTCAAAACAAGGCCAGGGACTGACTTGAACAGACCACCAATTACTCAATATGCACATTCAAATTAAAGCTAGGGAAAATTAATGCAAAGCCATGATAGCCAAAATACAATGTTAAGCTTTTCCCACCTATATTTAAAAGCCATTCCAACTATTGAACACTAAAGATCAAAGACCAGCTGAAGTATGGAATTGACATGAAGGACATCATATGTGAAGAAAGCAAAAAGTCTAATCACTGATTTTGTCAAATTTTCTGGAATTTTAGCTACAATATTATAATAAGAAATATTTGTTAACTCATATCACTATTTCTTGGGACTAAAGAAGTAACTAAAGGGGAAGAAAAAAGTAGAAAAACCTTCCATTTAATATAATTAAATGACAATATAACTAATACTGCATTTTAAAGAAGATTTTACAAAACTGTATCATTGTTAGTATTCCTACCATCTAAGAGATACTCCATTTAAGCAATTTATTACTATATTTATAAAGTTTCATTCTATGATTAAGTATCACTAAAGATTCTATATGACCCGGCCTGGGTGAGGTCAGAGGTTGGGGACGTGTCTGATTTAATGCTCTAAGTGACACCAATTCTACTGATGTTACTGACTGATTGAAAGTCTGAGAGGACCTAGCTAGAGGCAAATGGCAATAATTTAAACAGAAATCACAGAGAATTCGGATGGAAAACTAAGAAGTAGACAATGAAGATCAGTGAGATAATCCTCCAAACTCAAATATTACAGTTGCCTTTAAAATTAGCCCTTTGTTAAACATACCTTTTTCTAAATGTTAAAATGGCATGACTCAAAAAGAAAGGGGAAAAAAATAGTAGCTAAAAAAAATGGAAGAGCCCTGAGAAGTTTAATAGCTCAACTATAGATCAAAATCATTTCATTACACCATGTCATAGCGTTCCTCATCCAGAGAAATTTCTAACAAAAGGTAAGAGTCTCTAATAATCAACTTAGATTACTAAGCCATAAACAGATAGCTATGGGAGGGGTTTTGTTTGTCTTATTTCTTGTTTATTTAGATGTGGCTGTCATTGAAAGGGAGATAACATATTCTGCAAGGTTTTGATCACAGTGTAGCAATGGGCTTGAGTAGGGTGATAGTTGTGAGGATGGTACGGGCTAAGGTGAGGTTCTGATCTGTTTGAAAGGGTCACTATGAGGTGAAGTAGAGTCATCAACACCTAACATCATCCTTTCCATCAGTGAATAGAATGCAAAGCTCTGAAAACAAGTATGAACACAAAATCCTCATTTGTAATGTATGCCAGGTAACCACTCCGATTTTGGCAACTATTTCAATGAATCTTCAGAATAACAGGATATGAGAGGAGGAAGAGACTTATCATCCTTTATAAAAACAGTCTCACAGGCATCCAATATTTAAAATAAGATGAAGAGCGGCAGACTGTCCTGTCTTGACTCTGCACCCTGAATTTTACTTTAGTTGTTAACCCTAACATAGTCCTCTTTCAGTTCAAATTCACTAGGTGCTCTGTCTTTCCGTGTGAGAAAGAAGGGAAATCTCCTCTCAAGAGATTTCTAGCCCTGGAAAGTCCACCTCACAGGGTCAGCTATAAGCTGATTTTGACTCAACAGCAGTGTGTTTTGTTTTGTGTTAAAGTATAATGGTCTCAATTATCACCACATTGAGACCCAAATGGACTGTTTCCCACTTAACATTGTGACACTCCCTTTCTAGGATTTTTCTTAGTTTCATCTCATTATCCAAAGGATTTTACATAAGGATAAGCAAAAGGACTAACAAATACAAGAAAAAATATAGCATTAAGAAAAGCATCACAAATTAATAGATTAGATAATAATTCTGGAACCAGACTACCTGGGTTTACTGTTGTTATTGCTGTTATGTGCTGTCGAGTTGCCTGAGACTCATAGTGACCCTTTGTACAACAGCCCTAAAACCTGCTCTATCCTGTGCCAATCTCATTGTCTCTGAAACACCGACCCCCATTTTCCGAGTCACTGAATCAATCCACCTCTTAGATAGTCTTACTCTCCTGCGCTGTCCCTCCACCCTCACACACATGGCATTCCTCTCCAAGGACTGGTTCAACCTTGCAACATGATCAAAGAATGTCAGACAAAGCTTCGGAATCCTTGCCTCCAAGAAGAAGGCTGACTTCACCCTTCCCAGGATGAACTTGTTTGTTCTCTTAGCAGTCCACGGTATATTTAGTACTCTTCTCCAGCACCACAGCTCAAAATCACCAATTCTCCTTTTATCATACCTGGTCATTGTCCAGATTTTTGATGCATAACAAGTAATTGCAAAGACCATGGCCTGTATCAGATGCATGTGGCTAATTACTTAAACAAATGCATCAGTGAGCCTCCAGTGAGTGGCTTTTCAGAGTAAGTAAATCACATGAGATGAGACTGTCCTTCTTTCTCCCATATAGCAGTTGGTGGATTAGAATTGTGTACCTTTGAGTTAGCAGCACATTTCCTTACCACTAGGCCACCAGATCAATATAAAGATGTATGGAGCTCTGCTGATCTAGTGGTAGGGAGTTGTACTGAAAATACAAAGTCAGGTGGTTTGAATCCACCAGTTGCTCCTCAGGAAAAAGATGGACAATCTCTTCCTGTACCATTTACAGCCTTCCAAAAAGAACCCATTGGAGGGTCAGCTATGAGTTGAATCTTAATTTTATATATCCATATCCATCTATCCACAGAGAGAGAGAGAAAAAAAATTAGCTTAAAAAGATTCACAGTTTTTAGCTTTTCTGCTCCATTACCTGAAGAATTTCAATTTAATCCACCTAGCTTCACTGCTAAGGGAAATTAAACTCATTTTTATATAGGATAAAACAGCCTTACCTATAATTCCAAGCTATAACACTTCAAAGATTTAAGCTCAAATACCATGTTTTTTTAAAAAAAGACCAAAAATTATCAAACAATATCATTAATATCACATGGAAGCAGGATTTTGCTGAAAATTATCCAAAAACCTTTTGGAACAATGTGTCAACAGAGAACTGCCAGATGTGTAGGCTAGAGTTAGAAAAGGTCGTAGTACTAGGCATATTATAGCTAATGTTAGATGGATCTTGGCAGAAAGCAGAGAATACCAGAAGAATGTTTATCTGTGCCTCGTTGACTATGCAAAGGCGTTTAACTGTGTGGATCACAACAAGCTATGGCTGACTCTGAGAAGAATGAGAATCCCAGAACATTTGATCGTGCTAATGTGAAACGTATACTTGGACCAAGAGGCAGTCGTCAGAACAGAGTAGGGAGACACTGGATGGTTCAAAATCAAGAAGGAAGTCCATCAGGGATGTATTTTGTCTCCATACCTTTTCAATCTGTATGCAGAACAGATCATCCAAGACGCTGGGCTGTATGAGGAGGAATGTGGCCTCAGGATTGGAGGTAGAATCATCAACAACCTGCGTTCAAGGGATGACACAACTCTGCTTGCTGAAACTGAGGAGGACCTGAAGCACTTGCTGCAGAAGGTCAAGGACTGAAGTCTTCAATATGGATTGAATCTCAACATCAAGAAAACAAGATTCTCACCACTGGGTCAATTGGTAGCATCAGTATGGATGGTGAAGAGATTGAGATAGTTAACAGTTTTAGTTTACTTGGTTCCACAGTCAACACTCTTGGTAACAGCAGCCAGGAAATCAGGAGATGAATTACATTCGTAAAGTCAGTTGTGAGGGACCTCTCAAGAGTACTGAAGAGCAACGATGTCAGGCTGGAGACTAAGGTGCGCCTGATCCAGGCTATAGTCTTTGCAATTACGTGCTATGCATTGGAGAGTTGGGCAGTGAAAATGGATGATAGAAAGAGAATTGATGCCTGTGAGCTGTGGTGCTGGAGAAGAGTGTTGAATATACTATGGACTGCTAGGAGAACAAACAGGTTTGTCCCGGAGAGGGTGAAGCCAGAATGCTCCCTGGAGTCAAGGATTCTGAAGCTTCGTCTGACATACTTTAGACATGTTTCAAGGAGGGACTGATCCTTGGAGAGGGACATCATGTTTGGGAGAGTGGAGGAACGGCGCAGGAGAGGAAGACCCTCGATGAGATGGATCCATTCTGTGAGTGGAGTGGTGATAATGAGTGTGTTTGAGACGGTGAGGTTGGCACAGGATAGAACAGCATTTAGGGCTCTTGCACATAGGGTCACTATGAGTCACAAGTGACTCGATGGCACATAACAACAACAACAATAGTTTCATATAAGTATCATAAGAGGTAAAAAAGTCAGAATGTCATTTTTCAACTCTGAAATTAAATATTGTTGTTGTGTACCCTCAAGTCAGAACGGACCCTCTGTCAGGTTTTCAGAGGCAGATCACAGAGATTGCCCATCCTTCTCCCGTGGAGCAACTGGTGGCCTTGAACAGTTAGCCTTTAAGATTGCAACACAGCTTCTTACCACTAGGTCACCAGAGCTCCCTGAAATTAAATGTAAGAAATGAAAAATTAATTCTTGTTATAGTCTTAAAGTTAAAAATATTTAAAAGGTATGCATATACCTGCATTATATAGATGATCTAACCTTGCTTGCTGAAACTGAGAAGGGTCTGAATCATTTGCTGCACAGGGTCAAGGACTGTAGTCTTTAATATGGATTGATGCTAAATATCAAGAAAAGAAAATTCTCACCACTGGGGGCCAATCAGCATTATTATGATAGAGAGAAAAAAATGGAGGTTGTTAACAATTTCAGCTTCCTTGGTTCCACGTTCAATACTTTTGGCACAAGCAGTCAGAAAATAAAAAATATTACATTAGGAAAATCTGCTGTCAGGAACTTCTCCATAGTGCTAAAGAGCATCAATATCAGTCTAGAGACTAGGGTGTACCTGATGCAGATCATGGGCTTCACAATTACCTGTTATGCATTAGAGAGCTGGACAATGACCAAAGATGACAGAAGAAGTAATCCTTTTGAATTGTAGTGCTGGAGAAGATTATTGAACATACCATGGACTGCAAAGAGGACTAATAGGTCTTTCCTGGAGAAGGTGAAGCCAAACTATTCATTACTTGGAGGTAAGGATTTTGAGGCTCCATCTCACTTACTTTGGGCATGTTGCCAGAAGGGACCAGTCCTTGGAGAAGGATATCATGCTTGAAAAGTTGGATGAATAAAGCAAGAGAGAAAGACCCCAGATGAGATGGATTGACACAGAAATTGGGATATTGAAGGTGGGTGTTTCAGAGATGGTGAGATTGGCCTAGGATAAAGCAAGGTTCAAAGCTATTGTGTATAGGATCCCTATGAGTCGTGGTCGACTCAATGGCACATAACAAAAACAATAACAATGTGTGCATTCACTGACTCCAGAAAAGAAATTAGTCCAAAGAAGATTTGTGCATTATAACTGTGCAAATTAATCACAATATCTGTACCTTCTGCCCAGAGCATAAGAATAAAAAAGCATGGTAATACCAACCTATGGATACATATATTTTTCTTATTCAACTGACATAGCATACATATATCAAAATAAATAAATAAAATTGAATAATTTTATAAAGGAAATCCATGTTTCATCCTACAAATTATGGTAAAATAAGATAAGCTTGTATAAAAACTATGCATGCCACATATTTGGAAATCATGATTCCAGATATTTATTAAATGGCTTACTATTATTACACATAGGAGATAATAAAACTATACTGGCACTCATTTAAAAGAAACAAATAGCACAGGCTTAGAAAATATAATATCCTGCAGAGGTTAGAAAATCTAACAGAAACCAAGCATCCAGACTCCCCACGTGATGTTCTTTCCATTAATACCAAAAAGATGTGGATAGAGCAAACTACATATTTTTTACAGTGATAAAGTTCTCTTGCAAAGAAAATACTTATTTGTCTTCTTGAGGGGGTGGCAGTTTGAACAAAGTAAGCAAATACAAAGTCATTAATAAATTTTCTGTTTGTGGGGGGTTTTCCCCCCCAAGAAACGTGTGTTCTTATCTCTTAGTGACTCAAAGTGTAAGCCAATCCTCCTCTCCACTAACCTCATCCCTTTCTCTTTAGAGAAACCCACTTTATCTAATGAATCTACTGAATCCTCCCAGGAAACTGGACACATTATCCTAGGGACACCATGACCTTAATTGGCACAGGTGAAGATTTATATATAAGGCCAGAAGGTCAGCTGATGTTTTTTTAGTAACCTTTCTAGTATGAGGAATTTTTGTAAAATTGCATCTATCAAGTTAATATTCCTCCCACTTAGACAAAACAGGACCTGCCCTGATAAATGAGAGACTTTGAATGTCTTAAATGGAAAAAGAAAAGTAGTAAGAACTTTTCACTATTCTGTCATAGATTTTTTTAAAAAAGAGCTGATTAGTAAAGTATAATACTGAATGTTTACATGACTTTTTATAGTTAAAGTATCTGTAATGTTTCTAATAAGATTTTCCACCTACTTAGTAAAATGAGTAGTATTGTCATCCCTAAGCAAAACAAGGGAGGTGGGGGAAATGGGAAGAATAAGGCCCAAGATCACAGGATAGGTAGATGTGCTCAGATTCACAGCTGATTTCAAATTCTATCTTCTTTTCTCCCAGATATCCTACCTCCCTACCCCCCAAAAAGTATTCTTAAATTACCCAACCCAAGTCCCATATGAAGAAACTGGTCCAATTGTTGGCTTCCTTCCTTGCACGTGGAACCAACTCTTGGACAAGAAGGAATCGCCAACATCTCAACAATTCCCCTGGGAAAGGAAGGGAAGGGAGTGTTTCCTTTATCCTTGTTTTTCCAACAACAAGGAAGACTCCCCACGGTGCTGACTCCTGCACAAAGCTAAGAGAAATAAATCCTCAGGGTGTAAACTGTCTTGTCAATTACTGTTTAAATCCCTATGAAAAATGGTCCTTCTGAAATAACCCCTTACTGAACTAGAAAGGAGTTTTAATTTGTAGCGGGAGGAAAAAGTTACAAACAACACACGAAATGCAAAATCTTAGCTGACAGACCTTTTTTTTTTCCAGTTGTAATAAAGCTGCAAAGATCTCCTGGCCCCAGCTCCCCCGGATTTTAGGAGCGATAAAGGAGACTTACCCGCCGCGGCCGCACTGTGGCTCCGAGGCACGTAGAGCTGGGACATGCTCTCCGCGAGCTTCAGCACCGGGGACAGCTCCAACTCCGGTTGTCCTGCGGGGCTTGGTGGAGCCGGCGCCTCCCAGGCTGCGGGTGGCACGGGCGTCTCTCGGAGCCGCGATCCCGGCCTCCGGGTCTTGGGGAGCTCGACAGAGTCTTGTTGAGCACTTGGAGGCGCCTCTAGCTGTGGTGGAGATGAGCCCAGTTGCACCACAGCTTTGCGGGACCGCGCCAGCGCCGAAGAGACCGAACCCATCTCTGCGGGCCGGGCTGGACCCAGGTGAGCGGCCTCCCGTGGGACCCGCACCCCTCGACTGCCAAAAGCTCGCTCGGTGCTCTAGCCAAGGCACCTCCAGCCGTTTGTTCTGACCTCGCAGCCTGCAGCGTAGGAAGAGGCAATGCACCCACCTTAAGTCGACTGAGGGTAGCCTGGTCGGCGCCCGCACCTACATGACAGTCTGCGTGGTTGGGGACACTTGGGAGGGGAGGACTTGTCAATGTGGAGAGGTTGTCTGGAGGCTTTAGTTGTTGGGGGGGGGGGGGGAACACGGAGAAGGAGGGGGTGTGGCATTGAGGGATACTTTTTGTCTCTACTTTAAGCACTTAAGCACTTAAGCACTAGGTTCACCTGAGGCTGGCAAGTACTTCCTGCTCCTCCCAGCACACCTGGGATGCCTCTGTCTCCTGGGAGGGAGGAGAGCTTATTGTGGGCTGCAGGAGAGGCCAGTGTTTCTCAGTGACTCTTCCCGGAGCCAGTATCCTCGCTCTTCTAGGCTGTGCTTCCCCTAGGCAGCCCGGCCTGTGGTAGCCCCTGAAGCAGGAGCCTTGACAGTTTTCCTTCCCAACATGCCTCTCACTGTTCCACCCTCTGCGGGCTTCTTTGGGGACACCCAATCTGCCCACTCTTCCTAAGTGGGATTGAAGCTGGAGAAAGGCGGAAGCAGGCGAGGAGGCAGATCTGTTAATTCTCTGCGGGAGTGTGAGCAGGGAGGCGCCAGCAGACCCTGGGGCTCCGGAAAGAGGAGGCTAAGGCAACCAGAGGCCCTATTAATAATCCTGCTCCTCCTCCGCTGTCCTCATCCCTTCTTTGTCTGCTATGGAAAGACAGAGGCGCCTAAACTGAGGTCAGGCCAGAGAAAGGCAGCCTGGAATTGTTTAAGCTAAAGGTCTGTCGTGAAGTATTAAGTCTTGCTCAGGGACGCATAACCAGTTGGTGGCAGAGCCTAGCAAGGCTTGAGCTTGGAATTTCTCATTCTGGATTAGTCTTCTATCCACACTGCTCTTCAGACCAAAAATTGACTAGCATTAAATTATGAAGCAAGTCAGATTTGCAGTACAGAGAGGGTGTGTGTGTGTGTGTGTGTTAGAGAGAGAGAGAGAGAGCGAGCAGGGATTCCCAGCTGGCCTGTGACCCAAACACCCTACTCCCTGCTTAACACAGCTTGATTTGACTTTTGACACTTTAATCTGTTAATAAGTAAATCATACGAGTAAGTCATATTAGTGTTCTCAGGGAGGTGACTTCTAGAACCAATTAAACTAATGAACGAAGCAACATTGCAAGCTTCAATATGGATTATATCCCAATGTCAAGAAAACAAAAACTCACCACTCGATCATTAGGCAACATCATAATAGACGAAGAAAAGACTGAAACTGTCAATGACTTCATCTTATTTGGATCCACAATCCATATACTTGACAGATCAGAAAACATCTTGCACTGGACATTTCCAAATCACTGAGGAGCAATGATGTTAGTTTGAGGACTAAGGTGCAGTTGATTCAGACCATGGCCTTTTCAATCACTTACTATGCATCTGAGAGCTGGACAATGAGTAAAAAATGACAGAAGAAAAATTGATGCCCTTGAACTGTGGTGTTGGGAAAGAGTGGAATATCCCATGGATGGCTAAAAGAACAAACATATACATGTTGCAGAAGGTGCAACCAGAGTGCTCCTTTGAAGCAAGGATTGTGAAGGTTTGCCTCTCATACTATGGGCATGTTGCTAGGAGAGGCAGAGGACCCTTCCAAAAAGGTGAGGGAACAGCAAAAGAGAGGAAAACCTTCAACCAGGTAGATTAACAGTGACTTTAGCAATGGGCTAGAGGGTGTCAGAGATTGTGACATTGGCACAGGATAAGACAGAGTTCATACCTGTTGTTCATAGGGTCTCTATGAGTTATACTGATTCCAATGACACCTAGCCACAACCGTTACACAGCAAGAAAGGAAAAAGTTGTGGAATCCTCAGCTGGTATTTAAAGAATATTAACAAGGAGGGATAGATGTTGCAGCCCAACACCTTGGTACTTTCTGCAAGGTCAGTAGAAGCTAAAATCTAGGCCACTTAACCCCCATTACACAGATGACCCACTGCTATGTGGAATTACATACATTCTCTCATGCCTTGCAGGACCACAGAGTGTCTTCTTACCTTTGCCAACCCCGGAACCTATCTTCTGAGAACAGGAATAAAAAATGCAACAGATCTCACTTATCCATATGTTTGTGTGGTTTTATTTTCTTAACATTTTTTTCAAAGAAATTAACTTTTATTTGAAAGGAAACTTTGCCCTACATATATCTTCTAAGGACTCTATACAATAACCGTTGTCCCAACACCAAACTTTCTAATAGTTAATAAATAAGGATTGTCCTTCACTGATTATGGAATATTAAAATGTCAATAAGTAAAAATCACATTTTAAGTCCCATTCCAAAGAAAGGTCACCCAACACAGTGTGGAAATTATCAAACAATATCATTGATACCACATGCAAGCAAGATTCTGCTGAAGATTTTCCAAAAATGACTGGAACAGCACAGCAACAAAGAACTGTCAGAAGTCTAGGCTGGGTTTAGAAAGGGTCGTGGTACTAGGGATATTGTAGCTAATGTTAGATGGATGTTGGCTGAAAGCAGGGAGTACCAGAGGAACGTCTGTGCTTCATTGATTATGCAAAGATGTTTGACTGTGTGGATCAGGACAAACTGTGGCTAACTGAGAAGAATGGGAATCTCAGAACACTTGATCTTGCTAATGTGAAACCCATACTTGGACCAGGAAGCAGTCATCAGAACAGAGAAAGGAAACACTGCATGGCTCAAAACTGGGGAGGGTATATGTGTCCTCTTTCCGTACATTTTCAACCTATATGCGGAACAGATTATCCGAGAGGCTGCTGGCTCTATGATAAGTGTGGCATCAGGATTGGTGGAAGATTCATCAATAATCTGAGTTACACAGATGACAATAACCCTGCTTGCTGAAACTCAGGAGGACCTGAAGCACTTGCTGCAGAAGGTCAAAGACTGCACCCTTCAATATGGATTGAGGCTCAATATCAAGAAGACAAAGATTCTCATCACTGGGTCAATTGGCAGCATCAGGATGGATGATTAAGAGATCAAAATTGTTAACAGCTTTAGTTTGCATGGCTCCACAGTCAACACTCTTGGCACCAGCAGCCAGGAAATTAAAAGATATATTGTTCTGGGAAAGTCTGCTGTTAGGGACCTCTCTAGAGTACTGAAGAGCAATGGTGTCACTCTGGAGACTAAGGGTGTGCCTGATGCAGGCCACAGTCTTTGCCATTACTTGCTATGCGTCAGAGAGCTGGACAAGGACTGGGGAGGATAGAAGGAGAATTGATACCTTTGAGGTGTGGTGCTGGAGAAGAGTATGGACTGCTAAGAAAATGAACAGGTTCATCCCGGAGAGGGTTAAACCGAGCTGCTCCTTAGAGGCAAGGATTCTGAAGCTTCATCTGACATACTTTGGACATGTTGCAAGGAAGGAACAGTCCTTGGACATCATGCTTGGGATAGTGGAGGGACAGTGCAGGAGAGGAAGACCCTCTATAAGGTGGATTGATTCAGTGACTGGAGTAATGGGGGTGGGTGTATCAGAGACAGACTGGCACAGGACAGAGCAGGGTTTAGGGCTATTGTACATAGGGTTGCTATGAGTCATAGGCAACTCAATGGCACATAACAACAACAACAACAAAGTTTAACAAATGCATTTCAAAACAACGTGTTGTATAGGAGTCCACAAGTTTATCACTTCTAAAAAAAAGAAAGGATTAATTTTTAGGTTTCAAGAATTCTGTATGTCAAAAACAATTGACCACGGCTTTTTCTATAGCCTCAAACATTCTATATTCAACCATTATTCCAATGTCACCTGGGATAAATTTGACATGACTGAGCTACTTTGGTATTTTTTTTACCCAAAATAGAATAAAAAAGAAAATTTGTCAAAAATACAAGTTTCAGCTACAACCAGGAGAAGATAACATAGATGAATGGGACCTTCTAAGACTCAAATCCCTATGCACATCCAAAAACTTCTCCAGTAGGGT
>NW_006399809.1:16086532-16095343 GCF_000299155.1 Elephantulus edwardii | reverse complement strand
TGCAACAATGAATGAATGGAAACCCCAAATCTCTGTAAATGTTTATGAAAATTAATAAAATATAATTATAGAAAAAAAATACAAGTTTCTTGACAATGCCTAACACAGAAGAAGCTCTAAAAACTTCTATTTCTTTCTTCATCTGATAAGCTGAAAATTAATTTTCTGTAAAATTAAAAATAATAATTTATCAAACATAACATTGGGGTTTCTTAGATGTTTAATGACTTTGTAACAATTACATCTTGAAGAGAATGAATTGTGGAAAGCAGCAATACAATCAACAAAGTGCAGATGCTAAATAAATCAAAGATGTTTTAAAGTGTTTTTCTTAGAGAAGTAGGTAAGAACAGAAGCTTGGGGAGACCAGGATTTCAAAAAAGAAAAGAAAGTGAGAAAAAGAGAACTAGACAAAGGGACAATAAAGGTCAAGAAAAAAAAAAAAACAATAGCCAAAACTAAACATGTTTTCAATAGCATACATTCACTTTATCAATAGCGTCTTGGGCTGTAAGAACGTGATCTTGATTGTGATCTGTATCGGCTATTATAAGGAGAAGGTGATCTTCTTCTGTACTGGTAATCATAATCTTCATATCTGTCATACCCACGATCATATCCTCTATCATAGCAGGAATCTCGCCGTCTGCCGTCACCACCTCCACCACCAGGAGTTGGCCTGCCCACGTAGATTCCTGGTGTAGGTGTGTATGCTCTCTCAACACAAATTCTTCTACCATCTAGTTCCATTGCAATTTGTCTTTTCCATAGCCTCTCTTGAGTCATCTATTGTTTCAAAATAAACAAAGGCAAATCTCAGGACCTTTCAGTATGCTGAAAGGTTTATACCACATTGACACCACTCAATGGTCCGTATCAAGAAAACACCCCACGAAGATCTCTGTTGTGTACAAACTGAGGTCAAACACTCCAAGACAAGTGTTGGGATCTGGATTTGCTCTGCTGCCTGTATATGTCATCTCTGGTTAGACATCAAAGAGTGACTCCGGATGCTCCTACGTTAATATTCTGGTGTATAAGATCTACTTGGAGACCGTCTCCTGTGAGAGTGAAAGTAGCATCTGGATCGAGTGTAACGTCTATGAGAATGTCTCCTAGACTTCGAGTTGGATTTTGATCTTGACCGAGAATGGGATTCTGAGTGTTTGGAAACCCTTGATGGACTTCAAGATCCTGACCTGCTCTCTGATTTTACTCAAGCAGGAGTTCCCCTTGGAGATTTTTGACTGAGAAAAAGAGAATCTCTGCCCTCAAAGTTGTTCTCCTCTACATCGCTCATGTCAGCCAGGCTTTCCTAGAAAGAAATAAGAGAACGATGACGTAATCAACTCCCTAACTGGACTGAGGGGAGAACGAAAGAGTTGGCAACAATGACCAGCCGCTCTGCTCCACTCCACTCCCACCAGGGAGCAAGCCCCGCCCTATTTTCTTAACATTTTTTTAAGACAAAAAGTATGCATATTAAAAATGTCATTATATCCTGTGTCATGCCAAGTCCATTATAGATGATAACCATTTTTTTTAATCTTTAGAAGGTCTCATTCATCAATTTTATTACAAGAGCATTTTTAAATTTTTTTTTTACATTTTTTAAATTTATTATTAATTTCAATGAAAATGTACGGAGACTTTGGATTTCCATACACTTTTACTCTTTGCTTATTCATCTGTAGGGATAAGATAATCCTGGTATAATTTTTTTCCCCTTTTCCTAGATAAGAGCTCTATTAGATTGGGAGCTTCCTGAATAGCAATTTCATTTTCCTGGACCTGACTTGATCTCCCTGCAAATCAGACATGGGCATCATTATCAAATACAATGAGTGTGGAACTAGGGAACCAGTTCTGGACCTTCATTCATATTCCACTTGGCTCTACATGCTGTGAAAATACCTAAATACAACACCTCTCTTTGGATTGGTAAAGAGCTACTACTCTGCCCTCCCAGAGTCTCCCTAGCAAACTGGCTGATCCACGCATGCCCTCTTCCTGGACGTACATGAACACAAACAGACCACCTCATCCCATACCTGGCAACTACAAGGTGGCCTCTGACACTGCAGGAGCCTCTTGTCCAGTAACAAGTATCTCATAAGTTGGTGCCCAGGCCATGGGGCTTTTTTGTTTATTTTGAATGCTCCCTTCTTTCAGAATAAATGCTTAGTAAATAAGTGTCTTTCACTTTCCATCGGTTAAGCAACTACTGTATGCCTTGCATTTTGCAAACTGTTTTACATTTAATCTTCCTATTTCATTGGGAAAATCTGCTGTCAGAGACCTCACCAAAGCACTGAAGATCAATGATGTCAGTCTGGAGATTAAGGTGTGCCTGGTCCAGGCCATGATCTTGCAATTACTTGCTATGCATCAGAAAACTGGACAATGACTAGGAATGATAGAAGGAGAATTGATGCTTTTGAGCTGTGGTACTGGAGAAGAATATTAAATATACCATGGATTACTAGGAAAACAAACAGGTTTGTCCGAGAAAGGGTGAAACCAGGCTGCTCCTTGGAAGCAAGGATTCTGAAGCTTTTCCTGACATATTTTGGATATGTTGCAAAGAGAGACAAGTCCTTGGAGAAGGATATCATGCTTGGGAGGGTGGAGGGAAAGCACAGGAGAGGAAGATCTTTGATGAGATGGATTGATTCAGTGACTGGAATAATGGGGGGAAATGTGCCAGACAGTGAGAATGGCACAGGATAGAGAAAGGTTTAGGGCTGTTGTACAAAGGGTAGCTATGAGTTGCAGACTACTCAACAGCACATAACAACAACAACAAGTATTTAGGATAAATGTCCTCTCTCTCATTTTAGATTCAAGTTAAATGAGTGCTTGGTTCAGCAGCACATACATATACTAAAATTAGAATGATACAGAAAAGATCAACATGGTCCTTGACCAAGGATGACATGCAAATTCATGGCATATTTCATATTTACAAAAACAAAACAAACACAGATAAATGACTGCTCAGGGTGATCTTAATAGTAAGTCGAGTTTCAAATTCAGCTCTCCCTGGCTTCAAAAGGCAGTTCACATTTCCCTTACCTCCGTTCTTAAGCTAGGTGCACTCCAGAGCACAGTTCTTCCATGACGAACGATGCTCTGAAAGGACTCTGCCTCCCTGGGGATGATGTCTTCTGCTGTTTCCTATCCTGTGATCAGGAAAAACCTATGTGTGTGTGGGGAAAGAGAGAAAGAGAAAGAGAGAGAACACGCTTGCCCTTGCCCTCTTCTGGGAAGGAAGCTTGGCGTTCTGTGACTTTGAGTTTGGTTGCAGGTAATCACACTCTGTCAACTCTCTTTCACTAGCAAGTGATGCACTTGAAAAAGTGATTTTTTTTTCCTTTTCTCTTTTCCATTTAAATTTCTAAAAACAAGTCTATGAATGATCAGCTGAAGTTTGGTCAGAAGAGGTTGTCAGAGGACATGCCCGCTGGCAGTGATCTCATCTCCTAGCCTTTGTCATTCCTCTTCCAGCCTTTTGATATCATCCATCCAGGGCAGTAGACATCCTGCGAAATCTCCATCAGCATTAGCACTGAGGGATATGGGAGAGATCTTCTGACTAATACACAAGCATACTTTGAGAACCTGGAATTCACCAATCAGAAATCAATCCTTTGGCTCCTGGTTGCTTTACCATATTTTGAGTTCCTTTTCAAAACATAAAGCAGTCCTGATGCCATAGTTACATGGGCTGCTAACTCAAAGGCAAGGAGTTCCGATTATCAACCTTTTCTCAGGAGAAGAGGAGGCAGATTCATGAATAGAGGGAAACTGGAAGGAGAATCGCCATGACCTGAGGAAAGTGAGTTTGGAAAATCTGCTGTCAGGGACTCTCAATAGCAATGATGTCAGACTAGAGACTAAGGTGCACCTGATCCAGATATGGTCTTCATAATTACTTGCTACGCATCAGAGAGCTGTACAATGACCAAGGATGACAGAAGAATTGATGCTATGAGTTGTGGTGCTGGAGAAGAATATTGAACATACCATGGACCACCAAGAGAACTAACAGGTTTGGCCTGGAGAGGACGAAACCAAGGTGTTCCTTAGAGGCAGGAATTTTGAGGCTCCATCTCACATACTTTGGGCATGAAGCCAGGAGAGACCAGTCTTTAGAGAAGGGTACCATGTTTGGAATGGTTGAGGTATAGCAGAGGATAGGAAGACCCCAGATGAGAAGGACTGATTCAGTGACTGTGGTATTGCGGGCAGGTGTGTCAGAGACAAGGAGATTAGCTCAGGATAGGGCAGAGTTCAGAGCTATTGTGTATAGTGTCACTATGAGTCATAGCTGACTTGATGACACATAACAACAACAACTAAGAGTATTTAGGGAGCTCTAGTGGCTTAGTGCTAAGGAGTTACTGCCAACTCAAAAGAATATGCTTTGACTCCACAAGCTGCTCTTTAGAAGAAAGATGAACCACTCCTCGCATAAGATTTACTATTTTTGAAAACCCACTAGAGGATCAGTTATAGGTTGGTTCTGACTTGAGGACAACAACAGAAGTAGTTAAATATTCTCAGAGTATTTAAGACAACATCAGTCTCAGTAAGGAGGCTAACTGAATTTGTTTTAATGGAGATTAGTTTACTCACTTAAATGAAGGAAGCATGAGAGGAAGGGCAAGAATACTTTGAGAATACTTGTCCCTGAGAGGTTTTGTCGCACTCACAGTTCAAATTGTTCCATGGGAGAAAGATGGAGAGTCTCTGAAAATCCTGGGTGGTCAGCTATGGGTCAGTTCTGATTCAAGAGTGTACAACAACAGGTACAAGAAACAGTAATGGGAGAGATAGATAGATAGATAGATAGATAGATAGATAGATAGATAGATAGATAGATAGATAGATAGATATAGATATATAGATATATAGATATGTTTTTCTTTTTTTAGAGTGCTCTGCTTGCATAGTCTGTATGGAATTGTGCTGTAACCTGCGGCTGTTCTTCTCTGGCATTTTGGACCCACCAGAGGCTCATGAAGAGATAAATGGACAGTCCTCTCATGCAACTTACAGGCCTGGAAACACAATGGGAGATCAATTATAAGTTTGTCCTGACTCTACTACAGCAATAAGTTGGGATTTTTTTGTTGTTGTTTTAATCTCATTTAATTCTTACAATAATCTCATGACAAAATATTGTCCTAATTTTACAGAAGAGAAAATAGGGATTCAGAAAAACAAAATTATTTTCCCAAGAAATCAGAGACCAAATTAGTACCAAGGTCTATAAGAACCAACTTGAAATCAGAAGTTCGATCTAGACAATTGGCAGTCTCTTCTTTACTTTTTTTTTTTTGACAGTCTCTTCTTTGATCAGCTTGGAGAAACTGGAGTTTCCTAGCAGATTAGTGGTAGCAGAGCCAGCACTGGAGCCAAATCTTCGTTCTAGCCCCCATCTCATTCCAGCAGAACTACAGTTACCACTCATCTCCAGCTTCGCAATTTTGTTTTATTCTATTATCTGTGAAGATAGGGCAAGTATTCCCAAGTAAACTCAGAAGATTCCAGAGAAAGCCCTTAACCTAGGAAATCAAATTATCTTAAGCCACATGAGAGCACACAGGAGCAGAGAGACAGTCTAACTAGGTTCATTTAATATTAATCAGAGACAAGCACTTTTTATATATAATGTCCAAGCCTGAGCTTCACAACAAGCATTACAAAATAAATGGAAAAAATGAACGTGACTCAGCTTTGAAAGGTCAGAGAGTGACCTACTCCAGGGAAATCTGAGAGCTGGAAAATGGTTGGGATTTAAGTCCCGTGACGACATTGCTAAGCGTCTGGGTATGGTACACAAATAAACACCATAACCACAGCTCCTAAAAACAATTACATGCAGGATAGTAGTCCGTTTCATTTGTCTGTGAAATATATTTATAAATTACAAAGTTTAAAGGTATTATTCACCCTTATTATATATGCTAAGAAAACAAAAGCTAATATGGATTGCCTAACATAAGATGTAATCAGGAACACAGATCCAGCTCCCAGATTTTTTAACCCTGACCATTATCTGTTTAGTAACAAAAATTAAGTTATTTCATATAGCATAGTGCCACTGTTGTAAAATGGGACTGATATAGGGGTTGAGCGTAGACTTAGAGGGGATAAATAAAATATCGTTGTTGCTGTTGTTGTTGTGTGCCATCGAGTCGCTTGCGCCTCATAACAACACTATGTACAAGAGCCCTAAATGCCCTTCTATCCTGTGACAACCTCACCATCTCAAACACACTCATTCCCAGCACTCCACTCACAGAATCGATCCATCTCATCGAGGGTCTTCCTCTCCTACGCCATCCCTCCACTCTCCCAAAATGATGTCCCTCTCTAAGGACCAGTCCCTCCTTGCAACATGCCCAAAGTATGTCAGACGAAGCTTCAGAATCCTTGACTCCAAGGAACAGCCCAGCTTCACCCTCTCCAGGACAAATCTGTTTGTTCTCCTAGCAGTCCATGGTATATTCAACACTCTTCTCCAGCACCACAGCTCTAAGTCATCAAATAACATATTCTGCACTGAAACAGATGAGGGAGAGAACTGTTTAAAAGGGGTGTATGCGTAGGTATTACTGTCATGACAGGAGTCCAGAACAAAGACTGCATAGTGGAGTGGACTTGGGGGAGGGATTGTATAACACTGAAAGAATTTTCTTTTACTTTTCAAAGAGAAGAGTGAATTGGGGGAGGGAGGCAAGAAGAAAAGTGCAACAATGAATGAATGAAAATCCTAAGTCTCTATAAACTTTCACTAAAATTAATTTTAAAAAGGGAAAAATTACAATACTATTTGAGTTATTGAGTTCTATCTTTGGGTCATCGATTCCAATTTCCTATCCAATGTAATACTGTCTTTCTTAGATCTCTTATTAAAAATCAAAAAAGTTAAACTGTATAGACCCTCCTTTGATGATACTAAACAGTACATGAAAGGATATTTAATAATATTAATAAATATTATTAGTAAATATGTATGAGGTCACCTAGGAGCTAGGGGACTTTCCACTCCAATGACACCTTACAGAGACATTCTAGTCAGCCTTGTGTCATACAGCTACAGCCAATTAGAAAAGAGCACACCTGCCACATCCTGTTCAGTCATCAGCTATGTCACAATCTACCTAAAGTGACTGATTAACTTCATACTTGGGAACAAACAGAAAGTGTCCAATCAGCATCCTCCACAGAGAGTTAATCACCCTACCCCACTTCCTGCCTATGCAATTTTTGCCTGTACCCTCCCCACACATGAATTTCCTGCCTCTTAATGCCTTCCTCCAGCCTGGGACAGCGAACCTCACCAGAGAGCTGCCAATAAACATCTCTGTTTTACTTTTATCTGGTTTTCCGTGCACGTTTTACCTTACAATATGTATCAAACTTCAATGAGATATCATGACACACATTTCAGAGGAAGAGGGAGAGGAAACTAATGACAATATCAAATGTTGACAAGAATACAAAGAAGCTGGACCACTCGTTAACGGCTGATGGAAATATGAAACTATACAGAGGCTGGGGGAGAGTTTGGGAATTTATTTTAAAATTACAATACAATTATCATACAATTTATCCATTCTTTTCTTATAGTTGTTCCAGAGAAATGAGAAAGCATAGTTATGCAAACACTCGTACACAAAATATTTCTAGCAATATTGTTTGTAATAGAAAAAAGTGGATACAACCCAGATGCCCTTCCACAAGTAAATGATTAGAAGTATAGCATATTCATGAAATGCTACACAGCACTTAAAAGGAACCAACAACCTGGACCAAGGAATAATGTTGAGTAAAAGGAGGCAGAGGGAGGCAAGGAGGAAATCTAAGTTACATCTATTTGCATCTATTTATGTAGCATTCTTGAAATTACAAAATTGAAGAAATGGAGAACTTTCTAGAGGCTGCCAGGGGTAAAGGAGGGAGTGGGTAGGAGGAAAATGTGTGCAAATATTAAAGGACAACTTGAGGATTCCTTGTGGTGATAGGAATGGTCTGTATTTCAACAAAAGCTGGTGGTGTTTTGGGAAGGCAGTAAGGGACAGGAAAGTCACGCTCAGGGAGGGTACAGGCAAAATTTTATAGGCAGGGAATGGGGTAGGATGGCTAACTCTCTGTGGAGGACGCTGATTGGACGCTTTCTGTTGTTCCCAATATGGTGTTCACCAATTCAACCACGCTCCACAGCAACGCCATGGACAGCAGATCTGTACCCTGCCCTCTCCTGTGCCATGTTCTCCACCTCTGATATACTTCATCCCATTATCACAATTATATGTCAATCCATTTTGCTGAGGTTCTTTTTCTATTTTGCTGAACCTCCACCTTACCAAGTATGTCCTTTTCCAAGAACTACTAGCCTCACCTAACAGCATGCTCAAAGTATGTGAGATGAAGTTTCACCATCCTTGTGTCTAAGTAGCACCCTGGTTGCACTTTCCCCAGGACATACTTATTTGTTCTTCAGACAATAAGGATGTCCTACATGGTTTTGCAAAGATGTTGCCATTGGGATAAGGGTAAACATATTGTTTCTTTTTTTAACCCAATTTATCATTGTTGTTGTTGTTGTTATGTGCCGTTGAGTCGCCTACGACTCATAGCGACCCTATGTACAACAGCCTAAACTCCGCTCTGTCCTGTGCCAATCACACTGTCTCTTGACACTCCCATCCCAATTATCCCAGTCACTGAATCAATCTACCTCATAGAGGGCCTTCCTCTCCTGCGCTGTCCCTCCATCCTCCCAAGCATGATGTCCCT
>NW_006399809.1:16073692-16084662 GCF_000299155.1 Elephantulus edwardii | reverse complement strand
CAGCTTTAGCTTGAATTTGCATATGAGTAGTTGGTGGTCTGTTCCACAATCAGCTCCTGGCCTAGTTTTCACAGCTGATATTGAGCTTCACCAGAAGAACAACTACACTCTAATACCACTGTTATGAAAAGTTGAGGGAAAGTGTGATGATAAATCAGAATTTATGATTATCCTTGTTTATTAATTTTTTGCTCCTCTCACTTTCCCGTCTCATCTTTAATAACCCTCCAATTTCATAATCTTTCTTAACAACTATGATCTAAAAAAAATCAACATTTTTAAAATTTTTCTATTTTTATTATTATTGAGTAATGATTTACAAAGCAAATTCATTATTCATTCAATTATTCATACATACTATTACTCAATAACAATCTCAATGCTCATGATGTACTTTTCCCCCTTTGTCCCTATAGTTTTGATTTCCATTGATCCTTCTATACTAACCTGTGTCTTCCCTCTCTTTAGTGATATTGTGTTCATCATCCCCTTCTTGCGTATTGTCTTCCCCTTCACCCACTTTAATTTGTGCCATTTATCTATTTACTAAGTTTTACTCCCTTCCCAGCCCTGGTAACAATCCAAGAATGATTGAATATGTTTGTACACTTTCCCTCAACTTTTCATAACAGTGGTATTAGAGTGTAGTTGTTCTTTTGTGACTGATTTCCTTCACCTAGCATAATGTCCACTAAATGCATTCATGCTATGCAGTATTTTGTGAATTCTTTATTATTTCTTAGTGTGGCATAGTATTCCATTTTGGGGAAAGTACTAAAGTTTCTTGTTCCATCATTTCTTGATGGACACTTGAGCTGTTTGCATCTCTTTGCTATGGTAAATAATGCTTCAGTGAACATAAGTATGCATATATATGTTTGTGTATCAGCTCTTATTTCTTTGGAATATATATCTAGTAATGGTATTCCTGGATCAAATGGAATTTCTATTACAGACTTTCTAACAAAATGCCAAACTGATAAGGGACTAATCTCTAAAACATATAGGAATCTCCAACAATCCAACTAGACAAAGATAAAAATTCAATTACAAAATAGACAGAGGATATGAAAGACATGTCACCAAATAAGGCATTCAGATAGCCAAAAAACAAACATCATTAGGCTCAAGATCATTAGGCATTAACATATACTCACTCATTGCGGCCAAGTTGGAACCAATTCAAAGCTGACCCTTCCAGGGGTTTTCAGAGGCAGTAAATCACACAGAAAGAGATTGCCTATCTTTCTCTTCAGTGGCAACTGGTGGATTTGAACTGTATGCCTTTGGGTTAGCAGCAGAACTCCTTACCCACTAATCCATGAGAGCTTCTCCATTAACTGTCATAGAGATGCAAACCAAAACAGTGCCAAAAAAAAAAAAAAAAGCAACAATATAAAAATTAATAAGACAGCAAATGACAAATGCTGGTGAGAGTGTGGAGAGTTAGGAATTCTCATACATTGCTCATGGGAAGCATGAATGGTACAAAAAAAATTTCTATTTAAAAGTAATATATAGACCACATTACTATCTTAGTAATGAAATTATGTATTTTTTTAAAATTCCATGTTTTTAATATATTTGCTTTCTGATTATAAAGTAAGTCACAGTTTTGAGAGACAATTTGGAAACTATAGAAAAGCATAAAGTAAAAATAGAAAAAACTCAAAATCCTATCACAAAGATAAACACTCTATGTTCCACTCTGTGTTAAGAGAGTCATGAGTCTGCAACCATACCAACCTGAACATGCACAATCTCATCTTCTCTCAGAAGCTAAGCAGGTTTGGGCCTGGTTAGTATTTGGATAAAAGACATCTGGGAATACCTGGTGCTCTAAGTTTCAGGTTGAAACCAACTCATAGTTGACCCTGGAGGCAGTTTCCAGAGGCAGTAAATCACATAAGAGGAGATTACCTATCCTTCCTCCATTCCAAAAATAATGGACACTTGAAATATATATTACATTCATTATTTGATATACCATAACTTACTTAATTTCTCTATTTCAACTTAATGTTGGTCATTTATGTTGTTGATCATTGAATGAACACTCATCTACTGACCTATTCTTGTGCAAGTTTTCTCACTACAGTTAGTTTTGTTTGTTTGTTTGTTTGTTTGTTTTCACAATTACAGGGCTTATTAGGAAAGCAACAGGCACAATTATTACCCTAAAATTTTTATTCAAACCCCTGGAGCCTCTAATTCCAAAAGATGCCTCAACTTTCCAGAAAAGAGAAAAATATTTTCTTTGGATCTTAGCCAACGTGGAAGACCAGCAGTAATAAGACTGCTCTTCAAGGTTTCCCTGCCTCTCTCCTACTAAGTGATTAATATAACAAATTCAATGATATTAATTGTTGTTATTAAGTGTCGTCAAGTCATAGCCGACTCATAGCGATCCTATGAACAAAAGACCTGATCACTTGCATAACTTTGTTTCTCTAAGTTTATAGAGTTTCCAGAGGCAAGCTACTTTGGAAGTAGATGCCACTCCTACTTCCAAACTTGTTTTAATCTGGGAGCTCCACCGAACACTGTCCACCATGGGTAACCATTATCGCAGTTGACACATCAGTGTCACAGTGTTTAGCATCACAGCAGCCATGAGTTACTACAAGTAACTATGAGTTAAGGAGCTCTGGTGGCCTACTGGCAAGAAGCTGCATTGCAATTCCAAAGGCATGTGGTTCGAGGCCACCAGCTGCTCCATGGGAGAAGGATGGGCAATTTCCTCCTCTGTGATTAGCTGTCTCTGAACACCCACAAGGGGGTCAGCTATGGGTCATTTCCAACTCTATGGTACACAACGATGACAACATATTCATGTGATATTAGTTAACCTTACCAAATAAATTCACTCTTCTTATTGTTTTCTTAAGCATTCCACTTCTCAGTGAGCAAGCACAAATATTTTTAAAAGTTGTTCTCATTAACACTTAATCATTGCTTATCTGTGACCCCCTAATAGTATTAAAAGAGAGACAAGACCACCAGTCAGAACCTCCTGATGGAAGTTCACAACCACCTGTGAAGTTGTCTTGCCAAAAATAATCAAATCTGAATCTGACAAGGCCCCAACTCTAACTACAGATCTCAAGAACAGATGAAGAGTAAGTAAGCCTTTTAGAGACTCAGCCTCTGTTCAGACTCCACTATCCTAGCTACCATAGCCTTGAGTGTTACTCAGGTTTTTTATTTTTTTCAACTATTTCAGGCTGCAACCTGGACATGCCAAGCCAGCACTCAAGAGGATGACACTAAGACATTCAATTTCATTCTACATGTGACCAAACTGTAATTATCTGTGTTCCTCTTTTATTCATAGAGTTTTCAGAAGAGGATGGCCAATCCTGTTTCCTAGTCACAAGGTGACCCTTGTGGCATTTGACACACCAGTGGTATAGCTTTCAACATCACAACAACTCAGAAGTTGTTACCTTAGTACAGCAATCTGACAGACAATTGCTATATTAAGTAGAACAATTAAATTTCTCAATACAACAAACTAACAGATCAGTGTTAATAGCAAATTAGGCAGACAAACATCATATTCTCAGAGACAACTGAAGCCTGAATCAACATGGCAGAATGTGCTCTTGGGTGGGTGTTGAAGCATTCTGGCTAAGACTCATGGCTATCACAATGGGGTAATAGATGTGGATATTAAAGTTACAGTGAAGTCTCTGCTGGATCTTCAATATGTGATTTTAAAAAGGCCCTGTTTCTGTGTCAAAATGTTCTAAAATAAGAGGTCACAACCATCAGAGGGATTGCATAATAATATTTTTTAAAAAACCAAACACCAAAAAGTCTTCAGTTAGGGATCTCTCCAAATTATTAAGGAGCAATGATATCAGCTTGAGGACTAGGGTGTACCAGATTCAGGACATGGGCTTTCCCCTCCCCCCCTCATGGGCTATTTAATCACTTGATATGCATCTGTAAGCTGAACAACAAAAAATAATGACAGAAGAATTTGTGCCTTTGAGCTGCAGTGTTGGAGAAGAGTATTGATTAGCCCATGGACTGCCAAAAGAACAAACATGTTTTGGAGAAGATGAAACCAGAGTGTTCCTTGGAGGCAAAGAGGATAAAGCTTCATCTCACAAACTTTCAGCATGTTGCTGGGAGTAGCTATTCCTTGGAAAGGAACATCATGCTTGGAAAGGTGGAGGATCAGTAAAAGAGAAGATGACCCTAAACAAGGTGGATTGACATAATGACTGCTACAATGGGCTCAAGTGTGTCATAAATTGTGAGGACAGCACAGGATAGGATAGGGTTCATATCTGTTGTTCATAGCATTGCTATGGGTTGAATTTAACCCAACATGACCAAAGGAAAAAGAATTCTCAGGTTCTATATGAGCTGTCTGTCATTATGCCACTCATCTGTCAGTTTGCCATACTGTATTGGCTTGCATGTTGCTGTGAAGCTGGAAGCTATGCAACCAGTATTTCAAATACCAACAGGAATACCTAGTACAGACAGGTTTTGCAGAACTTCCAGTCTAAGACAGACTAGGAAATTATACTGACCACCCACTTCATAAATAAAAGGCCTTCAAAAATCTTATAAATAATGGGAGAACATTGTTGGCTATACTTCTGGAAGATGAGGCTTTCAGATTAATAAGGCACTCCAAATGTGACTGGGGAAGGGCTGCATCCTCCAAGTAGAGTCTACCATAATGATGTCTATGGAGAAATTCTTTTACTTAATAACAAAGTATCTCCATTTGCAGTTGTGTCAAAACTCAAATGAGGAGAAAGAGCTACAAATATTAATAACTGGAACATGAAATATACAAAGTATGAATCTAGGAAAATTGGAAGTTTTCAAAATTGACATGAAATGCATAAAGATCAATATTCTAGACATTAGTGAGCTGATGTTGACTGGTATTAGTCATTTTTAATCAGACAACTTCATGACCTACCCTGTCAGAAATAACAAATCAAAGAGGAATGGTGTGGCATACATCCTCAAAAAGAGCAAAGAAATTCTGTTAAGACAAATATTATTCAAATATATCTGCCAACAATGAAAGCCAAAGGTGAAAAAATTGAGAATTTCTACAAATATTGATAGTCTAAAATTGATCAAATATGCAATCAAGATGTGTTAATAAAAACTGGTTACTGGAATGAAAATTTTTGAAACAAAGAAGAAGGACCTGTAAATAGAAAATATGGTGTTGGTAACAGAGATGAGGATGGAGATCAAATGATAAAATATTATACACTGAATTATTTATTCATTGCAAACACTTTCTAAAAAAAACACAAATGAAGGCTGTACACATGAACTTCACCTGATGGACTACATCTGTTGAAAGAAACATTGGAGAAGTCCAATATCAGCAATGAAACAAGGTCAATGGCTGACTGTCCAACAGACTTTCAACAACTTATATTCAAGTTTAAATTAAAAAGTAGATAAAATTAAAATAAACTCATGAGACCCAAAATAAGACCTTGATTGTATCCCAAGTGAATTTTAAAACCATCTCAAGAATAAATTTGGCACATTGAACACTAATAACTGAAGCCCAGACGAGTTATGGAGTGGCATCAAGGACATCATCCATGAAGAAATCCTGAGGTAATTATAAAGACAGAGAAGAAACAAAAGACCAAAATGGATGTCTAAATAGACTCTAAAACTTGCATTGGCATGAAAAGAAGCCAAAATAAAGCGGGAAAAGCTGAGATAAGAGGATGGGCAAAAGATTTCAAAGGGCAAGCTAAGAAGACAAAGTATTATAATGAAATGTCCAAGGAGCTGGATTTAGAAAACCAAAAGGGAAGAATACACTCAGTATTTCTCAGGTTGAAAGAATGGAAAGACAAATTCAAGCCTCAAGTTGCAACTTAGAAGGATTCTTTGGGCAAAAGCTTGACTGATACAGGACACATTAGAAAAAGATAGAAAGGATTCACAATTATTTTTTTATTTTATTTTTTTTGTATGTACCGTCAAATTGGACCTGACTGGTACAGGAGATTGCCCCTCGTTCTTCTACAGAGCATCTGGTGGATTCAAACCGCATACCTCTGGGATTGCAGTGCAGCTTCTTGCCAGTAGGCCTCCAGAGCTCCCTGATTCACAGTTATTGTACAAAAATAAATAAATAAATAAATAAATAAATTTTTTAAATGGTCTACATTGAACCAGGAATTAGCATATGATCAAAAACCAATATTACTGGCATGGGGGGAGGTGAAGGAATAGGCAAAATGCAGTGTGAACTTGTTGAGACCGGATGGTAAAAAGCATAGGTCAATAGTAATGTATAATATAAAACACAATGTATATGAATGATTGTATAAAGCACAATGTATATGAAAAGAAAATTTTAAATCCTAAATAAAGAAGCTAAAGTTCAAACCACGTTGAAAGCTTGGCAAAAAATAAGGCACCAGGAATTGATGGAATACCAGTTGAAGTAGTTCAATAAATAGATACAACGTTGGACATAGTCACCAGTCTCTGCCAACAAAAATGGAAGACAGTCACCTGACCAACTGACTAGAAGATATCCAGATTTGTTATCGCTCTAAAAAAAATGTGATCCAACAGAATATGGAAATCTTTGAACACTATCTTTAATACCACATGCAGGTACAATCTTGCTGAAGATTTTTTAAAAATAGCTGAAACAGTAGCTGAACAAGGAACTTCCAGAAATTCAAGCTCAATTGAGAAGAGGTCATGGCACTAGGGATAACATTGCTGATATCAGATAGATCATGGCTAAGAGCATCATAATATGTTGTTGTTGTTGTTGTCATGTGTCATTGAGCCACTTGTGACTCATAGCAACTCTATATGCAACAGCTCTGAACCCTGCTTTAGCCTGAGCCAACCTTCAATCTGACACACCTACAAGCACTAACTACCTCAGTAACTGAGTCAATTTGCCTCATCCAGGGTCTTCATTTCTTGCTTCCACCCTCTCAAGCATGATGTCTCTCTCCAAGTACTGGTCCTCCTTGCAAAAAGTCCAAAATATGTCAGATGAAGTTTCAGAATCTTTGCCTCCAAGGAGCAGTCTGGTTTCACTCCCTCCAGGATGAACCTGTTTGTTCCTAGTAGACCATAGTATATTCAATACTCTTCTTCAGCACCACAACTCAAAGGCATCAATTCTCTTTCTATCATCTCTAGTCATTATTCAGCTTTCTGATGCATAGCGAGTAATTGAGAGGACTATAACCTGGATCAGGTGCACCTTAGGCTGCCTTTGTTGCTCTTCAGTACTCTGGAGAAGTCCCTGACAGCTGACTTTCACAATATAATTCATCATTTCATTTCCTGGCTGTTGTTATCAAAAGTATTGATTGTGGAGCCAAGGAAACTGGAGCTGTTAACAATCTCAATCTCTTCAACATCAATCATGGTGCTGCCTATCAGCCCACTGGTGAAAATCTTTGTTTTCTTGATGTTGAGCTTCAATTTGTATTTAAGGCTGTAGTCATTGACCTTCTACAGCAAAAACTTCAGATATGTTGTTCATAGGTTCTTTGCATACTCAACTGGGCAGCACCTAACAACAATTATACCAATGACAATTTTATGACAGTCATTACATGAGGAACCCAGATGGTACAGATTTCTATAGAGTTTCTACTGTGCCACACACCAAAGGTGTTAGCCCTTCAATTAATCTCAAAATAAAGATCTAATTTCACATTAAATGGAGAAGTCAAAGATATTTGATAATTCTAAGTATAGAAACAGTAGTATGAAGAACCTCAGTACACACACTTTTACTCAACACATCTCCCTTTCACAACTCTTCCAGACATACATCTCTGGCAATTTACCACCCATCCTTCTTTGCCCTCCTTTCTCATGCCCACTATAAAAACTGCTCTCAGTAATGTGATATCTGCCTTCTGTTTACTCTATCCATTCAGCCAATGGAAAGACTAGCTATAGTTCACAGATCTGTGATCTCAAGCAGAACAAATAAGCAACCATTCAGTATTGTAAAAGTAGATAAGTAAGATGAGTGAAAGAGCAGGAAAGGATATTAAAGTGAGGGAATATTAGAGTGCAGATTATTTCATCTTTGGACAGGGATTCATTTTTAGGTCACCAAGGGGTAGCTAACTTTTATAATTAAAATGTATGACTCTGTGAGATTAAAAATCAGAGTGTCAGAATCTTTGGAAATTGACTTTTCATGCCATTGTGTTAGCTCCAGTTGGGGCCATGGTCTCCAGCTATCTTAACTGTGGACACATGGTTTTGTAAATCATCAGTAGCTGTGGGACCAATATAAAAGAGAAAGTGTTCTTTACACACTTTGGGAGGACTACGAGGACACTATGAAAAGCAGTCATAGAGAAACTGTGAAGAGACTTGGCACTGCTGTGAAGTAACTATGGCAAGATGTAACCAGATGGAGCCACAGTTAAGGATTTGTCTGATGTAAGACTGAAGGAAAAGCTGACTTATTACTGTTCTGAGATGAAGTTTGCTGTGTGATTGAAGACACCAGAGGCTTCTTGCCTTTCTGCTGCTGAACTGAACGTGGACTTTCACTAACTGAAAAATTGTGCCTTGTTAATCTGTCTTGGGACTGTTGGACTACACCTGGACTTGCGTTTAGGTAGGCCTTGAACACCAGTGAACGAAGACCAAAAGAGCTGTGGGAGGATACCAAGAATATCATCCATGAAGAATGCAAAAGATCATTACAAATGCTAAAGAGGAAGAAAAGATCAAGATGGATGTTGTATGAGACTCTGAATATTGCATTAGGGTGCCAAGAAGCCAAAGCTAAAGGAAGAAACCAAGAAATTAAAGAGCTGAACAGAAAATTTCAAAGGACAGGTCAGGATGACAAAGCAAGATATTATAATGAAATGTGCAAAGAGCTGGACTCAGAAAATCAAAAGGGCTAAACTCGCTCAGCATTTCTTAAGCTGAAGGAATTGAAAACCAAATTGAAGCCACAAGTGGAAATACTTAAGGATGCTTTCAGCAGAACGTTAAATGATCCAAGAAGTATTAAAAGAAGATGGAAGTGGTACAACCACTGTGGAAGGCAGTATGGCGCTTCCTCAAAAAGTTGCAAATAGAGATACCATTTGACCCAACAATTCCGCTACTGGGAATATACGCCAAAGAGACCATAACTGACATCCAAGCAGATATATGCACACCCATGTTTATTGCAGCTTTGTTCACAATAGCAAGGAGTTGAAAACAACCTAAGTGCCCATCAACAAATGAATGGATAGAGAAGCGGTAGTATATTCACACAATGGAATACTATGCTGCATTGAAAATCAAGGAACTCATGCAATATTATTCAAAATGGATGACTCTGGAGGACATTATGCTGAGTGAAGTATCTCAATCACAAAAGGACAAATACTGCATGGTGCCACTGTTGTAAAACAGAACTGACCTTGGAGTTGGGGAGAGACTGAGAAAGATGGGTTCAACAATGAATACTGCATTAAAACAGATGAGGGAGAAAACTGTTTAAACAGGATATGTGATTAGATATTCATGACAGGAGTCTAGAGCAAAGGCTGCATGATGGAGTGGACCTGGGAGAGGGTTTGTAAAACAATTAAAGAATTTGTCTTTTACTATTCCAAGAGGGTAGTGTACTAGGGGGGGGAGGATTGGGATGGGAGAAAAGTGCAACAATGAATGAATGGAAATCCAAAGTCTCTGTAAATTATTACTGAAATTAATAATAAATTTAAATAATTTTTTAGAAAAGAAGATGGAAGGAGTACACAGAGTCACTGAACCAAAAGGAATTGGCTGACACAGAAGAATTTTATTAAACAATGTATAAGCAAGATCCTGTGGTGATGAAGGAGGAAGTTCAAGTTGCTCTGAAAGATTTGGTAGGAAACAAGGCTCCAGGAGTTGACAGCATACCAATTGACATATTTCAACAAACAGATGCTGCTCTGGATGTGCTTACTAAGTTGTGCCAAGAAATCTGGAGGACAACCAGCTGGCCAACTGACTGGAAGAGATCGATATTTGTTCCCATTCCAAAGAAAGGTGACCTGACAGAGTGTGGAAATTATCGAACAATATCATTGATATCACATGCAAGCAAGATTCTGCTGAAAATTATCCAAAAATGACTAGAGCAACACGTCAATAGAGAACTGCCAGATGTGCAGACAGAGTTTAGAAGAGGCCGTGGTACTAGGGATATTATAGCTAATGTTAGATGGATCTTGACAGAAAGAAGAAAGTACCAGAGGAATGTCTACCTGTGCTTCATTGACTATACAAAGGCATTTGACTGTGTGGATCACAACTGTGGCTGACTCTAAGAATCAGAATCCCAGAACACTTGATTGTGCTTATGTGAAACCTATACTTGAACCAAGAGGTAGTCATCAGAACAGAGTAAGGAAACACTGCATGGTTCAAAATCGGTAAGGGTGTCCACCAGGGATGTATTCTGTTTGCATACCTTTTCAATCTATATGCAGAACAGGTCATCCAAGACCCTGGGCTGTATGAGGAGGAATGTGACATCAGGATTGGAGAAAGATTCAACAACCTGTGTTATGTGGATAACACAACCCTGCTTGTTGATACTGAGGAGGACCTGAAGCACTTGCTGCAGAAGATCAATGACTGCAGCCTTCAATATGGATTGAATCAACATCAAGAAAGCAAAGATTCTCACCACTGGGCCAATTGGCAGCATCATTATGGATGACTGTTAACAGTTTTAGTTTGCTTGGCTCCACAATCAACACTCTTGGTACCAGCAGCCAGGAAATCAAGAGGCAAGTTGCATTGGAAAAGTCAGCTGTATGGGACTTCTCCAGAGTAATGAAGAGCAATGACATCAAGCTGGAAACTAAGGAGTGCCTGATCTAAGCCAAAGTCTTTGCAATTGCATGCTATGCGTCAGAGAGCTGGACAATGAATAGGGATGATAGAAAGAGAGTTGATGCCTT
>NW_006399809.1:16059717-16069242 GCF_000299155.1 Elephantulus edwardii | reverse complement strand
AAGGATTCTGGGGCTTCATCTGACATACTTTGGACATGTTGTAAGGAGAGACAGGTCTTTAGAGAGGGACATCATGCTGGTTAGAGTAGAAGGACTGCGCAGGAGGGGAAGACCCTCAATGAGGTGGATTGATTCAGTGACTGGGGTAATCGGGATGGGTGTGTCAGAGGTGATGAGATTGGCACAGGATAGAGCACGGTTTAGGGCTGTTGTACACAGGGTTGCTATGAGTCGCAAACAACTCAACGGCACATAACAACAACAACAACAATCATATCTGCTAAGGGCTCAATGGTAAAAAAATAAATAAATAAATAAACTACAGAACCAAAACCAGTGTCACTAGGAGAGGAGACTACACAGGCTATTCATTGGGGGCTTCATAGTAATTATCTCCTACAACCACAAAACACTAATTCCTTTATCTGCCTCTCCGGGGAATATCTTAGTCTTCAGGAAAGGCAATTATGAGACTCTGTGAGCCAAAGACTACATTAACAGAAACAACTTTGTAGCCCTAAAGAAAAGAGATGTTAGAATATGAATGATTCCTATTTGTGAGTTAGTAATACAAAAAGAATACTCATAAAGGTCTATGAAAATAAAAGCCCAAAGAATTTGTTCAGGAAGGTTTCAGTTATGAAGTCTGAAAGTTAGTAAGTGTGTCTCAATTAAAATTTGACTTTAAGAATGTTTTTCTGATACACCTCTCTCCCAGCATTTTTCTTTATCTATTTCTTTGTTCCATCAGGGAGTGGGTGTGAATGTTTATGTAGTGCCCATCATGATTCTATGTGCAAAGGCTTTTCTCCTCCAGGCCTCATCTTCTCCCACCTGGACTAGGTAATGGCCCAATAATTGTTCTATTCCATTTCAAAGAGGTCTCCACTGGCACCCCAAAGTGCTTTTCTATAAGCATTTATCTAAGCTATTTTGTTTCCATTTTAAACACTCCTACATAGTGTAAAATTCAAACCCTCTAGAGTAATTCCAAGATACTTCAGGACATAACTCCTATCCCTCTTCTCCTAAAAAAATCATTTGGCTAAAAGATCAAATTGTGACTGATATAAATATAAAACGAACACATGTTAAAGATTTTCCTTAACTCAGTAATTAATGAGGATCTGATGAGTTGTTAAAAATTATTTCAAAGGAGAATTCCAAGGGCAGACACCTATGTAGGCACTCCAGAATTCTCCAATAAATGTACTAATGGGTGCAAAACTGGATGCTTCCATGGCTAAGGACAGGAGGGCAGAAACATGGAGAAATAATGCACCTCCAAATGAAAAAAAAAATCACTTTCATTTGTGTTGTTATTGTTAGGTGCTGTCAACTCTAGTATGACTCATAGCGACCCTATGAAAAACAGATCTAGACCCTGTCCTATCCCATGCCACCCTCACAATCTCTGACACACTTGAGCCCACTGCTGCAGTCACTGTGTCAATCCGTCTCATTGAGGGTATTCCTCGAGACGCAACAAAATATTCACCATCCTGGCTTCCAAGAAATGTTCTAGCTGCACTTCTGGGGCAGATATGTTTGTTGTTCTGGCAGTCCATAGTGTAAGGAAAGGTACAGCCAAGGTGCTCCTTGGAGGCATAGTTGAAAAAGCTTCATCTCACACACTTGGGTATCTAGTGAGGAGAAGCTATTCATTGGAGAGATACATCATGCTTGGAAAGGTGGAAGGATAACAAAGGAGAGAAAGACCCTCAACCAGTAACTGCAATGACTCACTCATATAGACAAGAATTATTCGCATTACTCTCAGTTTTCCACAACTCACAAAGTTGCAAAAGAATTCAGACAGTGCAAGGTACAGACCACTATTGTTTCTTTGTGTCATTGAGTCAACTATAACTCATAGTGACTCCAGTAACAATGGTTCTTGACCCTGTCCTATCCTGTGCCATCCTTACCATCTCTTATATATTAGAGCCTATCCTTACAGACACTGTGACAATTCATCTTGTTGAGGGTCTTCTCTTCTTATGCTGACCCTCAGGACTATTATGTCCTTTTCCAAACACTACCATCTTCTAGCAACATGCCCAGATAATGTGAAACAAAGTTTTACCATCCTTGTCTCTAAGGAGCACTCTGACTTCACTCTCTTCAAAATGTATTGCCTTGTTCTTTTGGCAATCCATGGGATATTCAGTACTTTTCTCCAGTAAAACTCAAAGGTATCAATTTTACTTCTGTCATACGTAGTCATTGTCCAACTTGACTAAAGCATAGGAAGAAACTGGAAAGATTATGGCTTGGATCAGGTGCACTCTAGTTTGCTTTTTTAAATTTTTTTTATTTTAAAAATTCTTTTTTACTATATTTTGTGTGTGTGTGTTTATCGTCAAATCGGACCTGATTGTCCCTCCTTCTCCAGCAGAGCATATGGTGGATTTGAACGACACACCTCTGGGATTGCAGTACAACGTCTTGCCACTAGGCCACCAGAGATCACCTGCACCCTAGTTTTTAAACTGGCATCATTGCTTTTCAGCACTTTGGTGAAATCTTTGACAACAGACTTTCCCAATGCAACACATCTTTTAATTTCTTGATTACTAGTACCAAACAACTAGTTGCTTGTTGATCCAAATAAGATGAAGTCATAACCAATTGCAATCTTTCCTCCATCTGTAGAACTGGTAATATGAAAGTGAGAACTAGATAATGCAAATATATTGCATAGGGTACCCAATAATCTTTGGCCTTGATCTTTCTTTCCTTTATACTTTAAAGTCTCTCACAATTTTTCTTACACTTACAGCCTCACCTCCATCAGTCCCTCTAGTTCTCCACCCTACATTGTAATTAAACTACACTCTTCAAAATTGCATAGGAAATCCCAAAGCACTTCAGGTAACATTTATGGTCACATCCTGTATCTTTTTCATGAAATGGACCCATTCTTTATTTGCAGTTATCCTGCCGATAATTCTGGCAATTTCTCCAACAAATACTAGTAATGGATTAAGCAGAAGGACACAGAAATGAAGATGGCTGACAAAACCCCAACCTCAGCTTGACCAGATGAACTTTAGGGGTGCTATTTACCTCAAATCATCCAGAATGTGAGGGATACACTAACAGTAAGAAGCTGCACTTAATTCCAAAGGCACCTGGTTCAAATCCACCTGCTGTTCCACAGGAGGAGAAGCAATCTCCTCCTAGGCCTCAGAAAATGCACTGGAGGGTCAGCTATGGATCGGTTCTGACTCCAAGGCACACAACAACAACAACAACAATGTTCAACCATATAGCTGTGAGCAGTGATGGAGATTCCTCTCTAGTGAAAGAACATATCACTCATTTGAAGTGACAGAAGAACTCTCAAAAATAACTGAGGGAGGGCATTCAAAGAGAGAGAAGGAGGACCGAGAATGGAAGAGGACCCAGAGACCAGGACAAGGCACTCAGAGAAGGAAGGAGCTCAGGAAAAGAGATGATCAATGTTCTAAGTACCAAAGAGATCCTTGAGAACATAAAGACTCATTTGTTATTAAACTGCTCCAGGTGGAATAGGGAGCTCTCTGACCTAGTACATAGAGTTGCACTGCCAACCCAAAGGCAGGCAGTTCAAATCCACCAGCTCCTAAACAGGAGAAAGATGAGCAATCTCTTATGTGATTTAAATCCCTCAAAACTCACTGGAGGGTCAACTATAAGTCAGTTTCAACTTGACAGCACACACCAACAGCTATACAGATGAGATGGAAGTCATATTATTCAATGGCATTGAGTCAATTCTGGCCCATAGTGACCCCATAGAAGAGAGTATAGATACTCCATAAGGTTTCCAAGGCTGTAAATTATTACCAAAACAGATTGGCACATTTTCCTCCCCAACAGTACCTGGTGGGTTTGAGCAATCAATCTTTTGGTTAGCAGCCAAGCATGAACCACTATGCCATCAGGGCTCCTTTAGAATAAAATGGGAGGTATAGAGGTGGAAAATCAGCTGTGTTGTGAAACAGAAAGAGCCTAGATTTGGAGAGAAAATTAAGGTTTACATATTGATTATGAGATTTGAGGCATGTTATGCAACCATATCTTTGGGTGTTCGTTTTCTCATTTATAAAGTGGGAATAATAATACTTCAAAATATCACTCAATGACATAGTCTTGGTAAAAGACATAGTGTAGAGCACGTATGTTATTTTAAGCCTCAGAGAGAGAGCAACTACTATCCTGGGTAATCATGCAGCTAATCTTGACAAATCCCCCTGGCACTCATTAGCTATTGAGTTTTCTTTTCATTTTTTTAACATTCCGCCTCAGCGAGGTGCAGAAGAGAAGACCTCACTGTCCGTAGTCTATAACCTCCTCTTTTTAACAAGACTTTGCAATCTGGGATCTGTTTTTAACTGAGAACCTTGGAAGTGATCTTGCACTGCTTTGATTGCATTAACTAAAGAGCAGAGTCCAGAATGGGAGCAAGATTGCTGATTGGTGACAACAACACATCCCTACTCAGAAATCGATCAGCCCTAAAAACCAGGTATTCCAAGAATGATCCACTGCTCTTTCCACAATGTTAGACTCCAGAAAGGTTCTGTGATGTGGACAGATAAACACCATTAACAGTACTTTTCATTAAAAAGAAGACAAAGCAACAAAGGACTGAAACATCTTACAGCAGAATAGATACAAACCCTAAGCCTTCTCCCAGACCTGCCACTCCCACTCCCTGGAGAAGGAATTAACTACTTGGAACAGATGACATTGGGTTTCCTTTTTTGTCCTAAAGAGGGGAAAACAACTTCACTATCTCTCTCTCCTCTAGACACCATCCTAATTCGTCTCCACTTAGCCACATAGCTCAGGACAAGAGCTTTTGAAACTAATGATGCTTTTCTAAGAGTAATTGCTTCTACTCTAATCACATGTTATTTCTTGCTACCCATGGGGCTCAGCGTTAAGAATGCCTAAAGGAATCAGCAAATTGTCCGAAATGCATTGCTCTCAAGCCACTAAGTTGCTTAATAGATGGTGATGAGTCACTCTAAGCCAAGTAGTCTCCTCATAAAGTGAAATCCCTTATAAAGTGAACTCATATGTTACAATGCTCCTAAATTCACCAAAGTGGAACTAGAGGAAATAGTATTTCAGATTCTTTTTAAAACCTTATCAGTTGCTATTAAATATGTCTCTGCTTTTTTCTTTATTATTAATTTCAATGAATATTTACAGAGATTTGGGGTTTCCATTCATTCATTGTTGCACTTTTCTCCCTGCCCACCCCTCTCCCCCAGTACACTCTTCTCTTTGAAAAGTAAAAGAAAAATTCTTTCATCGTTTTATAATCCCTCCCCCCAGGTCCACTCCACTATGCAGCCTTCGTTCTGGACTCCTGTCATGACAAAAATACCTAATCACATAATCCTTTTAAACAGTTTTCTCCCTCATCTGTTTCAATGCAGTAAACATTATTTATTCCATCTTTCTCTGTCTGCCCCCCAACCCCGATGTCAGTCCTGTTTTACAACAGTGGCGCAATGCAGTATTTGTCCTTTTGTGACTGAGATATTTCACTCAGCATAATGTCCTCCAGGGTTACCCATTTTGAATAATATTGCATGAGTTCCTTGTTGTCTCTGCTTCTTCAACTCACAGAGAACACTGTATAGGCCCAACTTTCAAGAACTTAGAGCAAATAATCAGAAACTATAATACTGTTGATGTTGTTGTTGATAGGGGCCTCAAGTAGAGTACTATTCATTGTGACCCTATGAATAACAGTCCCGAACTCTGTCTTATCCTGTGCCATCTTCACACTTCTGACATACTAGAACCTGTTGCGACAGTATCAATCCACCTGGTCAAGGGTCTTCCTCTCATTTGTTGACATTCTACCCTTCCAAGCATCATGTCCCTCTCCAAGAAATAACCACTCATAGCAACATGTCCAAAGCATGTGAGGCGAAGCTTCATTATTCTTGCCCCCAAAGAGCATTCTGGCTGCACTCTTTCCAAGACATAATTGTTTGTTCTTTTTGGCTGTCCATGGGATATTCAGTGCCCTTCTCCAACACCACAGCTTAAAGGCATCAATTCTTAGTGGGGATATGTGATTAGGTATTATTGTCATGACAAGAGTTCAGAATGAAGGCTGCATAGTGGAGTGGACTTCGGGGGAGGGATTGTATAGCAATGAAGGAATTTTTCTTTAACTTTTCAAAGAGAAGAGAGAATTGGGGGGAGAGAGGGGTGGGCAGGGAGAAAAGAGTAACAATGAATGAATGGAAATCTTCAGTCTCTGTAAACTTTCATTAAAATTAATAATAATTTTTTTTAAAGGCATCAATTCTTCTGTCATCCCTATTTGTTGTCCAGCTCTCAGATGCATAGCAAGTACTCAGAAAGACTTTGGCTTGAATCAAATACATCTCAGTCTTCAAACTGACAAAATGATTTCTCAGCAATTTGGAGAGGTCTCTAACTGCAGATTTCTTGGCACAACCTGATGAGCACAGCCAAGGCAGCATCTGTTTGCTGAAATATGTCAGTTGTATTCCATCAATTCCTGGGGCTTTATTTTTTGCCAATTCCTTCAGAGCAGCCTGAATTTCCACCTTCATCAGCATTGTCAGAGATCACATGTTATTTCTTGAAATTCTGTGTCAGCCAATTCTTTTTGGTACAATGACTATACTCCTTCCATCTTTTTTGTTGTTGTTGTTGTTTTTGTTTTATTGTTGTTGTTTTTTCTGGAACTAGAGTTTTGGGACTTTTTCACTTGTCCCAAAATCACTGAAACAAAATTCAGGATAAAACATTGTACTTTCCTTTACCTTCCAATGCAAAAATTGTTTGTAGGGAAAATGATTTTGCACATAGGATGAAACTTAACATAAATTCGAAAGTTACAGATAAGGGTTAGCTCTATAACTCATCCCTTTTAAAAAGTTTTAACAACCTTTAACCTTTTTTTAATTTAAAACTTATAAAAAGTTGATACAAATATACAGTCAAAACCAACGGGCATCTTCCCTTGAAATGTTATCTGGAGGCACTTACGAGTTGACCAGAGCTTTCTACTGTTGTGGATTGTCCTCAGGAAGCTCTGTCACAATCCCATAACAGAGAGGCAAAACCTCAGAGTCCTTTCTTTTGAATGGAAGAGGGACAGAAGAACTATTTAAAATTTTTAGGAATTTCTTTTCTTGTGGTTTGTGGTCTCTTCCTCTTGGGAAGCTAGCTCGCCCTCCGACAAAGACAGCTCAGCCATCTTCTTTTAATGCTTCCTGAATCATTCCATATTCTGCCCAAAGCATCCTTAAGCATTGCAAATCGTGGCTTGGATTTGTTCTTTAGTTTCTTCAGTTTAAGAAATGCTAAGTAAGAAGACACTTAGTGGCTCAGATATCGGAAACAGGAACGTGCCATGTGGCTGCCTTTGTGTCGTAGCTGTTGTGACGCGAGTTTTCCTTTCTCTCGTCATATTTGGCCTAGCTGGTTCCCCTCTGAGTTCCTAAGCTGCGGCTCCCTTCATCTGATCATGTTCCTCTCCTCCGCAAGCCTCCAGCCTCCACCGATTCAAGTCATTCCCGCCCCAGGGCCTCAGCTGCTGAGTGGTCAGAGCTGCTGGAAACAGTGAGATTGGCACAGGATAGAGCAGGGTTGAGGGCTGCTGTACATATGGTTGCTATGAGTCGCAGACGACTTGAAGGCACATAACAACAATCAAGTTAACAGGTCTTACTTGTATATGTATGGATATTATCCTATCACTCACACTTTGTATTTCAGGATAGCACCTGAAATTGACTTTTTTTACTATGACTGCAACACCTCTTCTTCTGTTTTTCATTCTCAGCCTAGTATACCACATGATTATCTGACTGAAAGTGGCCAAAGCGATGTGAAACCTATACCTGGACCAGGAGGCTGTTATGCAAGCATAGCAGGGAAACACTACCTGGTTTAAAATTAAGACTGGAGTGTGTCAGAATTGTATTCTCTCTCCATACGTATTTAATGTGTATGCTGAGCAAATTATTTGAGAAACTGATTCTATGAAGAGGAACATGGCATCAGAGGAAGACTCATCAATAACGTGCATTATGCAGATGACATAACCTTGCTTGCTGAAAGTGAGAACTTTAAAGCACTTGATGCATAAAATCAAAGAATGTATAGCCTTAAGTATGGATTGTATCTCAATGTCAAAAAACAAAGATTTTTACCACTGGACTGATTGGCAACATCATGATGATTGAAGCTGTCAACATCTTCATCCTTCTTGGATCCACAATTAACACCCTAAATACCAGAACTCAGGAAATAAGGAGACTCATTGTACTGAGAAAGTCTGAAGTTAGGGACCTCTCCTATTATTGAAGAGTAATGATGTCAGTTTGAGGACTAAGGTGAGTCTGATGCAGGCAATAGTCTTTCCGATTGTTTGCTATGTATCTGCAAGCTGGACAGTGAATAAAGATGGCAGAAGAAGAATTGATGCCTTTGAGCTGTGGTGTTGGAGAAGAGCACTCAACATCCCATAGATGGCCAAAAGAGCAAATAAATATGTCTTGGAGAGTGTAAGGTCAGAGTGCTCTTTGGCGGCAAGCACTGTGAAGCTTTGCCTCACATACTTTGGGCCAGTAGCTAGTAGGTGGTATTACTTGGAAAGGGACATGATGCTTGAAAGAGAGTTGGCAAAGGAGAGGAAGACCCTCAACCGGATGGAATGACATAGTCATTACTGCAATGGGCTCTTGTGTATCAGGAAGTGTGAGGATAGCATAGGATAGAACAGGGTTCAGATCTTTTGTTCATGGGGTTGTTATAAATTGTACTTGACTTGACGGCACCTAGTAACCACATTAGAAGAAATAAGCTAATTGCACATAGAGTTCTACCTATATGTCCATAGTATTATTATTACATATAAACAAATACACAAAGTGCTTCAATGGAAATTTTCCTTTGGTAATTTCAGAAATATGTACACTATAAATTCCCACAAAGGAATTATATATTATATGATTATGGTAAAATATATATTATTAAATGATATGCTAACATTTTATATTTTCTTGAAGTCAAAGGATTTTTTTTCTTTTACTTGAGAGTATATTGTTTGAAATTGAAATATTCTGGAGCTATGCAGGGACACAGTTAAACAAGAGATAGATTTGCCATTGTATGTTAGCTATAGCTGAGGCTTGATGAAGCCAGGGATGCTCTAGGTGGTGGTGGCAAAAATCAGGAAAGAGGGGTAGGTAGACACACAGGGGGCTGGCCTTGAATAGTGAGTCAGGCTGTGGAAGAAGTTTTCTTATTTCTGACACATTTTGCTTCTTATCTTTCTCACTCATTCTCTTGCCACATGTTGTTGTTTTTGTTGTTGTTGTTGTTATGTGCCGTCGAGTCGCCTGCAACTCATAGCGACCCTATGTACAACAGCCCTAAACCCTGCTCTATCATGTGCCAATCGCACTGTCTCCGACACACCCATCCCGATTACCCCAGTCACTGAATCAATCCACCTCAGAGGGTCTTCCCCTC
>NW_006399809.1:16057472-16059617 GCF_000299155.1 Elephantulus edwardii | reverse complement strand
TGGGAGGGTGGAAGGAAAGCACAAGAGAGGAAGACCCTCGATGAGATGAATCAATTCAGTGATTAAGGAAATGGCAGTAGGTGTGGCAGAGACAGTGAAGTTGACACAAGATAGAGCAAGGTTTAGGGATTTTGCAAGTGGCTCGACAGCACATAAAACTACAACAACAATTCTCCAACCTATGTCCCTAATAATTCCACAACAGTGAGTAAAGCCTATGAGTCCATTTACAACATTGAACATTTAACTCAATCATTAGTAGAAATAGGTGCCACAGAGCATGTTGGACCATGTGTATCTGTATGTTGTTATGGATGTTATTGATGGGGAAAGTACCAATTTATGAAGTAAGTACAGGTCAGACTTGGCCACCTCCATGTTGCATCTGCTCCTTTTACAAAAATATAACCAAAATTACTGTCTTTCAATTGTATACTTAAAATCATTAACATGGCAGAGAGAGAATATATGTGTTTATATGTGTTCATATATCTCCAAAGCAAGAATAAAATTCTTTTATGCTTTCAGATCTTATTTTCATTTATCTACTTTCATGTTTAAACTTTTCTATGTAGGAAAGATGGGGGGGGTGGAAATCAAGATTAATTAGCCAAATTAGCCTAATCCCGAAACCCCTGTAGAGCTTGCTATGGTGAAAACCAATTTCACAGGCGTCTGTCTGACAAAGACACCAATTATTAGGATCCCTCTAGAATCTTCTATACCTGAGGGCTTGCCTTGTTGTCCTTCCCTTTGGTGAAGTCCAGGCAGAACAGGGAAGAGGTTAAAAAAAGTTCTCTACTAAAGACTCCTTGACCTTTGTCTTCTGAGAGCTGAGGCTGAAACAGCTCCCAAAATGGATAGGAACTGTCAACAGATTCACCATGGGGCCATTGATTAAGAATAGTGCAGTCCCTTTCCTCCATGCCCTCTTTTTCCTCTTACCCTATTTTTTTCCAATTGCCATTGCTACATGGAGTCATGGTTGGTGCAAAAATCGTAGTTGGTGTTTTGTTCTGACACACGTGAAGTTGTCATGAGTCAGCAACTCAACAGCAAATAGGTTTTGGTTTGTTTGTATTGTGTGTGAGAAACATTTCTCCCTAATCTAAATTGACTGACAGTTTGTCTGTTTTATATGCTGTTTCCTGTGGTCATCAATGCAGACCTGGGCATTCATGTCTGCTTTTCTTCTTGTGGTCTCTCTTTGTATGTGATGTCTCTAACTCCAGTTCCTCCTCAGATTATTGTTGTTGTTATGTACCGTCAAATCATTTGCGACTCATAGCCAACCTTTGTACAACAGCCCTAAACCCTGCTCTATCCTGTGCCAATCTCACTGTCTCAGACACACCTACCCCCATTACTCAAGTCACTGAATCAATCCACCTCCTAGAGGGTCTTCCTCTCCTGTGCTGTCCTTCCACCCTCCCAAGCATGATGTCCCTCTCCAAGGATTGGTTCCTTCTCGCAACATGTCTAAAGTATGTCAAATGAAGCTTCAGAATCCTTGCCTCCAAGGAACAGGCTGGTTTAATGCTCTCTGGGACGAACCTGTTCATTTTTTTAGCAGTCCATGATAGATTCAACACTATTCTCCAGCACAACAGCTCAAAAGCATCAATTCTCCTATCATCCCTAGTCATTGTCCAGCTCTTTGATGCATAGAAAGTGATTACAAAGACCATGGCCACCTTAGTCTCCAGAGTGACATCATTGTTCTTCAATCCTTTAAAGACGTTTCTAATAGCAGACTTTCCAATCGCAATTTGTCTTTTCATTTCCTGGCTGCTGGTGCCAAGAGTGTTGATTGTTAGGGAGCTCTGGTGGCCTAGTGGCAAGAAGCTGCACTGAAATCCCAGAGGTATGTGGTTTGAATCCACCAGATGCTCTGCTGGAGAAGGAGGGACAATCTCCTCCTGTACCAGTCAGATCCTATTTGACAGTACACACACACACAAAAACAAAATTTTTTAAAAAAATTTTTAAAAAAGAGTGTTGATTGTGGAGCCAAGCAAACTAAAGCTGTTAAACAATCTCAACCTCTTCACCATGTATTATGATGCTGCCAGTTGGCCCAGTGGTGAGAATCTTTGTTTTCTTGACATTGAGCCTCAATCCATATTGAAGGCTGCAGTCCTTGAC
>NW_006399809.1:16049530-16056279 GCF_000299155.1 Elephantulus edwardii | reverse complement strand
TAACCCTCTCCAGGATGAATCTGTTTGTTTTCTTGGCAGTCCATGGTATATTCAATACTCTTCTCCAGCACCACAGCTCAAAGGCATCAATTCTTGCCACATGAACAAAGAAAATAACTAGAATATAAAAAGAAAGTGGCCCCTTTCATTATAATATAGTATACTAAAGTTTGTAATATATATTCACAATTACTTGCAATGCATCGGAGAGGTGGATAATGACTAAGGAGGATAGGGGAATTAATGCCTTTGAGTTGTGATGCTGGAGAATATTGAATATACCATGGGCTGCCAAGAAAACAAATAGATCTCTCTTGGACAAAGTGAAATCAGCTTTCTCTTTGGAGGCTAGGATTTTGTAGCTCTGTCTCACATACTTTGGGTATGTGGAAGGAGAGACTGGTCCTTAGAGAAGGACATCATGCTTGGAAGGGTAGAGAGACAACAGAAGAGGAAGACTGCTGATGAGATGGATTGATACAGTGACTAGGGAAATGGGGGTAGGTGTGTGGGAGTCAGTGAGATTGGCTCAGAACAGGGCAGGCTTCAGAGCTATTAAACATACTAAGTGGTTGTTAAGTACTTTTGAGTAAAAGATCATAATAGCGACACTTTGAACAAAAGACCTGAACACTTGTGGTTTTTTTCCTTTTCTTTGTTTTTTTTAATAATTTTAATGAGCATTTATTTCCATTAATTCATCGCTGCACTTCTCTCCCTGCCCATCCCCCCCCCAGTTTGCTCCTCTCTTTCAAAAGTAAAAGAAACACTCCTTCCCTGGTACACAATCCCCCCGCACCCCTCCCACCACCCCAAGTACATTCCACTATGCAACCTTAATTGTGGACTCTTGTGATAACCATAAGACCCTATCATACATCTCTTTTAAATTATTCACTCTCTCATCTGTTTCAGTGCAGTATACACAATTTATCCAGTTTTTCTCAGTCTTACCCCAACCCTGATATCAGTCCCATTTTACAACAGTGGTACCATGCAATATTTGTCCTTTTGCATCTGAGATATTTCACTCAGCATAATGTCCTCCAGGGTCACCCATTTTGAATAAAATTGCATGAGTTCCTTGTTTTTCAATGCAGCATGGTATTCCATTGTGTGAATATACCACAGCTTCTCTATCCATTCATTTATTGATGGGCACCTGGGTTGTTTCCAACTCCTTGTTATTGTGAACAGAGCCACAATAAACCTGAACACGTGTATAACTTTCATCATTTCTCTAAGTTTATAGAGTTTCTGGAGGCTAACTATTTCAGAAGTGGATGTCACTCCTGTTTCCAAGCCTGTTTTAATCTGGAAGCTCCACCAAACACTGTCCACTATGGCTAGCCATTATCACATTTGACACATTAGTGTCATAGTGTTTAGCATCACAGCAACCATAATTACCTCTGTACAGCAAATGGGCAGACCAGTGTTATATCACTTAGAAGAATGTTTGACCAAAACCAAAACCAGGCCTGTAGATTAAAATTACCCACCTTTGGCTTGGTAGCATAACTTTATGTCTACTAGGCCAACAGAACTCTCTCTATGACACATAGGAATTCTATGAACAACAGCTCTAACCCTTGCCCTAACATACACCATCCTCACAATCTGAGACACGCTCAAGCTCATTGTTACGGTCCATCGTGTTGAGGATCATCTCTTCTTCTCTGACCTTCCACTTCTCTCAACATATTATATACTATAGTATATTATAATCCTTCAAGAAGCTAGACTCTATAAAGAAGAAGATGACACAGGATTGAAGAAAAACTCATCAATAACCTGCATTGTGGAGATGACAAAATGTGCTTACTGAAAGTGAAGAGGAACTGAATCACTTGCTACAGAAAATCAAAGATTACATCCTTCAATACGGATTACACTCCAACATCAAGAAAACAAAAATCTTCACCATTGAACCAATAGGCAACATCATTATAGATAGAAGATTGACGTTTTCAACTATTTCCTTTCCAATCAACGCCCATGGTAGGAGTAGTCAAGAAATCAAAATATCTGGCGTGGAAAACAATGTATCCAAATGTTATGAACTTCATATGTAAACCAGTATGAAATTTTTTAAAAATGAGGGGAGGGGAAGAAATCAAAAGACAAGTTGCATTGGAAAAATACGCTGTCAAGGACCTCTCCAGAAGACTAAAGAGTAAGATTGTTAGTTTAAAGACCAAAGTACACCTGATCCAAGCCATGATATTTTTATTTGTATGTATCTGAAAGTTGAACAATGAATAAGGATGACAGAAGAAGAATCAATGCTTTAGAACTGTGCTGGTGGAGAATAGTACTGAACATGGACTGCCAAAAGAACCAACAAGTCTTTCTTGGAGGAAGTGCAGCTAGGGTGCTCTCCAGAGGCAAGGATGGTGGAATTTCATCTCATATACTTTGGTTATGTTCTTATAATAATGTCCAGTCCTTGGAAAAAAGGCATCATATTGGGAAATGTGGCAGGTCAGAGAAAGTGAGGGAAACTCTCAACAAGATGGATTGACACAGTGACTATAACAACAGGCTCAAGAATATCAGAGATGGCAAGGGTAGCACAGGATAGGGCAAGTTTAAGATCCATTGTTCATACATAAGTTTGTTATGAGTCTTAGTCAACCCGATGGCACCTAACAACAACATATTGTATTATATTATTCAGTGACTGGGGTAATCGGGATGGGTGTGTCAGAGGCAGTGAGATTGGCACAGGATAGAGCAGGGTTTAGGGCTGTTGTACGTTGGGTCACTATGAGTCGCAAACGACTCAACGGCACATAACAACAACAACAACATATGTAGTACTGACTATCGTCAACTAAAAAGAAGATTCTCAACAGGATGAATTTATACAGTGACTACAACAATGGGATTTGGAACAGAAGAGATTGGTTGATGGTATAGAATTGGATCAGGTTTTATTTTGTTGTTCATAAGGCCACCATGAGTTGGCCTTGGCTCAATAGTACTGAACAGCAACAACAGCAATTTCACTTAGTATTAGAACTTATTTGTTGTTATTGTTTGGTTGCTACTTCTTTATGATCAGCAGGAAAATTTTTTAAATGAAGTCATTATGCAGTATATTTACCAGAAATGTACAGATCCTAGTCAGAAGGAATTTATCTCTTCTTGCCCTAGAGACTACTCCTAGGAAAGCAGAGAAAGAATAAAGAGAACAGATGCCAGGCAAAGCATCTGATTGGAAAAAAATATTTGTTAATGATACAATTGATAAAAGACTCAGCTCTAAAATGTATAGAAAATTCCAACAACTCAACAAAAACAGAAAAGAGGACAAACACCCCAACCACGAAATGGGTAGAGAATATAAATGGGCATTTCACCAAAGACAATATGCAGATGGCCACAATGCCTAGAAAGAAATGGTTGAGATCACTTATTATCAGAGAGAGATGGAAATCAAAACAACAATGAAATATCATGCTATGCTTAGAAAAAAAATAGCAATTTTAATAAATATTTAAATAAATACTGCTGAGGGTGTGAAGTGATTAGAATTTCATTGATAGGATGATAAATGGTGTAACCATTTAGAAGAAGGTTTGGTACCTTCCTAAAAAGTTTGGAATAGGAATACCATTTGAACCACCAATCTCACTGTCAGTTGTTATGTATCATAGATTCAAACTGAGCCATACCTGGCTTTCCAGTGGGTTTTCAGAGGCAGTAAATCACATAGGAGTTTATTGCCTATCTTTCTCCCATGGAGCAGCTGGTGAATTCAAGCCATGTGCTTTCAGATGAGCAGTGCAATTCCTTACCAGTAGGCCACCAAAGCTCCCTAGCAATCCCATAACTTGGTATATGTCCTAAAGAAACAAGAGCTTTGACATGAATAGATATATACATACCTTTGTTTATGTTTATTACAGCATTATTTCTAATAGCAGAATTGGAAACAACTACATACCTATCAGTGACTGTATGGCTAAAGAAACTGTGGTACATTGACATAATGGAGTATTTTATTATGCATCACAAAAAAAACTATCAATATGAAATATTGCACAATGTGGATGAAATCAGAACAAATTATGCTGACTGAGATAAAATCAGTCACAAAAGGACAATTATGACATTGTTGTTGTTGTTGTTGTTGTTGTTGTTGTGTGCCATTGAGTCACCTGCAACTCAGAGCAACCCTAGGTACAACAGCCCTAAACAGTTCTCTATCCTGTGCCAATCTTATTTTCTCTGATACACCTACCCCCATTACCCTAGTTACTGAATTGATACATCTCCTCAAGGGCCTTCCTCTCCTACTCTGTTCCTCAACCATTCGAAGCATGGCTTCTCTCTCCAAGGACTGGTCTGGTCCTGCCTTGCAACATGTCCAAAGTATGTCAGATGAAGCTTTCCTGCCTCCAAGGAGTAGCCTGGTTTCACCCTCTTTAGGACAAACCTGTTTGTTCTCCTAGCAGTCCATAGCATATTCAACACTCTTCTCCAGCACCACAGCTCAAAGGTGTCAGTTCTCCTTCTATCATCTCTAGTCATTGTCCAGATTTCTGATGCATAGTAAGTAATTGTAAAGACTATGTCTTGGATCAGGTGCATCTTACTCTTCAGACTGACATTGTTGCTCTTCAGTACTTTGGAGAGGTCTCTGACAGCAGACGCTCTCAATGCAATTCATCTTTTAATTTCCTGGCTGCTGGTACCAAGAATGTTGATTGTGGATCCAAATAAACTAAAGCTGTTAACAATTTCAGTATCTTTACCAACTATCATGATGCTGGCAATCTTCCCAGTGGTGAGAATCTTTACTTTCTTGATGTTGAGATTCAGTGCATACTGAAGGCTTTAGTCCCTGACCTTCTGAAGCAAGCAGGTCCTCCTCAGTTTCAGCAAGCAGGCTTGTGTCATATTTCAACAAATAGACTCTGCCCTGGATGTGCTCACCAAGTTGTGCCAAAATATCCAGAGGAGAACCACTTGGCCAACTGACTGGAAAGATCTATACTTGTTCCCATTCCAAAAACAGGTGACATGACAGAGTGTCGAAATTCTCAAACCATACCATTAATATCACATGCAAGCAAGATTCTGCTGAAGATCATTCAAAAACAACTGGAACAGCACATTAACAGAGGCCTGTCTGAAATGCAGGTTGGATTTAGAAGAGACCGTGGGACTAGGTCATGTCATATGGATCTTGGCTGAAAGCAGAGAGTACCAGAGAAATGTCTGTGTTTCATTGACTATGCAAAGGCATTTGACTGCGTGGATCACAACAACCTATGGCTGACTCTGAGAAGAATGGGAATCCCAGAGCACTTTACTGTGCTTATGTGAAATCTATATTTGGACCAATAGGCAGTTGTCAGAATAGAGCAAGGAAACACTGCATGGTTCAAAATTGGGAAGGGTGTATGCCAGGGATGTGCCCTATAACCATACCTTTTCAATCTATGTGCAGAACAGATTATCTGGGAGTCTCGGTGAGGAGAAACTATGGCATATCTCTTAACCAAGAGAAGAGACAAAAGCCTCTCTCCACAAAAAAAAAAAGAAAAATAAAAACGGTACTCCAGATTTTTGCAACAGATAATGGAGAAAACAAATCTCAATAGAAATCAACTGCTAAAAATTAAATATAAAATATTTGTGAAAGGAGTTGCTATTATTATTATTATTGTTGTTGTTGTTGTTATGTGCTGTCAAATCACTTGTGACTCATAGTGACCCTATGTACAACAGCCCTGAAACCAACTCTATCCTGTGCCAACTTTACTGTCTCTAGCACACCTACATTCATTACCCCAGTCAATGTATCAATCCAACTCATTGAGGGTATCCCTCCCTTTCTCCATCCCTCCACCATTCCATATATGATGTCCCTCTCCAAGGACTGGTCCCTCCTTGCAACATGCCCAAAGTATGTTCAGACAAAGCTTCAGAATCCTTGCCTTCAAGGAGCAGCTTGTTTTAACCCTCTCTAGGACAATCCTGTTTGTTCTCCTGACAGTCCATTCAACACTATTCTCCAGCATCACAGCTCAAAGGCATCAATTCTCCTTTAATTGTCCCTAATCATTGTCTAGCTCTTTGATGTATAGCAAGCAATTACAAAGACTATCACCTAGATCAGGCAGACATGCCTTAGTCTCCAGACTGACATCGTTGCTTTTCAGTACTCTGGGGAGATCCCGGACAGCAGACTTTCCCAGAGCAATTCGTCTCTTGATTTTGTGGCTGCTAGTACCAAGTGTTCTATCTAATTGGGGAGCCAAGGAAACTAAAGCTGTTAATAATCTCAATCTCTTCACCATCCATCATGATGATGCTAATTGGCCCAGTGGTGAGAATCTTGGTTTTCTTGATGTTGAGATTCAATTCATATTGAAGGCTGCAGTCATTGACCTTCTGCAGCAAGCACTTCATGTCCTCCTCAGTTTTAGCAAGCAAGGTTATGTCATTTGCATAATGCAGGTTGTTGATGAATCTTCCTCCAATCCTGATGCCACATTTCTCCTCATATATAGCCCAGCCTCCCAGATAATCTGTTCTGCATATAGATTGAAAAGGTATGGTGACAGAATACATCCCTGGCATACACCCATCCCAATTTTGAACCATACAGTGTTTCCTTGCTCTTTTTCTGATGACTGCCTCTTGGTTCAAGTATAGGTTACACATTAAGTACAATCAATGTTCTAGGATTCCCATTTTTCTCAGAGTCAGCCACAGTTTGTTGTGATCCACAC
>NW_006399809.1:16044952-16048315 GCF_000299155.1 Elephantulus edwardii | reverse complement strand
TTGTACATAGGGTCACTATCTGTTGCAATCAACTCAACAGCACATAACAACAGGAGTAGCAGCCTTCTAGTTTTCTCAGTAAGAACAATATTGAAGAGATGGAAGTGGATGGTATCACAAAGCCACAATTCTGTCATTTACTGTTGAAAAAAAAACAATCTTGGAGACAGGAGTTGCAAAGAAAAAAACCAAATTGTACTTTATGAAGAAAAGTGTGGCATCAGAATTAGAAGAAGACTCACCAACAACTTGCATTATGCAGATGATACAACCTACTTTGCCAACAAAGATGAGGACTCAGTAGCCTTCAATATGGATTACATCTCAACAACAAGAAAATAACAATTTCTTGTTCATAGGATGGCTGTGAGTTGTACTTAGCTCAATGGCACTTACCAACAGCAACCCATTAAAAAACGTCAGTGACTGGGGTAATTGGGATGGGTGTGTCAGAGGCAGTGCGATTGGCACAGGACAGAGCAGGGTTTAGGGCTGTTGTACATAGGGTTGCTATGAGTAGCAATCAACTCGACAGCACATAACAACAACAACAACTGATACAAGGTCAGAAGGTCTTACCTATTCTTTTACTGAAAAGGGAGTCAACCTTAGCTACAGATTGCAAAAGGGAGAGGCAAACATCAACAAAGTGCTCTGGCCTGATAAAGAATACCTCTTTCAATTGTCCTTCTATACTAAGATAATACTATAAAAGAATATTTGTAAATGGTATTTTTTAAATATTGGTTTTGACCTATTACAGGGAATTTTTTATATTTTCTATTGCGTTCTTGTCAATTGCAGACTTTATTAAACTCTAGGGTTGAACTGCCAGAGAGGTTTGTATCAGTTTTCATGCTTTTAGCCAAAAAACAAGGGGGGCAACCCCAACTTAAAATCATCTTAAATTTTAAGATAATGCATTGACACATTAAATGGGAAGAGCAAAAGTAGGGTGCTTCTACTTCCATTCTAAGCCTCACATCTACAAATACCAAACCCCTGAGAAAGAAGATAATTTCCTGTGAATATCTCTTAAGAGTCAATTAACTTCAAGAGAAACAAAACACAAAAGCATAAATAAGACCATGCTCACCGGGCTGATAGGAACTGATGGAACCTCAAAGGCTATGATTCTCAGTCACTCTTCAAACCTGGAACAAAACTCTCTCTCTTTCTCTCTCTCTTTCTCCCCCCTTCTCTCCCTCTTCCTCTCTTTCGCTCTCTCTCCCTTCCCCCCTCCCGTCTTACTCTCTCACTCTCTCCCTTTCTCATACATACAGTTCCACTTTTAGCCTAAGAAGAGACTGAAATAGACAATGATGTATGTGGTACTGTTTTCCTACCTGAAAACAAAAGGATTGGATAATTTTAATAAAGTTATCCCACTGAGTGGCCCTCCTGAGAAATCTCATCCTTCCCTCACCAGGGAAATGTGAACTGGGATTATTCTCTCATCTCCTGGAGGATCTTAAAGCCCACATAAAATCCTTTTCTCACCTAAGAAAGTCTTAGCAACAATTTCTTTGGTTTCATGTTAACCACTGGGTATTAATTTCATTCACTCATAGGCATTTAATGGGTGCCTACACACCATCAGGAGGAGCTCTGGTGGCCTAGTGGTAAGAAACAGCACTACAATTCCAAAGGCACGCAGTTCTAATCCACTAGCTGCTCTGTGAGAAAAGGATGGGCAATATCCTCACATGTGATTTACCGCCTCTGAAAACTCGCTGAAGCATCATCTACAGGTCAGTTCTGACTCAACAGTTTACAAAAGTGTCAGAGAAAGCTCTGGTGGCCTAGTGGTAAGGAATTACACTGCTAACCCAAAGTCACATGGTTAGAATGCATCAGCTTCTCCGCAGGAGAAAGATGGGCAATCTCCTCCTGTGCATTTTACAGCCTATGAAAACTATGAGTCAGTTTTAACTCAATAGCACATAAAAACAATAAGACCACAACTTCAAACCTTGTGAAAAGCAGAAAGATTACAAATATAGGGCCTGATCAGGAATCTTTGTCTTGCCCCAATCTCTCGTGTCCCTGTTCCTCTTTTAATCCACACAGATTCCACTCTAGAACACGTATGAACCCGCAGGTCGGTTTCAGCTGGCGGTTACAGTTGGCATCCAACGTAGATTTTTAGAGAACGGAATCGATATGTGTTGGACACTGCGTGGATAATAGAAAGAAAGAAGGACTGGCCAGTCGATGAATAAGAGATTGCCACGGAATTACTCGCACCGTGGGAGGATCTCGGAGGACCAACGGTTGGAACACTACCTCGCTTGGAGACTGGTCACCTCTTCATACATGGTCCTGGACTTCCTATGAAAAGATTTGTGAGAGGAATGTGGACTATTGATATGAAGAACCTTCAAACTGAATTGTGGAAATTAGTATCTAGTATGGATTCGATAAATATTTCCTGTGTCCCAAAAGATAAATGTAAGGGAGATAATGTCACAAGTGACAGTCATGTTTTGAGTACCTAAACCATATGTTTTATTAATTGGTAATAATGTGATCACTGATGATTATCCTAAAAATAATGTCAGTTGTTCTCATTGCAAAATCTCTAACTGTATCAGCTCTATTACCAAGGATGATTCGGTTGTTTTTCTAAAAAATCCTCCTCTTGTTATGATATTTGGTATGATAATAGCTTGCAAATTTTAAGAGTTATATAAGTTGTTATAAGAAAAAAAAAAGATTACAAATATGGACAAGATCTGACCCCACCTTCAAAGAGCCTCATGTAAAGAAAATTTTCTATTTATTGTATTAAATTAGAAAGTATCAAAGGACTTGCTATTGAGTCTGGCACCTGTACATTGGTGTGAATGTTAGTTCCTTTTTTCTTTCCCTTGTTTTGGTTAACCCCATGTACAACAGAACACAATTGCCCAATTCTGTGGTATCCTCATAATCTCTGTTGAGTTTGAACCTATTGTTCCAATTATTCTGTCAACTCATTGGGTCTTCCTTTTTGTCAATGATCTTCTACTTTCCCAAGTACAATATCCTTTTCCAGGGACTGGCCCCTACTAATAACATTCAAAGTATATGTTGTGCTAAGGTCTCTCTGTCCTTGCCTCTAAGGATCACCTTGGCTTCCCTTTCCCCCCAAGACAGATTTGTTCTTTTGGCAGTCCATGGTCTATCCAATATCCTTAGCCAACACGACAATTCAGAGGCATCAAATCTTCTCTCGCCTTCCTTATTCACTGCCCAACTTTCACATGTATATGAAGCAATTAAAAATACCATGTTGTTGTTATGCAGTTATGTGCCATCGAGTAGCTTGCGACTCATAGTAACCCTATGTACAACATCCCTAAACTCTGCTCTGTCCTGTGC
>NW_006399809.1:16043025-16044194 GCF_000299155.1 Elephantulus edwardii | reverse complement strand
ATAGAGCTCAGCCTCCCGGATATGTATAAAAATACCATGGTTTCTTTCTTTTAATATTCTCTAAGTGCTTTTATGGAAATTCACTTGTTAAATTCTCACATCTAGCCAGATCCCTTACTTCATCTTTAAATTACTTCCTGTGACCTTTTCCTCCTGTCCCACCTGAGTCCCTCCTCCTGGTCCTCCAGGACCCCTTGACAGGAAATAAACCTCTTAAGACACCCCATAGGCCCAGAAGCTCAGGCATTTCCTCCAGTATAATTTTTCCTAGTAACTCAGTCATCCCTCTTTGTCATGGTGGCAGAGTAGCATAGCTGAGAGCACTGAATTAGCTCAGGCTGAGTTCCTTAAACAAGTCAAATCCACTCCCTGAGCCTAGGTGTCCTTATCCAGGAAGTAAGGGCACAGGGCCTAATTGATACCGTAAGCACCATTCCCTCCAATTTATCAAATGTGATCTGAGAAGCCACATATCTCAATGCAAGCTCAGCATCTTCAAGCACACAGACAGAGGGGAGGGGAGTCCTTATATATTTTATTTTCCTAACAGAGATGTCAAGTGGGGTGAAAGAAACTCAGTGCCAGTCTCCTTTGTAAGAGCGCATTTGTTGTCACCAAAACAGTGGAAAATTCCCTAGGCAAAAGCCAGAAGGGATATTCTGTAAGCAATGTGTCGGCACTCCTCACCTGTGGCCATGTGAACACCCAATCTGAATCCAGAACTAAGCCTGCACCGATTTGCCCCACTGAGAACACTACTTCTTCCCCAGCCTCTCATGCTGGCATACGCGTCTTCTTGCCTGACTCAGTTTTCTCCACTAATTAAATGTCACACTTCCAGCTGTAACCACCAAAGGACACCCGCCAGGCAATTCCACAGAGGGGGGAAAAGGTCTTCTCCATTTCTTATTACACTGATGAGATGTTGACTGGGAAGCTGGCTAAAACCAATGACAAATAACAAAGTTTCTACGATGATGTGTTAATGGGATGTATGGCCCAAGATATAGCAATTATGAGACAAAAGGAATTAACTCTTGTCCTGAGTGACAGGAGTCAGGAGAGCCCTTGAACCACATATCCATGATTCACCACCTTTAGGGTCTTTGATCTTCCAGTCTAGCTAATTTTTCTCTATTTTATAGAAAACATTCTTTTTTTTTTCTATA
>NW_006399809.1:16039552-16040964 GCF_000299155.1 Elephantulus edwardii | reverse complement strand
ATTAAATGTGTAAATTGCTTTTGGTAGTATTGCCATTTTCACAACATTGAGTCTTCCTATCCATGAGCAAGGGATATTCTTCCAATTTTCAAGATCTCTTTTTGTTTCTTGTAGTAATGTTTTGTAATTTTCTTGGAAAAGGTCCTTTGTACTTCTGGTTAAATTTATTCCCAAGTATAGAAAACATTCTTGAGGCCTGTCACAATTCTTTCTGGAAAGTGGTGAGACACAGATTTAGAAGTCAAATAGCAGCTTCTGGCCAATGATGAGTCAAGGTAGGGACCCAGATTCATTCTCACATGGATAAAGGGAGTTATTTGAGTTATTTGAGTATGTCTAGGGACTCCCTAAAGACCCCAAAAGAGTAAGTGATGTCTTCCACACTAAACCATTATTTCTCTGGATTGACTTTACACCTTGATCATTGAAACAGAAAAGGAGAACATAGCATGGAGAACAGGTAGAGCCAGAGCTTTAGAATATTCCACCCCAGGCTCCCCACAAGCTGTCACAGCATAATAAATTACAAACATACCACACACAACAATGATGGGGTGGCTGATGGCTGGAGTGAACACATCTGAGCCTTTAAGATTTAATCTGTCCACTGGATGCTGGCTGATTTCCTCAAACACTGAAATATATACAACAAAGACTGAGAGATTGAGTGTTGGAAGAAGCCCAAACATCTAAGTCAATTCTCATTTTATATATATAAAATGAAGTCCCTAAGCTTACACAGACACATGGAAACAAACTGAGGTGTTCTGATTGTCTATCCATTCCCTTCCAAACTGTTCCTCTGCCCGCTCTGCCAGTGGGTGACTGAGAGTCCTGGGAGCATGGAAGTCCTATAAAGGGAAATCCCCTGCCCTGAAAATATAGAGGTCAAAGAACCAGCTCCTTTTACTCTTCCAAATAATGCCTTTCCTCTTTAGAATGTATGCGTATAGTGCGAGTGAGGAGGGAGTGGGTGTTGGTGCAGGATGAGTTAGAATTAGTTCAGACATGGCCATTGTGTTTTCCTGGAAAGTATTCCCATTTTATGTCTTCTCTTAAAAAAAATTATATGATCTACAACCAGGAGAAGATAAAATACATGAATGGGACCTTCTAAGAATCAAATCCCTATGCACACCCAAAAACTTCTCCACCATGGTAAAAAGGGAAGACACAGACTGGGAAAAAGTACTTGGGAATGGAATGTCAGATAAGGGACTTATATCTAGAATTTATAAAATACTTGAGCACCACAAAAAGATAAAGGTAAATAATTCAATTGAAAAATGGGCACCATTTTTCTTCATTTCTTCACCAAAGATGACATTCAGATGGCCAACAAGCACATGAAGAAATGTTCAAAATCCCTAGCTCTAAGAGAGATGCAAATCAAAACAACTATGAGATATCAT
>NW_006399809.1:16028070-16036292 GCF_000299155.1 Elephantulus edwardii | reverse complement strand
CATATATTCCTTTTAAACAATTTTCTCCCTCATCTGTTTCATATCCACATTATTCTTGAAGATAAGATATTTTTGTCTTCTCTTGTAGAAAATATATATATGAATGAAAAGCAGATTCCTCTTTTTCCAAGAAAAAAATGTACAAACAGTAGTGTTGACTCTGTCAATGATAATAATATAATTTAATAGAACAAATACATCTTGGGGAAAGCTCAGCCAAGAGTACCCTTTGGAAACAAAGATGATAAAGCTTCACCTCACACACTTTGGGCATGTTGCTAGAAGGGGCTACTCCTTGGAGAGGGACATGATGCTTGGAAAGGCAGAGGGTTGGTGAAGAAGACCCTTAACCAGGTGAGTTGACACAGTAACTGTCACAATGGGCTCTAATGTGTCAGAAAGTGTAAGGATGGAACAGGATAGGACAGGGTTCAGATCTGTTGTTCATACGGTTGCTATGAGTCGTACTGGACTCAACAGCACCTAACAACAACATATCACACTGGGAGACATGACTAACTTTAAACACAGCTTCTAGGGAAAGCTAAAAATTGCATCCATTCTTTTTAATCTTGTTTAAACAATTCATTGCATGTGTCCACAGTACCCTCTGGTGGTCACTTGTTGTCATGATTTTTTTTTTTTTTTTACTTCTTAAATTCAAGCACTAAAACTGAAGTTTGGTTTGTGACAAACTTAAGGCAAAGCAGATTGTCTGTTTCCTGGCTCGTTTCTGTTCCAGCCTCATGTCCACTCTCCTCACACTCCTGACTGAAACAGAACATGAATTTGGGAATCAGGTTCACTTGAGACAATGTGCTGACCCCACCATTTAACTGTCAATGAGCTTCCAGTTATGGGACTCACAGAAAACCAAGACCTGCTGGAGTTCCCCAGCCTTCCGACCTAACCTTCCCTGTTCATGGTCAAAATCCCAAAGGCCAGTTGACCACTGGAGTGCCCTTGTGGCTGCTGAGGACAGATGTGATAGGCTGAAATACAGAGGAGGAAAACAGAGGAGGTTGCTGTATTAGCGCAGATTTAAAGGCCACTTCTATACTTGAGTTCTGAGCCAACTGGAGTTTTTAAAAGTAGCAAATAGGGGTCAAAATATAGTTCTTATTACTAATATTGTTTAAGTACTTGGTGTATCTTTTCTTCTTGAACTGTTAACCTCTTAGAACTACAGAAATACTTAGATTTACATTTAGTGGACTTGAACTGAGCTTTTCAATGCAGCTGCATCATTTCATATTCCCACTAGTAAAAGATGTTGTTGTTGTTGTTATGTGCCATTGAGTCACTTGTGACTTACAGTGACCCTATGTACAACAGCTCTGAATCTTGCCTCTATCCTGAGCCAACTTGATTTTCTCTGACACACGTACCCCCACTACCCCAGTAAGGTCCCATTCATTAATTTTCTCCTCTCCAGATTGTGTATTTCTGGCTGTATTTGGCAGTCTCTTTATACCATAGACTAGGCTGTCTAAGCTTGATACCAGTTTGTCTCTGATGAACTTTATGGTTTTGGGCTATCCACCTTGAGTTGATTTTTGTGTATGGTGTGAGATGTGGATACTGTTTCTGCTCTCTGCAGGTGGCAGTCATGTTTTGCCAGCATCTTTTAATTTTTCATTTCCCCATTTGATAAATTTTATTTCCTTGTTGAATATCAGTTGACCATAGACAACTGGATCCATTTTTGGGTTCTCAATTCTGTTCCATTTGTCTATGTGCCTTTTATTGTACCAGTACCATGTTGTTTAGTTAACTCCTGCTGTGTACGATTTTAGGGTCAGGGAGTGCTATGCCTTCCACTTCATTTTTGTTTTTCAGAATTTCTTTGCTTATTCAGGGTCTCTTTCCTCTCCAAATAAACTTGACAATTCAAGATTGGATACTTTTGCTGGTAGATGCTAATACCGGACAAAGTTATTGGGGCAACTATCAAAATCTGCCTGCATAAATCTTCTAAGTGAAGAGTATGTGAAAGTTCTCTTTGGTATTCTTGTTAATTTTTCTTCTGCAAATTTGAAGATGTTTCAAAATAAAAATTTTCAAATCAAATGTCCAAGTACAGACCTTCTTATTTTTCATTTAAATTCATTTCATAGACTTTTTTCTCAATTACAATCATAAAAGATGGCCCATTCTCTTTCCATTCAGGGGCCATATTTTTTTCATGATAAATAAAAATTCATTATCTACTGTGGCTTAAGATGCAACTTGGGGTCCTGAAATCTAAAGAAAGCTATGATTAAAACTTATATTATTAGTAAGTTCAGAATGAAACCGAGCTCAAATAAGAAATCACTCTTATGCCTATGACAAACCACACAAATCCAAGGCTGCCCATCCACAGTTCTCTCCCAAGTTCTGTCCAAGTTCCTGGAGACAAGGATTTGGACAAGAGATGTATCACTGCCGGCCAAAATACAGCAATAACAATTAAGTGCAGAACTCACTAGTATTCTAAGACACAGTTTAGCTGTCTTGCAGATTAAATTCAAGTACTAGTATATAAAAACTTACCTTACAAATATCTGTATTTTTTTACATATTATCAGACTCTGCTATAATCAAGTTCTTGTTTCAGTCACATGTTATTAAACAGCTGCACTGATGGCAGCCCGAACTCTAAGGCACATGTGTGTGGGTGTTTGTGTGTGTGTTGTGTACCATAAAGACAGACCTGACCCATAGCTGACCCTCCAACAGGTTTTCAGAAGCAGTTAATGACATGGGAAGACTGCTTATCTTTCTCCCATGGAGCAGCTGGTGGATCTGAACCATGTACTTTTGGGGTGTCGGCTTAACTCCTTACCACTAGGCCACCAGACCTCCCCAAGGCCAAGGTTGTGTTTCTCAAAATTTTGTGGAGAACAGAATCACTTGGCGAACTTGATAAACTAGTGGCCCATGATCTTGTCGATTTCAACTAGTCTGGAGGTCTCTGTCCCCTCACAGCTCTCCAGGACAATCAGTACTGGTTTTAAAGCACAGATTAAGGCGAATCTGCCAAGTCATCAATACTTGAACAGGTCTGCCTTTAAAACTGAGGCCCCACCCTTGTTCAAAGGCCTACTGAATATATCTATCTCAACAGAAATTAAAACTTGTATAAAAACTGCCACTCACCAGCAACCTGCTAGAATCCATAATCGTACCATTTTCTCAATTTTAACCTGTCATTGGTAGACAGTGCAGGTAAAAAACCTTACCGGATACTGGAGGGTCCAATCAATACACTCTCATCAGTGGTTTCACTCAGGTGCAAACTGAGGTATTCATTTCCAAGCCCTTCTTCACTTGGTTTACATCACATCTAACACGTGTCACTTCCAGCACCGACTCCTTTAACACCCTTCTCACATTCCTATCACTTAAAACCCTGCTCTTAATTAGGGTCCATTTCTACCTTGGCGTATTTGGCAGTATAAGTAGACATTTTTGTCACAACTGTAGGACATTATCCTCATTTGGAGGTTAAAGATCAGGAATGTTACTGAACACATTACACAGTGGTAAGACATCCACTCAAGCTAAGACTTATTTAGACCAAAATGTCAATAATGCTACAACTGAGAAATCCTGATTTGGAAAAACTAACATATAAAAGTGTAAGCAAATGAAGCCACACCATCTTTATTACTCCTAAAAAACAGAATTTATATCTGCAGGGCTATGAGTTTTATATTACTGAACCCCAGATTTAAACTCATCCACCTAACCATAAACTAGACTCTCAATACTTCTGATGGTGGCAAATGCTTTTCTCTTCTTAAAGAGCCTGTTTTCTAAGCACAAAATTACAATAATGCCATAGGACCATTTTAAGGATTAAATGAGATTTAACTTAAAACCTTATCTCAATGGCCAGCACAAAACGCTCAATGGAAAAACACTGACTTCCTCCATTCTCTAGCTCTTTCTCAGTTAAGAAGACTGTGAAACTCTGTTCCTAAGAAAGCACTAATGGACAGAAGCGTATCTTCTACATCCTAGATATGAGTAGACTTTAGCATCAGGAAGAAAAAAATACCTGAATCGGCATCACCAATATACTACCATTGTTGTTGTGTGCTGCAGAGTCAGAACCGACTTATTGCTGACCCTCCAGAGGCAGTAAATCTCACCAAAGGAGATTATTCATTTGCTCATGCAAGGCAGCTGGTAGATTTTAATCACCTGGCTTTGAGTTTGCGGCACAACACTTTACCACTAAGCCACCAGAGTTCCATGACATACTACTGTTGATGTTGTTTGCCACTGAGTTGGAACCAATTCACAGGTGACCCTCCACAGTGTTTTCAGAGTCAGTTAATCACACGAGTGAAGGCTGTCCATCCTTCTCCCACGAAGCATCTGGTGGATTCAAACCAAGAGCCTTTGGAAATGCAGCACAGCTTCTTACCACTAGGCCACCACAGCTCCCTAGGAGATAATTAAGTCTTAACAAAAAACAGACTCCTCTTCTATAATGGCCAACCATAACAGCTGACAAAAGTACTTAAAAAGTACCAAGTATTATCTTTAAACATGCAGTTAACCTCTTTACATCACAAGAACATGAAATAAAATGAGAGAAGAGACAACTACATGTAGTTGTTTACTTGTTTATGTTTAAAAACAGAACATACTAATCAACCAACTATACTCAATTCCAGTAAGACATGACTTCCCGGATCAAAAATTCTTCAAGGGTAAATAGATGTTGAAACCCTAAAAGCATTTATGTACCTGGCTTTAAAATAAGTACACAACTACAGTTTACACCACTATTTCTCACCTCTCATTTAAGTTGCTTCTTGAGATCAGGAACAAAAGAAAAATTCTATTGTCAAAGCTAAACTATTTAAAGATATTTTTCATTAGTAGTGTCAGAAATCTGTCATAACACATCTAAAGCAACCCATCCTTCCACTCAAAGATGTAATCAAATCAATTACTAATTTGTGTGTCCAAGTTAATTGGGCTTTCAATAGCTAAATTACAGAAGCAGGTAACCAGGCCTTTCTTCCAAGGTGACTCTGGGCAACATTAGCCTCTAATCTTGTTAACAACCAAGTACATTAAACATTTGCCCTACCATTATTTTATCTAATAAAGTCTCAGATCATATTGCTTCTTTCAACTAGTGCACAAGTTGAAATCTACAAAGTTATCACGGGCTCTTAATACAAATACGTTCTTAAAACCAACTTAAAACCAACTCACAGCTTAACCTCTAGCAGGTTGTTGGGGGTTTTTTTGAATGATCACTTTCATTTTGATTAAAGGTTACTCAATGAAAATTCACTGCCATTCAGTTGACTATAATGCATAGATGCCCTTTAAGACACAGTAGAACTGTCTCACAGGGTTTTCTTTTGGGTTTTTTTCCATTCATTGTTGCTTTTTTTCCCCCTCCCCACTATTTTTGTTGATTTTTAAGGTGAGAAAAAATTTTATTTAGAATTAGCCAGCTGGACTCAGTTTAGATGATCCCCATTTTGTTGGTAACAACCAAAGCATCATAGTCAAGAGCAGGTTGAACATAGGCCTTCTTCTCTCCATCAGGCCTAATCAAGTTGTTGACCTTAGCCACATCAATGTCACAGAGCTTCTTTACAACTTAATTTGGTGCTTGTTGGCCTTGACATCCACAATGAACACAAGTGTGTTATCTTCTATCTTCTTCATGGCTGACTCAGCGGTCAGGGGAAACTTGATGATGGCATAGTGCTCTTACATATATGGTCATGATGCACACTGGAGATAACATTGAATTACAGGGTTTTGGCAAAGATTTGAGACTTTGTCTAGTTTAATGACAACATAGCAGATGCTCAATAAATGCTCTTTTCTCTCCCCTCTTTTCCCCCTCTTTTGTTCCTTTTGTTTATGTAACCATAAATTATTAAAGGTAGTTAGGACGGCTTCAGACCTGTTTGTTCTCTTGGCAGTATACGGTGTGTTAAGTTTTCTCCTGCACCATAGCTCAAAGGCATGGATTCTTCTGCTGTCACCCTTAGTCATTGTTCAGCTCTCAGATGTGTAGCAAGCATATAAAAAGACTATGGCTTGGATTAGGTGCACCTTAATCTTTTCTGGAGAGGGTGATCCTAGATTGTTCCTTGGAGTCAAGGATTTTGAAACTCTGTCACACATATTTTGAGTATGTTGTAAGGAGAGGCCAGACCTTGGAAAAGGACATCATGCTTGGAAGGGTAGAAGATCAGGGTAAGAGAGGAAGACCGTGGATGGGATGGGATGGATTGACACAGACTGTGGCAGTGGGATCAGATGTGTCAGAGATGGTGAGGTTGGCTCAGGATAAGGCAAGGTTCAAAGACGTTCATAGGGTTGCATTAAGCTATAGTCGACAGAACATAACAATGATGGCTTAGTAATAAGGGGATGCACAGTTTCCAGGAAGCTCAAGTGACTCAGTGATAAGGAGTTGCGCTTCCAACCTAAAAGTGTATGATTTGAATCTACCAGCTGCTCTGTAGGAGAATGGTGTAGTCACTTCTGAGCAATTTACTCCCTCTTAAAATCTGCTGGAGGCCTTTCTACAAAGATGGCACTGAAAGTGAAGAAGGAAGCCCCTGCCACTCACAAAACTGAAGCGAAAGCAAAGACAGTAAAGGCCAAGAAGGCAGTCTTGAAGAACAGCCACATAAAAAGGAAGATCCACTGGTCACTCACCTTCCAGCAGCCTAAGACATTGAGATTCCAGATAACCCTGAAGAGCACCCCCAGGAGAAACAAGCTTGACCACTGAACTGCCCCATAGGGATTTCAAGGCCATAAATCTTTATGGATGTAAATTGCCTCATCTTTCTCCTACAGAGCACTGGGTAGATTTAAACTGCCAATCTTTCAGTTAGTAGTTTAATTAATTAATTAATTAATGCATTGCAACCCCCAAAGCTCCTTAACATGCTATATTGTCATCAAGTCATAGTGACACTCTACCAGTAGCTAGAAATCTTTATGAGAGGAGACTGTCCATCTTCTTCCACGAAGCAGCTGGATTCATTTCACCGACTACTAGATAGCAGCACAATATACAATGAACTAAGTCTCCAGAGCATCCTAACAGCCTTACAGGCAAGTATTAATCTCATTTCACCTATGAGAAAACCGAGATTCAGACAGGTTACTTGAAAAATAAAACTGGATTCTTTTTTAATGTGAAAACACTACAATTCCAGTTGGATTCTAGATTGAAATTTAACATAAACCAAACCAAACTGCTTAAAAAAACAGAAAATATAATCAGAATGATGAGGGCTATTCTAACCCAAGTATATCCAAGACAAAAACCACAAAAGATAAGATGAACATTACATCAAAATATGTCAAAAAACTAACATTAAAAGGAAAACTACAAACTGAGAAAAATATTATAAAACTCTGAGTAACTTCTTGAGATTCCTCAAAAATTATCAAGAAAAAAAACAAACACCTCATTGGCAGAAGACTCAAGTAATTCACAAAATGCAATGAGTTCAAAATTAAGAAAATTTAAAACATACCAGGTTTTGCCTATCAGTATGACAAAGAATGGCAGAAGGGTGAATAGACCATAGTAAAAAAGACACAAAGGGTACTATCAAAAATTGCTGGTTAAGAGTGTAGGTAGCTTCAAATTTTTTTTTGCTGAAAACATGACAGCATAAATGCTTTGACTCATCCTAATTTAAAATGTCTAGATTTAGACTATAGCGATCAGTAATAGGAATAGTCAAGTAATTCGCAACAAATACTTTATTGAGAACACTAAGGACGTCTTAAAATGTTGAATATTTGATATGGAACAATGCTTTCCATTTAAATTCAAAAGAGGATTTAAATTATGGTTACAAAACAGTATGTTCAAGAATGAGTTTTAAAATAAAAATTATAGTGAGAAAGTCTAAGAAAATGTACAGCAAAATGTAATCAATTTTTTTCTTTTTACTTCACTGCTCTTGTACATGTATATATGAGCTGTACATTTTATTGGCTTTTAATATAGGTTAACAGGATTTGGGTTCAGTAGAAAACACCTTCAATGCCTTGTTCTGAACTTAATTTTGCTAGTAATCACCTCTAAGTGTTTTAAATACACGTGCTCAAAATCAAAGCTCATTTTGTTTGGAGCAATTCTAGTTTGAGAATCAAATCATCAAATAAATGACAAAGCAAATGAGCATAAAATGTGAGGAAAACAAGTGACAAAATAACCACAA
>NW_006399809.1:16022157-16027895 GCF_000299155.1 Elephantulus edwardii | reverse complement strand
AAAAAAAAAATCCATTTTGTTGCCTTTATAAAACAAAATAGGAGCTAGCAATCAGTCAAGAAAATCCACTCATACTTCAGGTCCTTCTCCTCCAGGAACCAGCTAAATAAGGGGAAAATAGAATTTATTAGCAACACCACAACATCACGTAAAAACCCATACTCATCCATCAAAGCCACCACTATCTATATCCACCTCCCACACATTCCCAATTTCTCCAAGTTGTCAATAAAAAACAAACCAAAATCATGACTGGGCCTGCAGCACCATTGCTGTAGGTTTTCTAAGGCTGTAATCTCTATTGAGCCACATCCTTCCCCCAGGGAGTAAATAGATGGGTTCAAACTGCTGACCATTTGGTTAAGCAAATGAATACTGTTTACAGTTCTCAACCACATCATCACCTAATACAGTGTCTTGACAGTGATTTAGCATGAAAACAAACAAAAATGTTTTGGGCCGGTGCTATATGCAATAATTTGGCTTTGGTACCTTACCCCCCATAACATCCCTTTTGTGTCTTAAAGCACAACTGGGCCAAAGGTATTTAGTCAAGTAAACAGGATAGTGAATGAGTTCTATAAAACTAGCCCATAAAACTGGGCTCTTAATTCACTGTCACAGAGTCAAAAACCAACCCATAGCTGACCCTCCATGAGGTTTTCAGAGGATGTAAATCACACAGGAGACAGCTCATCTTTCTCTTTCTCGCTCAGAAGGGCTGTCAGATTTGAATCATCAAACAGGAACTACCTTTGGATTAGCAGTGCAGTTCCCCATGGACTACACTACCAGAGCATAAAGCAATGTTTCTTACCATTGTTATATTATTTCCATTGAGCAGAATCTGATCTAATTTAGTAATTCTTCTTCCTTCTGGTGTGATTTCACTAAATCAATAAAATAGTTAGGTTAAAAAGTGGTAACAAAAAGCCAACACTTCTGAACTACTATTGCCAACCCTAAAAAGGTTCTTTTTCTACATTAACAAATGTGAGGTTTGACAATTATGTCTAAAACTGTCAAAAGACAAAGGCTGCCATAGGGTAATGAGTATTTTCCCTAAAGAAGAGTAATGGGCCAAATTTCTCCATAATCTGATCTTCATGAAAGTAACGAAAGCACATCAGATATTAAATATTTACCAACCTCACTTTTTAACCTATCTTATAGTTATCTCCATTAAGTAAAATAATCTGTAATCAATTTCATTTTGTTTCGGGTTTTTGGCTTTTTTTATTTTATTTTACTACTTTGTGAGTACCATCAAACTGGATCTGACTGGCACAGGAGGAGATTACCACTCCTTCTCCAGCAGACCATCTTGTGGTTTTGAACCTCTGGGATTGCAGTGCAACTTCTTGCCACTAGGCCACCAGAGCTCCCTTAATCAATTTAATTTTGAAAGCAAGGATATATGGTCATGATCTTATGACTAACCCAAGTGAGCGATCATTTATACTTTACACAGATCTTGTTGCTGATTGCCTTGAAGTCCAGCATAACTCACAGCAACCCAATGAACAAAAGGCCCGAAGCCTTTCTATAACTGTCAGCATTTATCAAACTTCATAGAGTTTACAGAGGTCTGTTGTTTAGGAAGTGGATGCCACTCCTGCTTCAATGCTCTTACTATCATTTCCTTGATTTGATCTGAGTAGTTTTAAGCACCATTCACCTTAAAGACTTATCTCATCAAAATTTCCTAGCAATGAAGTAATAATTAAACTAAAGTAAAAATTTGTATCAGCAGGTAAAGTATCTATTTGTGTGTGTGAGAGAATGAGTGTGTGTGTGAGAGTGTGTGTGTGAGAGTGTGTGTGTGTGTGTGTGTGTGTGTGTGCACAGTCAAATCAGATCTGACTGGTACAGGAGATTGTCCCTCCTTTTCCAGCAGACTACCTGATGGATTCGAACCATGTACCTCTGAGATTGCAGTGCAGCTTCTTGCCACTAGGCCACCAGAGCTAGCCTAAAATATCTATTTTTAAGGTAATGCCAAGTCAATGTTTTCCCAGAAATTATTTTACTGATTCAACAATTAAAACTTCCTTAAATTAAGATTGATATTCCCCTAAACTTTTTCATTTTTAACATTACTTACAACTCAGTGACATCTTCCAAGACCATATCTGAAATTTTGTGTTAAGAAAATAAATCTATCAAGTCAAATTTATATTTTCTGCCTTTGTTCAATTTTACCATAACAACACAATTGTTTCAATGATAAACTTTGTTATTGATGGAAATGTTATCTTCTGTCAGTACACTGTTATGTCTCATGGAGTCTCTTGCGACTCACAGTATCCCTATGCACAACAGCTCTGAACCCTGTTCTATCTTGAACCAACCTCAGTCTGACACACGTGCCCCATTACCCCAGTCACTGAATTAATCCATCTCATCAAGGGTTTTCCTCTCTTGCACCATCCCTCCACCCTCCCAAGCAAGACGTCCCTCTCCAAGTATGGTTCCCCTTTGCAACATGCCCAAAGTATGTCAGATGGAGCTTCAGAATACTTGCCTCCAAGGATCAGCCTGGTCTCTCTAAAATGCTATAAAAGTCCTCTAAGTGAACTGATTGCTATTGTAATAATAAAAAAGTACTGACTACTTACAGTTCTTACTTTATACCTAACAAAAACCTATACCACCACCATCTTTTAAAAGGATACTGACAAAGTCATCAAAACCTAGAAGCGTACCAACGATTTCCTTATCACTCTTCATCACAATATGAATCCTTGATCCTATACATTTGTCCACAAGTTCTGTGGGTAAGAGAAAAAGAAAGAAAAGGATTACTCCAGTCATTCATTATTTCAAAAACCTACTACAAACAGTAAAAGATAAACCAGGGCAAATACTGAGTCAACAACTCTAGCTGTTAGGACTGAAAATATCTGTTCGATCATTACTTTTAACAGAAAAGGGTGGGGTTTTTTTTATTTTATTAATTTTAATTAAAGTTTACAGAGACTCATTCCATTCATTCATGGTTGCACTTTCTCCCTGCTCACTCCCTCCTCCCCAATTCGCTCTTCTCTTTGAAAATAAAAGATTTCGTTATTATACAATCCCTCTCCCTAAGTACACTCCACTGTGTAGCCTTCATTCTGGACTCCTGTCATGACAGTAATACCTAATCATAATCATATATCCCTTTTAAACAGTTCTCTCCCTCATCTGTTTCAACTATTTTCATCAGTATACGTTATTTATCCCATCTTTCTCAGTCTTCCCTCAACCCTGATGTTAATCCTGTTTTACAACAGTGGCCCTATGCAGTATTTGTCCTTTTGTGACTGAGATATTTCATTCAGAATAATGTCCTCCAGGGTCAACCATTTTGTTTATTTCATGAGTTCCTTGTTTTTCAATGCTTCATAGTATTTCATTGTGTGAATATACCAGAGCTTCTCTATCCATTTGTTTGGTGATGGGCACTTGGGTTGTTTCCAGCTCTTGGCTATTGTGAACAAAGCCACAATAAACATGGGTGTGCATATATCTACTTGGGTGGCAGTTATGGTTTAAGGTATATTCCCAGTAGTGGAACTGCTGGGTCAAATGGTATTTCTATTTGCAACTTTTTGAGAAAGTGCCATACGGCCTTCCATAGTGGTTGCACCATTTTACACTCCCACCAACAGTAAATAAGGGTTCCACAACCTCACCAGCATTTGTTGTTTGTTGTTTTGTTAAATTTTGCTGTTCTTACTGGGGTGAGATGATATCTCATAGTTGTTTAGACAGAAAAGTTTTCTGAGAGCCACTTACCTCTTCTTTAATAGCAATTTGCCCCTGCTATGGTTGCATATTTTAGATTATCTGATTAATATATGCAAACCCCATTTAGACACTAGCTCCATGAGGGGGAGAGACCGTGCTTGGTTTTGATCAACACATAACCCCAAGGAACAGTTCGGGTAGACAGACTGGGCACTCAGAAAGAGCTTGTCAAGGTGGGGGGGGACACTCTCAAACTGCAGCCTTGTCTATTAATCACTTTTCACCAGCCACAAAATATTAGAGATGAGACAGGCATAATTAATCTCTGCCAGAGGCTCCTTTATGTCACTATCTGCATCACTTAACTAAGTCTACCTTCTAAACAGCAACTTAAACATCTACTTTGCCAGTTTCATGGCAAATATGATGTTTATTTGCTCAGTATCTATTCTTCCCACTGTTCTCTGTGTTATGTGAAAGCAATGATCGTGATTTAAACGGGCTGCTGAATAGTGTTGTTAGATGCTCAAGAATCACTTGCTAAATCAAAGTACGGAAGGCAGGGCTAGTTTTCCGAGTCTTCGTTCAAGTCACAACGGAGCCTCAATAAGTTGCAGGGCAAACTACAAGTTCTACGCCGAGAAATGTAAATCCCATGTTTGAGGGGATAGGGAAGGTTGCCACCCAAGGCACAAAAAATGTCAGCTCTCAACAAAGAGGTGGCGTGAAGTGTTCATTTCATTAAGAGTAGACCCTTCTCCAGTGACTGTTCGGTTTCGGGAGTCAAGTTCCCGCCTGCAGCAAACCTACCACGCTGAGGCAGGAGCGTCCAGGGGCCACAAACTCGGAGCCTAGAGACCAGTGGCAAAGATAAAACAGTTGGCCCGATACATCCCTCCCACACTCTGCCACCTCGGCCTGCAGTGTCTCCACCCGCAGCCCTCGCTCGCGCCTCGTACAAAGATTACCTAGCGGTAGTAGTTGCGAAGGGTTGGTGGTAGCGTTAGCCGCCATGGCTACGCCGGAAGTGGCCTGCGTCTATCGGCGTCCAGACGGCGAGTTTCAAAGAGCGCGCTTCCGCTTTCTTCCTCTGCTCGCGCAGGCTCGACCAATCTGAAGCAGAGCGAGCGATCAGGCCAAGGCTCCCGCTTGGTTTTCCCTTAGGGGCTATTTACATTCCAGAAGTTCTGGTAGCTTTGTGGTAACAAGCTGAGCTGCTAATCCCTAAAACAGTCGGTTTGAATCCGCTGGCTGCTCCACGGGAGAAAGATGTGAAACTTCCTCCCGTGCGATTCACACTGCCTCTGAAAACGCGCTGGAGATTAGACAGAACTCAACAGTTTACATGCACAGTGTTCCGCTGTATCTAGAGGGATATCCATTCTTCCCCAAAAATTGGAGGGAGGTTAATTAAATATATTTCATCTTGTGAATAAATTCTGCCTCTAACCTGGGAGACCCTGGATGAGGTAATTGGGCACAGTGACTCTGGCAATGGGGCAAAATGTGTCTGAGATGGTGGGGTTTGACTCAGGACAGGGCAGGGTTCAGAGCTCTTGTTCACAGGATCGCTATGAGATGTAGTTGACCCGATAGCACATAACAACAGTAAGCTGGAAGATTTTGGAAAATAGGAAATTTTAGTCATTACATTTTCCTTTTTAAAATGGTATATTTCGGAGCTCTGGTGGCCTAGTGACGAGAAGCTGCGTTTCAATCCCAAAGAGGCATGGTTCAAATCCATCAGATGGTCCCCTGGAGAAGGAGGGGCAAACTCCTCCTGTGCCAGTCAGATCTGACTCAACGGTACACAACAAGGAAAAAAAAAATAAATTAGCACACGTTCTTTATTTCCACACACTTACTGTGTTACAAATTTTTTAAAACCTCTTAAGAGAACTTATTACTTCTTTTTAAAATGCAGTAGGTTTAAAGACAATCTCCTCCTGTACCAGTCAGATCTGATTTGACGGTACACGCATACAAAAATAATAAAATAAAATAAA
>NW_006399809.1:15984303-16022057 GCF_000299155.1 Elephantulus edwardii | reverse complement strand
TAATGTGGTGGCTTTTTGTTCTGTTGATTCAGATCGCCAACCTTTGGTTAGCAGGTTGATGCCTTATGCCCACACCACCTGTCTAATGTTTGGATGAAAGGTGATCTGCAGGTGTGGTTCAGTTCCCAGTCTCAACAGTGTCTAAAGCTAAATTCTGCAAAATTCCACCAGTATCTACCAGACCAATAAATCTGGGCTTTCTATGATTTTTTAGTTACGTTGTACATTTTTCTTCCACTCTGTCCAATACCTACTCTAGAGATCTAGAAGAGAGAAGGCAGTACTGGAAGTCAGTCACCATTTATCTCTGGCCTCAAGCTGGTGGAGGCTGTGGTTGCTGTGGCCCTAGTCCTTTGGACCAATTACTTCATTTAGTATTCGTTTTCTTCATACTCACAGCTCCAGATGGGAAGAGGCCAACAGTTGTATCTTAGATGGCTGCTCATAAGCTTTGTAGACCCCAGTTACTTCCCACCAGAGTCAAGTGTAAAAGCTCTGTATTTATGCTAGCTATATGCTAAGTTTGGAAGCAGGAGTGGCATCCACTTCGATAAAAGCTTGCATTCAGAAACTGTGAACTTGGAGAAAAGATGAACGTTTTGTGTTCAAGACTTTCATTCATAGGTTCGCTATGGATCCTCTACTACTCTAAAGCACTTAACAACAACTATAATATGCTAGGTATAGGGCCCCCAAGACTCTGGTCAAGCCAGAGTCTTAACATGTTTGGTTATGGCTGAAAAGTTTAAATAACTTTACCTCTACCTTCTACTATATACGTGAATATATTTGGGTTTTTCTTACTTTACTTAATTTGACATGTATACCATGTTATATCTATGAATGTACTTTATACTGTGTAGGGTTGGGTTTTTTTTTACTTTTTTTTTTTTTTTAATAGGGGCCTGATGGTGTGGTGGTTAAAGAACTCCGCTGCTAATTTTAAGATCTAACATTGTGAAGAATGAGAATTCCAGAAAACTTAATTGAGCTCGTGTGAAACCTAAGCTTAGACCAAGAAGTTGTACAAATAGAACAAGGGAACAGTATATGGTTTAAAGTTAAGAAGGGTGTGCATCAAGGTTGTAGCCTTTCTCCGTACTTTTCAATCTAAGCTGAGCAAATTATTCAAGAAGCTGGGCTCTATGAGGAGGAATGTGGCATCAGGATTAAAGGAAGACTTATCAATAACCTTCTCTATACAGATGACACAACCTTGCTTGCTAAAAGTTAGGAGGACATGAAGAGCTTACTGATGAAGATCCTTTGATCTTCAATATCAATTGCATCTCAATGTCAAAAAACCAAAAATTCTCCCCACTGGACCTATAGACAATATCATGATTTGTTGTTGTTGTTATGTGCCGTCGAGTCACCTGCGACTCATAGCGACCCTATGTACAACAGCCCTAAACTCCGCTCTGTCCTGTGCCAATCGCACTGTCTCTGACACTCCCATCCCAATTATCCCAGTCACTGAATCAATCCACCTCACAGAGGGCCTTCCTCTTCTGCGTTGTCCCTCCACCCTCCCAAGCATCATGTCCCTCTCTAAGGACCGGTCTCTCCTCACAACATGTCCAAAGTATGTTAGACGGAGTCTCAGAATCCTTGCCTCCAAGGAGCCACCCGGTTTAACCCTTTCCAGGACAAATCTGTTTGTTTTCCTAGCAGTCCATGGTATTCTCAATACTCTTTTCCAGCACCACAGCTCAAAGGCATCAATTCTCTTTCTATCCTCCTTGGTCATTGTCCAACTCTCTGATGCATAACAGGTGATCGCGAAGACCATGGCCTGTATCAGACGCACCTTAGTCTCCAAAGAGATACCATTGCTCTTCAGCACTTTGGAGAGGTCCCCAACAGCAGACTTTCCCATGGCAATGCACCTTTTAATTTCCTGGCTGCTGGTGCCAAGACTGTTGACTATGGAGCCAAGCAAACTAAAGCTGTGTACAATCTCAATCTCTTCACCATCCATCCTGAAGCTGCCAATTGGTCCAGTGGTGAGAATCTTTGTCTTCTTGACATTGAGCCTCAATCCATATTGTAGGCTGCAGTCCTTGACACTCTGCAGCAGGCGCTTCAGGTCCTCCTCAGTTTCAGCAAGCAGGGTTGTGTCATCCGCATAACGCAGATTATTGATAAATCGTCCACCAATCTTGACCCCACATTTCTCCTCATAGAGCCCAGCCTCCCGGATAATCTATTCTGCATATAGGTTGAACAGGTATGGAGATAGGATGCATCCCTGGCGTACGCCCTTCCCAATTTTGAACCATGCAGTGTTCCCTTGCTCTGTTCTGACGACTGCCTCCTGGTCCAAGTATATGTTTTGCATTAGAACGATCAAGTGTTCTGGGATTCCCATTCTTCTCAGAGTCAGCCATAGTTTGTTATGATCCACACAGTCAAATTCCTTTGCATAGTCAATGAAACACAGATAGACATTCCTCTGATATTCCCTGCTTTCAGCCAAGATCCATCTAACATCAGCTACAAACTGTAGACAACTTTATCTTACCTGAATCTACAGTCAATACCTTTAGTACTAGCAGTTAGGAGTTAAGAAGACATATTGATTAAGGCAAATTCCTTTTAGGGACCTTTCCAGTACTGAAGAGCAATGATATCACTTTGAAGACTAAGGCGTGGCTGATTCAGGCCATGGTCTTTTTCAATCAGTGATTAAGGATGACAGAAGAAGAATTTATGCTTTTGAGCTGTGATGTTGGAGAAGAGCGCTGAATATCCCATGGACAGCCAAAAGAACAAATAAGTACGCTCTTTGGAGACAAAGATGATAAAGCTTTGTCTTGCATACTTTAGGCATATTGCTAAGATAGGCTATTCCTTAGAGAAGGACATCATGCTTTGAAAGGTGGAGGGATGGCGGAAGAGAGGAAGTCACTCAACCAGGTGCACTGACACAGGGACACAGCAGTGGGCTCAAGTATGCGATGATAGCACAGGCTAAAACAAGGTTAAGGTTCAGATCTGCTGTTCATAGGGTCACTATGAGTGATACTCCACATGATAGCACCTAACAAGAACAAATTTTTTTTTTTACAAGAACAAATTTTGAACTCTGGAGTTGCTCTGTGGCATTAAGCTAGGACACTCTGCTCCATAAAAATCACATCCTTTGTACAACAGTGAATGAATATTTTTTTTAAAAAAAGTGAACTGCAGGAGGGAGAAAGAAAACTGTGCAACAATGAATGAATGAAAATTTTAAAAAAGTTTTTTAAAAAAAAAATCACATTCCTGGAAACCCTGCAAAGCAGCTCTATTCTGTTCTATAGGGTCACTATCAATTGGAATCCATTTGACTGCAGATCTATCTGGGTATTTTTAAACAAGCAACCACCAGATGTCACTCTAGATTATATATATATTCATGTCATATAAACTATAGTACCCCGTGCTTGTTTTGAAACTAATTCTAGCCCTGTTTGCATGGTCTGAGGCTGGTTACAAAAGGCCAAATGACTCTGACAGTTCAAATCCAGGAGAAAGATGAGCAGTCTCTTCCTGTTTAGATACACCTCCAAAACCAAGGGGAGGATTGCTAAGAGATGGAACCTACTAGATAAAACTGAATGAAAGAGATGATCCTCAAAACTCATTGCCATCAACTTGGAACAAGTCCTAACCGACCCACCAGTGGGATTTCAGAGACTATAAATCACACAGGAGGAAAGTGTCTATCTTTCTCCCACAGAGCATCTGGTGGATTCAAAGTGCCAGTCTGGGACTACAACTCTTACCCCCTAGGCCACCAGAGTTCCCTTAGTATGATCCTTCCTGTTTTAAGGTACCGTCAAATTGACTGTGACTCATAGCAACCCTATGAATGACACATCTGAACCCTACCCTATCCTGTGCTATCTTCATCATCTCTGGCAAATTTGAGTTGAGGTCACTATGTCAGGCCATCTTGAGAATCTTCCCTCCTTTGCTGACTCTATTTTTTCTAATGTGATGTCCTTTTCTAAGGAGACTGCTGCTAGCAACATGCCCAAAGTATTTCAGACAAAATTTCACCATCCCCACCTCTGAGGAGCACCCTGGCTGCTCCAAGATATATTTCTTTATTCTCTTGGCAGTCTATGGAATTGGCAGTCTATGAAATATGAAGTGTTTTTCTCCAGTATCACAACACAAAGGCATAGATCCTTATGGAGAGAGAGAGAGAGAGAGAGAGAGTGTGTGTGTGTGTGTGTGTGTGTGTGTGTGTGAGAGAGAGAGAGAGAGAGAGAGAGAAATTTGTATTTAGAAATAGCCAGCTGGACTCAGTTTAGATGATCCCAATTTTGTTGGCAACATCCAAAGCATCATAGTCAGGAGCAAGTCAAATATTGGCCTTCTCTCCATCAGGCCTAATCAAGTGTGTAGACCTTGGCCACATCAGTATCATAGAGCTTCTCTACAGCTTGTTTGATTTGGTGCTTGTTGGCCTTGACATCCACAATGAACGCAAGTGTTTTGTTATCTTCTATCTTCTTCATGGCTGATTCAGTGGTCAGGGGAAACTTGATGGTGGCATAGTGGTCAAGCTTGTTTCTCCTGGGAGCACTCTTCTGGGGGTATTTGGGCTGCCTTCGGAGTCTCAACATCTTAGGGCACCAGAAGGTGGGTGATGTGCATTCCCTTCTTTTTTTGTGTGACTGTGGATGCCTTCAGGACTTCTTGGCCTTTAACGCCTCTACTTTGGCTTCAGTTTGGGGAGGGACAGGGGCTTCCTTCTTTGGTTTCAGCACAATCTTCACAGAAATTCTTGTGTCATTTTTATTCACTGTCCAACTTTCAAATGCCTATGAAGTAATTGAAAAAACCATGGCTTGATTTGACACATTAGTCTTTAAACTAACATCCTTGCTTTTCAGCACTTTGGGGAGGACCCTAACAGCAGACTTTCTTAGTGAAACATATTATTTGATTTACTGGCTGCTCGTACCAAGGTTGTTCGTTGTGGATCCAAGTAAGACGAAATCATTGACAATGTCTGTCTTTTTTCCATCTATCATGATGTTTGGCCCAGTGGTGAAGATTTTTGTTTTCTGGATGTTGAGATATAGTCCATATTGAAGTAAATGTAGTCTTTGATTTTCTACTGCAAGTGCTTCAAGTCCTCTTCACTTTCAGCAAGCAAGGCTGTGTCATCTGCATAATGCAGATTGTTGATAAATCTTCCACTGATCCTAGTGCCACATTCTTCCTCATAAACTCCAACTTCTTGAATTATTTTCTCAGCATGTAGTTTGAACAGATATAGAAATAGCTGACACACACTTTTCTTGATTTTAAACTTTGCAGTATGCCCTTGCTACATTCAGAGAGTAGCTTGTTGGTGTAGGTGTAGATTTCACATAAACGCAATTAAGTGTACTGGGATTCCCATTCTTCTTAACGTTAGCCACAATTCATTATGATTTATAGTCATATGCCTTTGATTAGTAGATGAAATGCAAGTAGATATTGTCCTGGTACTCTGTGCTTTCAAGCTAAGATCCATCTGGCATCAGTAATGATATCCCTAGTGCCACAGCCTCTTCTACATCCAGCCTGAATCTCTGGCTTTTCTCTATCAATGTAATGTTATAACCATTAAATAACCTTCAGAATCCAGTTTGGAAGTCATCTGCAGCAGCTAGATTTTGCAGAGGCTTGTTAGCTGGTTCTGGTGAGGATTAGAGTGAAATGTTGACTTGCTAAGGGGTGTGAGGTGATGTGATTTGGCCTCCTATTTAAAAATGCACTTGAGCCCTTGGATCACAGGTCCTTGGGCCTGGTTTTAATCATTTGTTTGTTTTTTTTTTTTCAAACATTCTTCCAATTGGTATAGAACTGGTCTGTCCATTTGCTGTACAGAGGTAACTTGTGGTTGCTGTGATGCTAAACACTGTGGCACTGATGCATCAAATGCGATTATGGTTACACATAGGGGACAGATGTGATAAAGGCTACCCATAGCGGACAGTGTTTGGTGGAACTTCCTGATTAAAACAAGCTTGGAAGCAGGAGTGACATCCACTTTCGAAATGGCTTGCCTCTGTAAACTCTATAAACGTGGAGAAATGACCAAAGTTATACGTACAAGTGTTCAGGTCTTTCGTTCATACGGTTACTGTGAGTCATCTATGATTCAACTGCACTTAACAACAAGATTTTGTTTGCATTTGAAATTAATGATATTGTTAGATAATTTCCACATTCTGTCAGATCACCTTGTTTGGTAATGGGAACAAATATAGATGTATCTCCTCCAGTCTGTTGGTTAGGTAGCTCTCTTGTCAATTTCTTGGCACAGCCAGGACTGCATCTATTAGTTGAAAAATGTCAATTGATATTCCATCAATTCCTAGGGCCTTATTTTTTGCAATTCCTTCAGTGCAGCTTGCACTTCGTCCTTCGTCACTGTAGGCTATTAATTATAAGCTACTTCCTGAAATGGTTCTGTGTCAGCCAATTCTTTTTAGTACAGTGACTCAGTGTAAATATGAGAATCCAGAAATCATATCATTCACAGCAAATGGATATTAAACACTCACCATCCATTCACTAAACAGATATGTATTTTGCAGAATATAAAACAGTATACTCAAAAGAAGACATTTGAAGGAACATAAAGTTAAATGTTAACATTACATACAAGACATTGACTTTTAAAGCTTAAAGCAAAATCTTTTTCACCTTCAGAGATCCTAGAAAATGAAGAATAATTTGAAACAAATAATGGGAAATTCAGAGTCCTTCACAGATAAGCTCCTTTTACATATCAAGCCAATCATGGTTTTCACTACGTAAATATTCAGGACCCCTGATGGCAGAGTGGATTACATGTTGGGCTGCTAACTCAACAATCAGCAGTTCAAATCCACCAGCCACTCTATAGGAGTCTGCTCTCATAAAAATTTACTGCCTCAAGACAACTATGAGATATCATCTCACTGCAGTAAGACTAGCAAAATTTAACAGAACAGCAAACAACAAATGCTGGTGAGGTTGTGGAGAGACTGGAACCCTTATTCACTGTTGGTGGGAGTGTAAAATGGTGCAACCACTGTGGAAAGCGGTGTGGCGCTTTCTCAAAAAGTTGCAAATAGAGATAACATTTTCCACTACTGGGAATATACCCTAAAGAGACCATAAACGACATCCAAGCAGACATATGCATACCCATGTTTATCGAGGCTTTGTTCACAATAGCAAGGAGTTGGAAACAACCTAAGTGCCCATCAACAAACAAATGGATAGAGAAGCTGTGGTATATTCACACAATGGAATACTATGCTGCATTGGAAAACAAGGAACTCATGCAATATTATTCCAAATGGGTGACCCTGGAGGACATTATGCTGAGTTAAACATCTCAGTCACAAAAGGACAAATACTATATGGTGTCACTGTTGTAGAATGAGGCTGACATCAGGGTGGGGGTAAGACTGAGAAAAACTGGATAAATTATGTTTACTGCATTGAAGCCGATGAGGGAGAGAATAGTTTAAAAGTAATATTATTTTAGGGCATTATGATTATCATAAGAGTACAGAATGAGGGTTGCAGAGTGGAGTATATTTGGGGTGGGGGTGTGCGGGGGGGATTGTATACCAATGAAGGAGTTTTTCTTTTGCTTTTCAAGGAGGGGAGCGAACTGGGGGTAGGGGGGGAATGGGCGGGGGGGGGGAAAGTGCAACAATAAATTGATGGAAGTCCAAAATCTCTGTAGATATTCATTGAAATTAATAAAAAGAAAAAAATTTTTAAAAATTTACTGCCTCAGAAACCGAGAAAAGGGTAGCCATGAGTCAGAATCAACTCATTATTTGTGGGTTTTCAATGCATCAGGACAATTATACATATTCTTTGTTATGCCAATCCCTTCAATGTAATACCACTCTCCCCTCTGGTCTTTAGTCGTTAGTGTTCAATGCATCCAACCTATTTTAAAACTAAGGATCTAAATTTAGGTGAGATATACTGAAAGTTGTATTTTGGCTCTTGTGGACTTGTTTTTACTTTCTTCAGCTTGAAATTGCTTATGAGCCATTGATGGTTTGTTCCACAGTTGGCCCCTGGCTTTATTGTGACTGATAATATGGAGCTTTCCCACTGTCTCTTTCCAGAGATGTACTTGTTTGACTCCTGTGTAATCCATCTGGTGTAGTCCATATATATAGTTATTATTATTTGTTTTTCAAAAATATATTTGCAATTAATAGTTCACTAATGATCCAAAGCCATATTTTACAGTCACCAAAACATCCCTGTTTTCAACTTTTGCATTATAGTCTTTAGTTATTATTAATGCATCTTCCTTAGATGTTTGATCATTTTCAGACTGTTGAAGCTGCTGGAAATCTGCAATTTCTTCTTTAGCTTTAGTGGTTGGTGAATAATAATGTTGTTTTTGTTGTTGTTGTTGTTATGTGCTGTTGAGTCACCTCATAGTGACCCTACGTATAACAGCCTAAACCCTGCTCTATCTTCTCCAAATATTATTGTCTCCCACACACCCACCCCATTACCCCAGTCACTGAATCAATCCATCTCATTGAGGGTCTTCCTTTCCTGCACTGTCCCTCCACCCTCCCAAGCATGACATCCTCCCCAAGGAATGATCCCTACTTGCAACATGTCCAAAGTATGTCAGATGAAGGTTCAGAATCCTTGCCTCCAAGGAGCAGCCTGTGGTAACCTCTCCAGAATGAACCTGTTCGTTCTTTTAGCTGTCCATGGTATATTCAACATTCTTCTCCAACACCACATATCAAAGGCATCGATTCTTCTTTTATCATTCCTAGTCATTGTCCAGCTCTCTGATGCATAGCAAGTGATTCCAAAGACCATGACCTGTATCAGACACATCTTAGACTAGAGACTGACATCATGAGCAAGAGCCTGTGGTGATGAAGGAGGAAGTTCAAGCTACTCTGAAATAATTGGGGGGAAAAAAGGCCCCAGGAATTGATGGTATACCAATTGATGTATTTCAACAAAGAGATGCTGCCCTCGATGTGCTCACCAAGTTGTGCCAAGATATCTGGAGGACAACCACCTGGCCAGCTGACTGGAAGAGGTCTATATATGTTCCCATTCCAAAGAAAGGTGATCCAGCAGAGTGTGGAAATTATCACAAACAATATTAATATCACATGCAAGCAAGATTCTGCTGAAGAGTATCCCAAAACAAGTGGAACAGCACATCAACAGAGAACTGCCAGAAGTGCAGGCTGGGTTTAGAAGGGGTCATAGTACTAGGGTTATTGTAGCTAATGTTAGATGGATCTTGCCTGGAAGCAGAGAGTTCCAGAGGAATGTCTATCTGTGCTTCATTGACTATGCAAAAAGATTTGACTGTGTGGGCCACAACAAACTGTGGCTAACTCTGAGAAGAATGGGAATCCTATAACACTTGATTGTGCTTATGCGAAACCTACACTTGGACCAGGAGGTCGTCATCAGAACAAGCAAGGGAACACCGCATGGTTCAATATTAGGAAGGGTGTATGCCAGGGATGTGTTCTATCTCCATACCTTTTCAACCTTTATGCAGAACAGATTATGCAGGATGTTGGGCTGTATGAGAAGGAATGTGGCATTAGAATCGGAGTACAATCTGTTGTATAAATGGCACAACCTTGCTTGCTGAAACTGTTGAGGACCTGAAGCGCTTGCTGGAGAAGGTCTAGGACTGCAACCTTCAATATAGATTGCCTCTCAATATCAATAAAACAAAAATTCTCACCATGGGGCCAATTGGTAACATTGTGATGAATGGTGAAGAGATTGAGATTGGCACCAGCAGCCAGGAAATTAAAAAACATATTGCGTTGGGAAAGTCTGTTGTCAGAGACTTCTCCAAAGTACTGAAGAGCAATGATGCCAGTCTGGAGACAAAGAAAAAATAATAGTGATACTAATAATAACTCTTCCCTTTTCATGAATACTTTCCAAGCTGGAGGGCTTTATCATATGGCACTATTTCAGACAGAGTTATGTTGCTTTCCATAAAGTTTTTCCATAGCCTCTTATTTCAGAAGTGAATGGCCAGCCCTGCTTCCTAGTCTAGAAGCTGTGCTGAACTTATTAAATATGGGTGACCTTGCCATTTGGAATACTGGTAACATAGCTTCCAGCATCAAAGCAACCACCATAGTATAATAATTGACAGATGAGTAGTACATTTGATCTTGAGCAAGTTATTTAACAATTCTAAATTTTTTACCCATAAAAGCAAATGAATACTATTTGTTCTTAAGCCTGTGATGAAATAAAATTTGATAATCTATGTTAAAGAAATGAGCATCGGCTCAGACACACAGGGCATTCTCATTAAGGTGAACTCTTACAATTGATCTTTTGTCTCCTAGTACGTAACATGGTTGATATTTTGTTTTTATTAATATTAATGAAAGTTTACAGAAACTTAGGGTTTCTAGTCATTCCTTGTTGCACTTTTCTCCATGCCCACCCCCTCCTGGTGGTTGTTGTTTTTGTGTAGCCTTGAGTGGGAACTGACCAATAGCTGACCAGTGGGTTTTCGGAGGCAATAAATCCTATGAGAGGAGATTGCCCATTCTTTTCCCGTGGAGCAGCTGGTGAATTCAAACTATGGGCCTGTCTTTGGGTTGGTAGTGCAAAACCTTACCACTGAGCCACAAGGAGTTCCTTACCTAGTATGGTGGCTGTTTTAAAGTAGATGGCACAGAAAGTTAACATAGATTCGCTTTATAATCAGAAGACCTTTTACAGCAACTATTTGCTTACTTTGCTCTACTTAATACAATTCTGGGTGTGCCATAAATTCTAGTGAATATTCTTTTAATTTGTTCATACTCACCAACATTCTCCTTAAGCTTGATAAAGTTCTTGCAATTCAGTACATTACTTTATATGATTTTTTGTTGTTGTTTTTTATTAGCCAGATCAGAGCTGAGTAGAATTATGCAAATAATGTAGCCCTTCAAGGAGATTGGCTAGCTTTCTAGTGATGTAGATATTCTGATTCCTGTGCAATCCATAAGATGAGATTCATATATAGTGTCACAGCATATGCTTTTTAAAAAACTACTTCAGTCTTCAATGTGGACATAAGATCAACATCAAAAAAACAAAGATTCTCACCACTGGACCAATTGGAAGCATCAGTATGAATGGTGAAGAGATTGAGATAGTTAACAGTTTTAGTTTGCTTGGCTCCACAGCCAGCACTCTTGGTACCAGCAGCCAGGAAATCAAGAAATGAATTGCATTGGGAAAGTCAGCTGTGAGAGACCTCTCAAGAGTACTGAAGAGCAATGACATCAGGCTGGAGACTAAGGTGCACGTGATCCAGGCTATGGTCTTCACAGAGACCCTCTATGAAATGGATCGATTCTGTGATTGGGGTGGTAAGAGTGAATGTGTTGGAAACAGTAAGGTTGGCACAGGATAGAGTAGGGTTTAGGGCTCTTGTACCTAAGGTCACTGTGAGTCTCAAATGACTCGACGGCACATAACAACAACAACAATTTGCCATAAATAAATCATTACACAAAATTCTATTGTTCAATCACAAGCCTCATTTCTGTCATCAAGTCTGTATTTTCCAACTACCAGTCCTTTGCATTTCAGTCACTAATTATTACTAATACATTAATTAATGCATTCATGCTTTCACGTGCAATCAATTCAGACTGCAAAAGTTGGTAGAAACGCTCATTTTCTCCATTTCTAGCTTTAGTGGTTGCTACAAATACCTCAATAATAATTGTATTACCAGGTCCTCTTTGCATGCATATGGGTAGTATCCTATCACTTATAGCATTGCACTTCAGGATAGACCTGGGAAAGTTCTTTTTTGCTATGAATGCAACACCATTTCTCTTCAATGTGTCATTCTTGACATAAGAGATCATGTGATTGATTCAAAGCAGCAAATAGTCTGTCTCAACTCATGAATGGCTAGGATGTCAATATTTACAGGTTTCATTTCATTTTTTTACAACTTCCAATTTTCCTAGATTCATGTTTTGTACATTCTGTGTTCAAATTATTAATTGATGTTTGCAGTTGTTTCTTCTCGATTTTTTTATGCTTTCCATACTCAGGGCTTCATATATTGGTACTACATCCATGAATATGCCTCTGTTGCTCACAGATATTTCAAAATCCTTTTATTACAGAAGCAGATGGCCAATCTTGCACTGACTATCTTAGACTGGAAGCTTTGCTGAAACCTGCCCACTCAAGGTAACCAAAACAAAGGCTAAGGGCTAACTGTGGCCATCAATTATTCATACACAAGCTCAAATTGGAGGTGAAGAAAATGAAAACAACTCCACAAAAACTAAAATGAGAACTTGAGTCTATCCCAACTGAATTTAAAAACCATCTCAATAATAGATTTGATTCATTGAATAGTAATGACTGAAGACCAGACAAGTTGTGGGATGATGCCAAGAATATCATCCATGAAGACAGCAAAGATAATTACAAAGACAGGGGAGAAAGAAAAGACCAAAGTGGAAGTCAGAAGAGACTAAAAACTTGCACTAGAACAATGATAAGCCAAAACAAATAGAAGAAATGCTGAAGAGAAAATTTCAGAGGGCAGATCGAGGATACAAAACAAAGTATTATAACAAAATGTGTAAAGAGCTGGATTTAGAAAGCTAAAAGGGGAAAATATACTCAGCATTTCTCAAACCAAAAGAGCTGAAGAACAAATTCAAACCTCCACTTATAATGTTGAAGGATTCCATGGGCAAGATCTTGAAAGATGCAGGAAGCAACAAAAGAAGATGAAAGGACGCAGTCACTGAACCAAAAAGAGTTGGTGAACTGAGCCCTTTCAGGAAATACCCTATGATCAAGAACCAGTGATAATAAAGGAAAATGTTCAAGCTGAACTGAAAGCGCTGACAATAACTAGACCCAGTAATTTGATGAAATATCAATTCAGATGTTCAATAGACAGATGTAGCCTATGCCAAGAAATTTGGAAGAAAGCTACCTATCTAACTGACTGGAAGAGACATATAGTTGTTCTCATTAAAAAAATATTATTCAACAAAATGTAGATATTCTAGAATAATATAATTAATATCACATGCAAGTAAAATTTTGCTAAACATTATTTAAAAATGACTGGAATAATACATACACAAGGAACATCCAGAAACTCAAGCTAAATTCAGAAGAAGCCATGGCATGAAGGATATCATTGCTGAAGTCAAATGGATCTTGTCTAAAGCAGAGAATATCAGAAAGATATTTACTTGTATTTTATTAGCTAAGCAAAGATTTTTGACTGTGTGAATCATAACAAATTATTACTAACATTGAAAAGAATAGGGACTCCAGAACACTTAATTATGCTCATGAAAAATCTGTGTATATAGACCGAGAAGCAGTTGTCCAAAGAGACCAAGGAAACACTGCATGATTTAAAACGTAAAAGGTGGGCATCACAGTTGTATCCTTTCTCCATACCTATTCAATATGTATGTTGTTGTTGTTGTTATGTGCCATCGAGTTGCTTGCAACTCATAGCGACCCTATGTACAAGAGCCCTAAATGCTGTTCTATCCTGTGCCAACCTTGCAGTCTCAAACACACTCATTCCCACCACTCCACTCACAGAATCGATCCATCTCATCGAGGGTCTTCCTCTCCTGCACCATCCCTTCTTTGAGCACCACAGCTCAAAGGCATCAATTCTCTTTCTATCATCCCTATTCACTGTCCAGCTCTCTGATGCCTACCACGTAATTGCAAAGACTATAGCCTGGATCAGGCACACCATAGTCTCCAGCCTGACATCGTTGCTCTTCAGTACTCTTGAGAGGTCCCTCACAGATGACTTTCCCAATGCAATTTGTCTCCTGATTTCCTGGCTGCTGTTACCAAGAGGGTTAACTGTGAAACCAAGTAAACGAAAACTGTTAACGATCTCAATCTCATCACCGTCCATACTGAGGCTGCCAATTGGCCCAGTGGTGAGAATCTTTTTCTTGATGTTGAACTTCAATCTATGTTGAAGACTACAGTCCTTGACTTTCTGCAGCAAGCGCTTCAGGTCCTCCTCAGTTTCAGCAAGCAGTGTTGTGTCATCTGCATAATGCAGGTTGTTGATGATTCTTCCACCAATCCTGATGCCACATTCCTCCTCGTACAGCCCAGCTTCTTGGATGATCTGTTGTGCATACAGATTGAAAAAGTATGGAGACAAAATACATCCCTGATGGACTCCTTTCTTGATTTTGAACCATCCAGTGTCTCCCTGCTCTGTTCTGACGACCACCTCTTGGTCCAAGTATAGATTTTGCATTAGCACAATCAAATGTTCTGGGATTCCCATTCTTCTCAAAGTCAGCTATAGCTTGTTGTGATCCACACAGTCAAAAGCCTTTGCATAGTCAATGAAGCACAGATAGACATTTTTCCAAGAAAAAAAATTCTATAAGCTGGACTATATGTAGATGAATGTGGCATCAAGTTTGGAAGAAGACTCATCAACAACCTGTTATGCAGATGACACAACCTTGCTTACCCAAAATGTGGAAGACTCACTGAAGAAATTTAAAAAAACAAACAAACCCACAACAACAACAACAACAACAAAAAATAGACTACTTACTGAAGAAGATAAAAACCCCTACATTCTTCAATAAGAATTACATCTCAACATCAAGAAAACAAAAGTCCTTGCCACTGGACAATCGACTGCTTCATGATAGATGGGAAAAAATAAAAATTGTCAGTGATTTCAATTTTATTTGGATCCATGATCAACACCATGACAGCAGCAGTTATCAAAAGGTGTGTGCATTAGTAAAATCTGCTACACTTTAAAGATTAAGGTACACCTTATCCAAGCCATGATATTTTTTAATTGCTTCCTCCATACCTTTTCAATCTATATACAGAATAGATCATTTGGGAGGCTGGGCTTTATGAGAAGAAATCAGGATTGGAGGAAGACTCATCAACAACCTACATTATGCAGACTACACAACCTTGCTTGCTGAAACTGAAGAGGACCTGAAGTGCTTGCTGCAGGTGGTCAAGGACTGCAGTCTTCAATAGGGATTGAAGCTCAACATAAAGAAAACAAAGATTTTCCCCACTGCGCAAATTGACAGCATCAAAATGGATGGAGAAGAGTTTGAGGTCATTGACAGTTATAGCTTGCTCACCTCCACAATCAACACTTTTGGCACCAGCAGGAAGGAAATCAAAAGATGAATTGTGTTAGGTAAATCTGTTGTCAGGGATCTTTCCAGAGTACTAAGAAGCAATGATGTCAGTCTAGAGACTAAGGTGCACCTGATCCAGTCCCTGATCTTCGCAATTACTTGCTATGCATCAGAGAGCTGGATAATGACCAAGGATGATAGAAGAAGAATTGATGCCTTTGAGTAGTGGTGTTGGAAAAGAGTCTTGAACATACCACGGACTGCCAAGAAAACAAATAGGTCTCTCTTGGAGAGAGTGAAAACAAATTTTTTCTTGGAGGTTGGGATTTTGAAGCTCTGTCTCACATACTTTGGGTATGTGGCAAAGAGGGACCAATCCCTGGAGAAGGACATCATGCTTGGAAGGGTGGAGGAACAACACAGGAGAGGAAGACCTCAGGTGAGATGGATTCATACAGTAACTAGGTCAATGGTGATAGGTGTAATAGGGTCAGTGAGACTAGCTCAGGAAAGGGCAGACTTCAGAGCTGTTGTACATAGGATCACTATGAGTCACAGGCAACTTCAAGACATAACAAGAACAACATGCATCTGAAAATTGGACAGTGAATAAGGAAGACTGAAAAAGAATCAATTACCATGAATTGTAGTGTTGTTGAAGAGTACATATTATGAACTACCAAATAAATAAATAAAATCTATGTTGTCGGAAGTATAACCAGGGTGCTGTTCAGAGGCAAGGATAGTAAAATTCCATGTCACATATTGTGGACAGATTTCCAGGAAGAGCCAATCTTTGGTAAAAGAAATCATCTTCCTGAAATCTATGCTGGGTTCAAAAGAGGTCAGGGAAAGGGAAAGATTCTCCACAAGGTGGATAAAACACAGTCACTATAACAATGGGGTTAAGCATGGCAAAGATCATAATGATGGCACAGGATAGGACTGGGTTCTGGTCTATTGTTAACAGACCCTCTGTGAATAGTAGTTGACTCAATTGCACCTAACAACAACTAATAATGTTAATAAGGCACCGTTAGGATAGCACCTTTCAGTAACGGAATGTGAAACACTGACATGAGAATTAGTCATTTCCTATAAAAGGGGAACTGCCAGAAATTCAAGCAGGACTTAGAAGAGACCTGGACACCAGGGCTATCACTGCTGATGTCAGATGGATCCTCTCTGAAAGTAAAGAATATCAAAGAAATTCTACTTATCTTTATTGGATATGTAAATGCATTTGACTGTGTGGATTATATCAAGTTATGGCTAACAAAGAGAAGAATGGGAATCCTAGAAGACCTAATTGTGCTCATGCTATACCTACACCAAGAGGTTGTTGTGCAAAGAGAGCAAGACAACACTGTTGTTGTTGTTATTGTTGTTATGTGCCGTTGAGTCTCTTGTGACTCATAGCAACCCTATGTACAACAGCTCTCAACCCTGCTCTATTCTGAGCCAACCTTACTGTCTCTGACACACTACACCCATTACCCCAATAACTGAGTTAATCAATCTCATTGAGAGTCTTCCTCTCTTGCACTGTCCCTCCACTCTTCCAAGCATGATGTCCCTTTCCAAGGACTGGTTCCTTTTTTCAGTATGCCCAAAGAATGTCAGACGAAGCTTCAGAATCCTTGCCTCCAAGGAGTAGCCTGGTTTTATTCTCTCCAGGACAAACCTGTTTGTTCTCCTAGCAGTCCATGGTATATTCAATACTCTACTTCAGCACCACAGCTCAAACACATCAATCTCCCTCTCTCCATACCTATACAATATGCACGCTGAGCAAATTATTTGAGAAGCTGGAATCTGTGAAGAAGAATGTGGCTTCAAAATTAAAGGGGGGGGGGAGAAGATTGGAGAAAGAACGTGATGGCTCACTACAAGGAAGTGTCCATGATAGGCTTTGAGGAATTCAACCAGGCCATAGTGCAGAACAATGGCATAACCATTTTTCACTTACTTTACAGGTTCTAAGGAAGCTGAAGGGAAAAGCTAGTGGCCTTACCATGTGCAAGCTGAACCAGTCATATGAAAGGGTCTGAAGCAAATCAGTAAAGGATGTGTTTTCATCTACTACCAAGTAGGAGAGAAACTTTACCGGAAAGATCCCAACAATGACTTCAGAAAAAAGCCACAAGTAACTGCAGTGCCTAAACTACTTAAATATGGAACACCTCAAAACCTGGTAGAATTTGTCTTTAAGCCAGTCTTGTAGAGATGATGTTCTCTGAAGATAAAGATTTAATTATAACAATGGTATCTTGACTTCTTAATCTTACTCTAGAAACACTATAATTGCTTATTAAAGAAACTGATGATTTTTTTAAAAAAGCACAGTAAGTCTCATCAATAACCTGTGTTATACTCTCCAGTCCCTCCCAAGTTAAGGAATAATTTACAAAATCATTGTTCCTGTGTGCTGCATAATGAGAGCATTATGCTGAGTGAACTAACTCAGTCCCATAAGGACAAATATTGTATAAAACCATTATTGTGGAATGAGTATGAAGATCCAAGGTGGAGGTGGAAGCAAAGGGATGAGAATGTGCGGGGGTTATTAATCACAAGGTTATACAATTTGATGGGGATGGGGTGATGGAAATTACAAGAATCTAGTCTAAAAAAATGTATTTAAATTTTGTAAATAAACTAGTATAAAAAATAGCCTGTATTATGCAGATAACACAACCTTGCTTGTTGAAAGTTAAGGAGCACTTGAAGGACTTGTTGCAGAAGATCAAAGAATGTAGCCTTCAATATGGATTGTATCTCAATGTCAAGAAAACAAAAATTCTTACCACTGAAACAGTAGGATAGATGGAGAAAAGATGGATGTCAATGATTTCATCTTACTTGAATCCACAATCAATACCCCTACTACTAGCAGTCAGGGAATCAGGAAACATATTGCATTGAGGAAATCTGTACTCATGAACCACTCCAAATTACTGAGTAGTAGTGATGTCAGTTTGAGGACAAACGTCTATCTGATTCAGGCCATGGTCTTTCTGATCACTTACTATGCATCTAAGGGCTGGACAATGAAGAACAAAGACAGAAGAACTGATGCCTTTGAGCTGTGGTATTGTAGAAGAGTACTGAATATGGACTGCAAAAGAATAAACACAGAGTTTAAAACAACTATGGGATATCATCTCACTCCAAACAGAATAGCAAAATTTAACAGAACAGCAAGCAACAAATGCTGGCCAGGTTGTGGAGAAACTGGAACCCTTAATTCACTGTTGGTGGGAGTGTAAAATGGTTCAACCACTGTGGAAGGCGGTATGGCGCTTTCTCAAAAAGTTGCAAATGGAGATACCATTTGACCAAGCAATTCCACCACTGGGAATATATCCCAAAGAGAACATAACTGACCTCCAAGTAGATATATGCACACCCATGTTTATTGCAGCTTTGTTCACAATAGCAAGGAGTTGGAAACAACCTACGAGCCCATCAACAAATGAAAAGATAGAGAAGTTGTGGTATATTCACACAATGGAATACTATGCTGCATTGAAAAACAAGGAATGCATGCAATATTATTCAAAATGGGTGACTCTGGAGGACTTTATGCTGAGTGAAGTATCTCAGTCACAAAAGGACAAATACTGCATGGTGCCACTGTTGTAAAACAGAACTGACCTTGGGGTTGGGGAGAGAGTGAGATGATTGGGTTCAATAATGTATACTGCATTGAAACAGATGAGGGAGAAAACGGTTTAAAAGGGATATGTGATTAGGTATTTTTGTCATGACAGGAGTCTAGAGTAAAGGCTACATGGTGGAGTGAACCTGGGGGAGGGTTTGTAAAACAATGAAAGAAAAAAAAAAGAAATTTACTTTTCCAAGAGGGTAGTGTACTGGGGGGAGGGCTGGGAGGGTGAAAAGCGCAACAATGAATGAATGGAAATCCAAAGTCTCTGTAAATGTTTACTGAAATTAACAATAAATTTAAATTTAAAAAAAATAAACAAATATGTCTTGGAGCCAGAGTGTTCCATGGAGGCAAAGATGATAAAGCTTCATCTCACATATTTTGGGCATGTTGCTAGAAGAGGCTACTCCTTAGAGAGGGACATCATGGTTGTAAAGGTGGAGGATCAGCGAAAGAGAGGAAGACCCTCAACCAGGTGGACTTACACAGTGACTGTCACATGGGCTCTAATGTGTCAAGAAATATGAGGCTGGCATAGGACAGGAGAGAGTTCAGATCTGTTGTTTATATAGTCGCTATGAATTGTGTTCAACTCAATGACACCTAACAACAAGAACAGCAACATAGTGCCCCCAGAAATGGAAACTCTTACCTCTCGATTGATAGGCAACATCATGATAAATGGAGAAAAGACTGAAATTGTCAACAGCATCTTCTTGCTTGGGTCCACAATCAACACTCTTGGTACCAGCAGCCAGGAGATATATTGCATTGGGAAAGACTATAGTCAGGGACCTGTCCAAATTACTGAGTGCAAGGATATCAGTTTGAAGACTAAGGTGCACCTAATTCAGGCCATTGTCTATTCAATTACTTGCATCTCAACTCTGGACAATGAATAAGGATGGCAGAAGAATAATTGGTGACTTTGAGTTGTGATGTTGAAGAAGAGTACTAAGTGTCCCATAGACTGCCAAAAGAATAAATAGATGCATCTTGGAGAAAGTATAGCCAGAGTGCTCCTTGGAGGCAAAGACAGTTTGACCATGTTGGTAGAACAGGGTATTCCTTGAAAAGGTACGTCATGGTGAAGGATCAGCAAAAGAGAGGAAAATTCGCAATAAGATGGTTTGACACACTGCAACAATGGGTTCAAGTGTGTCAGAAATCATGAGGATTGCACAGGACAGGAGAGGGTTCAGATCTGTAGTTCATAGGGTGACTATGAGCCATACTCAACTCGATGGCACATACAACAGAGGTGAAAAGGAGGATCTCTTTACCACCAAGAAAGAAAAGCCAGAGAGTGCAGTGCAATCTTTGGAACTGAGATCCTCATCCTTAAATTTCCTCATTCCAGGAGATGCAGAGATTAAACATGTTGTGACTAGAAAAATCATAGTAACAAAGAACCAGGAGACTGACATGAGAGGAAGTTATGATATTCCTTGCCCATGAATTGAGAAAGTTGAGTGTCATTGGTGCAGTAAGCTTACTGGCAGAAAGCATGTCTTAAGTTTACTGACCCACAGAGTTGGCCGAGATCCTTTGGATCCAAACTTGTGGTAGAGTAGGGTATATCACTGGCGCTTTAAAAAGAGCAGAGCTAAAAAGAACTTTGTAACACCTTGTCAGTTTGAGGACTAAAGTGCGTCTGATTCAGGCCATAGTTTTTCCAATCATTTTCTATGCAGCTGAGAGCTGGACAGTGAATAAGGATTACAGGAAAAGACTTGACACCTTTTGCGGTCATGTTGGAGAAGGGAGCTGAACCTCCCATGGACAACCAAAAGAACGAACAGATATGTTTTGGAGAGGGTGCAACCGGACTGTTCTTTGGAGGCAAGCATGATGAAACTTCGCCTCACATACTTTGGGCATGTTGCTAGGAGGTGTTATTCCTTTGCAAGACTGGGGGCCAAAGAGAGGCTTGCTTTTCTTTGCACAGCCAAAAGAGGATGTCTTGATTGAAGAATGGTGTCTTGAATAGTTCCTAATCTTGAATTGTGATCTGTTATCTCCCTTATAAACCTCCAAATTGTTAGTTTTATCTGAGCTATATGTGGTCATTGCAGTGGATTCTTGAACACAGCAGAGAAGTAGAGCATTCCATGAGAGGGATGTTTGGCATTGGAATTGGTAAAAATTATTTAAAGCTTGGAGCACGGGGCCATGTCTGACCCGATTGAGAATTAACTTTGCTGTTACATTCCATTGAATTGACTACAACTCCTAGTGACCCTATGAACAGCAGCTCTGTACCTTGCCTTATCCGGTGTCATTCTCATGATCCCTGCCATGTTCAAGCCCATTGTTACAGTCACTCTATGAATTCAGCTCATTAAGAGACTTCCTTTCCCCTTCGGATGTCTTTTCCGTACTACTTGTCCCTCCTGATAACATGCCCAAAGTATAAGAGATGAAGTTCAACATCTTTGCCTCTAAGGAGCACCCATGTTGCACTTCCTACAACCCAGATTTGTTTGTTCTGTTGTTGTTGTTGTTAGGTGCTATCAAGTTGGTTATATATGTTCTTTTAGGCTGCTGCTATTGCTGTTGATGGGTATTTTCCTGTCAAACACTGCCACTCCATGGCCCTGCCATTATTACATTCTAAATCCAAAATGAAGCTAAATTTGTGAAAAACATTCTTTTTCTTTTCTACATCTATTCTTCTTTTGAGGAAGAAGGATGGGCAATCTCCTCCTGTGTGATTAACTGCCTCTGAAAACCCACCGAGGGTCAGCTATGGGTCAGTTCCAACTCGATGGTACACAAAAGCAAAGACAATAATATTCTCCTTTTATTGCCACCATAACATATGGAGTATGGAATGAAATTCAAAGTATTATTTTGTTTCTGCTACTTCACATTGCCAGTGAGTTGGAATCAATCCATAACTGACCCTCCAGAAGTTTTCTAAGGCTATAATCACACAGGAGGAGATTGTCCATCTTTCTCCTCAGAATCACTGATGGATTTCAGTGGCCTTTGGGTCAGCAGCATAACTCCCCATGGATTATGCCACCAGGGCTCCCTTTCTGCTACTTCATAGAATTGCTTTAAAAATTAGGAAACACCTGCTTTTTAGAAAAAAAAAATCTGATTTGTATTTTGTTTCTGTTACCGGAACAGAACAAATCAACATTAGTAATTTTCAAGCCTATCAGCCAGAAAGTCTCTTTAGACACTATGAAAGGAGCTATTGTTCACAGTTAATGAAGATTGCAGGAAGGGAGTGGTTTTATTTGATTTTGTGCCTTCCTGATTAAAGACATAAGGAACAACAGGCCACTTTCAGATCCAGAGTTCATTTTTAATGAGCTTGGAGACATGTCATAACTCTTATTTCAAAAGGTTCTCCCACCACCATCCCAGGTCAATTACAGAAAAGACAAAATAAATTTTATAATTTATCAAAATATTTATAACTCGGAGCCTTTTTGACATTGGATGTGTTCAGAAAGGCATTTCTAATATTTCCCCTGAAGAGGAAGTATAACATCAGAGAAGTATAACAAAAAGTTCCCTTTCAAAGTAATGTTTAGAATGATTCCGTTATCTCAAATCCGTATTTCCAATCTTGATTACTGCTTTTTCATACTTGTTATAACAAAGGAATAAGTTCTTTCCCCAACAAATAGTTGTCCTTTTGAACATTATCTTGAAAATAGATCTATATTAATACAAACCCCTTAAAAACTGTTAGGGAGCTCTGGTGGCCTCATGGCGAAAAGCTGCAAACCCAAAGGCTACCAGCTGCTCTGCAGAAAGATGGGTAATGTCCCATGAGATTAACTGCCTCTGAAAACCTAGTGGAGGGTCGGTCAACTATGGGTCACTTCTGACTCAATAGTCACAACAACATGCATTTAGACATGGGAAAGTCCTGGAAATGCCTTTGTTTACTTTCTCTTCCACTTTGCCTACTAATGTGTCTTTTAAAAAATAGCTGTGTGTGTGTGTGTGTGTGTGTGTGTGTGTGTGTGTGTGTGTGTGTGTTTGTGTGTTTTGCTGGATCTCCTGGACAGTGAATTAAACAAACTGACATTAGACAGTAAATACAGAGTTCAAAAATGCCCTGTTCTTACACCTTTGTTTCTCCTCATAGTGTTTCATAATTTTCTTTATCTAAGTCTTTTGTGTCTCTTGTGGTTGGATAGTATAATTAGTGTCATTTTTCTTATTTCCTTCTCAGTGTTCTTTATGCAGTTGTATAGAAATCTGACTGATCTTTTTTTTTAATGTTGATATTTTATCTTGCCATTTTGCTGAATTGGTCTACTACGTTTTCTTTCTCAGTCTTGGGAATTTTCTATGTACACAATCATATTATCTGACTATAGAGATAGTTTTGCTTCCTCTCTGCCAGTTTGGATACCTCTTGTTTCTTTCTCTTACCTTACTACTTTAGCTAAGAATTCCAATAAAATGTTGAATAGGAGTGGTGATTGTATCATTGCCTGATCCTTGTTTCCAATGGAAATGTCTTTAGTCTCCATTGAGGATGATGTTAGCTACTGGTTTGGCAAATATGTTCTTAATTGTGTTAAGTTCTTCTCTATTTCTATTTTCTTGAGAGCTTTAATCAGGAAATGATGTTGGATTGTGTCAAAAGTTTTTTCTATAATCATGTAGTTCTTATCTTGCTTTATTGTGGCATGGTGGTTCATATTATATTTCTGATATTGAGCCATTCTTGCATGTCTGTTATGAATCCTACTTGATCTTGAATAATTGTTAGATGCTGTTGGATTCTATTAGCTAGAATTTTAAGGATTTTTAGGTCTGTGTTCATGAAAGGTTTTGGTCCCTAGTTTTCTTTTTTCAGTACTGTCTTTAGCTGGTTTTGGTGTCTTTAAGCCTCTTTCATAGAATGAATCTGGGAGTCACTCTCTTTTTTCTTGAGATAATTTAAGTAGGCTTGTGACGGTACTTTTCTGAATGCTTGGTAGAATTCACAGGTCAAGTCATCAGGCCAGGGGGGTTTTTTGTTTGGGAGTTTTATTATGACCTGTTCAATTTCTTATTTTGTGAAGCATCTATTCAAGTATTCTACTTCTGTGTTAGTTTAGATAGGATATAAGTTTCTAAGAATTTGCCCATATCCTCTAGATTTTCAAATTTGTGGAAGTATAGCTTTTCAGAATATTCTTTCATTATCCTTTTTACTTCAATTGATTTTGTTGTGATATTGGCCATTTCATTTCTTATTTCAGGGTTTTGTTGTTTTTTGGGTGTTCTTTTTTTTTTTGTCTTTTCTTTCTTTTGCTTTGATAGGTTTTCCAATGGGCTGGAAATTTTTTTGTTTTTTACCCTTTTGAACAACCCACTCCTAGTCTTGATAGTTTGAATTATTAATTTGTTTTCTGTTAATTTATTTCTGCCCTTATATTTGTAATTTCCTTTATCCTAGTGGTTGTGGGGTTTGCTTGTTGTTCTTTTTTGTTTCATGGAGATACTTAGCTAAGTAATTTATTTTAATTCTTTCCTCTTTTTGATATGTGTGCTTATTGCTGTGAACTGGCCTCTGAAAACTGTCTTTGTTGTATCCCAGAGGTTTTAGTATGTTGTGTATTCATTCTTATTTATTTCCAGAAAGTTTTGAATTTCATTTCTTCTGATACCCAGTAGTGATTAAACATAGTATTATTTAATTACTTTTTAAGTGCATGGTTTTTTCTCCCCCATCCTCTTGATTTTCATTTCTAATTTTATACTATTGTAGTCTGAGATGATTCTTTATAGTATTTCAATTTTTTAAAATTTCTTAGCATTTATTTTGTGACCTAATCATTTGGTCTTTTCTGGAGAATGTTCCAAGTGCACTAGGCAAGAATAAATATGTTGACTTATTCAAGGATGGATTGTCTATGAATTTAAGTATATAGAATTGTTCTTCTGTGTCTTTGCTGAGTTTCTAGTCATCTAGTCTTTCAATGAGAGTGTGTGTTGAAGTCTCATACTGTTATTTTGGTGTTGTCTATTCCCTTCTTATGTCTATCAATGTTTGTTTCTCTCTAACATTAAGAAGAATGGGAATCTCAGTACACTTGATTGTGCTCATCCAAAACCTATACCTAAACCAAGAAGCTCTTGTCCTAACAGAGCAAGGGAACAATGAATGCATGATTCAAAATCAAGAAAGGAGTGTTTCATGGATATATTCTTTTTCCATACCTTTTAAATCTATATACTGAGCAGATCATTTGGGAGGCTGGACTTTATGAAGAAGAATGTGGCTCAGGATTGGAGAAAGACTCATCCACAACCTGTATTATGCAGATGACACAACATTGCTCACTGAAACTGAGGAGGGCTTGAAGTGTTTGCCACAGAAGATTAAAGACTGCTATATATATATATATATACACACACACACACACACACACACACACACACACACACACACTGTCCTATTTTAGAACAGCAGTGTTATGCAATATTTATCCTTTATTGACTGAGATATTTCACTCATCATAATGTCCCCAGGCTTCCCTGCATTGTGTAATGTTTGACGAGTTTATTGTTTTTCAATGTTGTGTAGTATTCCACTGTGTGAATGTACCATAGTTATTCTATCCATTCATTTGTTGGTGGACACTTGGGTTGTTTCCATCTCTTTGCTATTGCAAATAACATAGCAATAAAAATGACTGTGCATACATCTGTTTGAGTCATGGCTTTGGTATCTTTAAGGTATATTTCCAGTAGTGGAATTGCAGGGCCAAATGGTATTTCTATTCCCAACTTTTTGAGAAAGCACTAGATAGCCTTCCATAGTGGCTGTACCATTTTACATTCCCAAAAGCAGTGAATAAGAGTTTCAATCTCTCCACAACCTCGCCAGTATTTAGTGTTTGCTGCTCTGTTGAATTTTGCTATTGTTGCTGGATACCTTGAAATCTTTTTCATATGAGATTAATATTTCCACTCCTGCTTTTCTTGGTTCCTATTTGTTGGGTATATTTTTTCCTTCTTTTGATTTTTAATCTATCTTTATCCTTGTTTCTATGGTATGTCTCTTGTAGACAGTATGTTGATAAGTTTTGGGTTTTAATCTTTCCTGCTACTCTTTTTTCCTTAACTTCAGCCATTCTTACTCACTGTGATGGGCAAGGTTTATTTGGTTCCTTTTTGTGCCATTGCTGGTTACCCTGTTCTCAAACTATTTCTTTTGTCCTTTGTAGCCTCTTGACCATCATTGTTAAGAAGAACAAATCCTACATGGGACAGCAATATCTGACCTTTACCATCTTCTCAAATGGGAGCTGTCCTTAGCAAGAACATCAGCAACACAAAACCAATTCTCTCGAGGTTAGACATGCCCCCCCTCCAACGCTCTCATACCTCTTTCTACTCATCTCAACACCAATCTGACTGCTTTACTGGGTCCAAAATCCAATGTAATAGTTCATAGAGCAAACAGAACTATTTTGGAGAAGTCAAAAGGTTCTAATCCAGGTCAGTAGCAGAATACAGTCAGGATAGCTTCTGAAATGCACTTGCAGGTACCTCACCCTTGAGCCTCATAGCTTTAGGCCAGTGTATAAAGTTTATAAAGTTTGTAAAGTTCTTAGTCCTGCCAATTATGGCTCTTCCCTCCCCAGTCATCCAACAAACTTGGGCAAAAGGGTCTTAGCTCTTGTCCAATGGGTCTCATCTCACATCAGGTCTCTGGTTCTCAGTGTCACACCAAGCCTGTGGTTCTCCGATGTGGCTGCTTTGGCTACTGCTCCTGTAGGTTTTCCTAGTCTGTGTGGTATCCTTAAAGACAAGTTGCATTCTCTTGCATGCTCTTTTCTTGTAGAAAAGTTTGTCCTTCTGCTGCTAGATCTGCTCAAGTTAATGAGATTAGCCAATCTCCTCGGGGATTGGAAAGACTAGCCTGTCCTTTGTGGATAGGCTAACATGTCTTATTTGCATATTCTCATTCATCCATATGGTAAAGTCAAAGTCAATTGCTAGGAAAGCCATTTTGAACGCTAGACTTTACACATCATAATAGTTTTTCTGAATTCCTCCTAAAACTATTTGATCAGCGTTCTTACCTTTGGATATTCATTGATGCTTATCTTTTGAGCCTCTCTATTTTTAAAATAATTTTTTAAATTATTTTTGAGTGTGTGTACCTTCAAATCAGATCTGACTGATAACAGGAGGAGTTTGTCCCTCCGTCTTCAGCAGAGCATCTGGTGGATTCAAACTGTGCATCTCTGGAATTGCAGTGCAGCTTCTTGCAACTAGACCACTAGAGCTCCCAAGAGCCTCTATATTTTTATAACAACTTGTTTTGATTTTTTTTGTGAGGTTTAATGTTGTCTGCTACTTCTGGGATATTCTGATGATGTTTCAAATTTTTTTTAACCTCTTTTCTTCTAGCAAGTGTATCCAGCTGATAGGCTGTCCATGAAGTTATCTGTTTGTTGTCTGTGGAGTACTGTTGGTTAGTGTAGGTAGTCAATGGTAGTTATTGTCAAATGCTGGTCAGGTGGAATATGTGCTGAAATTTGCTTTCATGGGATGTGTGGGCACTCAAGTCTGGCATACTGTGTGACCTTCAGTGAGGGTGATGCAGGGCTAAGTACACAGATGCAGCTGGTGAATTATTGACCTTTCCTGCTGCTGCTTTTTGGGTGGAGTCTTTGAGCATCTGCCTCTGTATGCAACATACAAATTGGGTTTTTGTTGGTAAGTGTCATCGAGTCGTAGGTAATTCATAGCTACCCTATGAATGAAAGAACTGGACACTTTATAACTTTCTTCTTTTCTCCAGGTTCGTTTCGGAAGTGGTTGCCACTTATGCTTCCAAGCTTGTTTTAATCGGGGAGCTCCACCAAACACTGTCCACCACGGGTAACCATTATTGCATTTGACACAACAGTGTCACAGTGTTCAGCTTCACAGCAACCAAAAGTTACCTCTGTATGATAAGTGGACACACTAGGGCTATACAACCTAGAAGAATGTTTGACCAAAAACAATATTCTGGTTTACTTACAAATTCCATATAGCTTGTTTTTTACACCAGAGCTTTCCCATTTCCTTAACCTACCCCCCTCCACCCATTAAATTACATGACCCTATGATTACACCCCCTACTCATCCTCCCCATGTTCCTATCCCCCCTTAGATCCTCATACACGTTTTACTAGTTATCTATTTCTACAATAGTTATCATATACAGTATTTGTCATTATGGACTGAATTAGTTTATTTAGCATAATGCTCTCTAGTCTCTCCCAAGTTAGGTAGTGATTTACAAATTTTTTGCTTCTTCATGCTGTGTAGTATCCCATCATGTGTGTACCATAAGTTCTCAATCCATTTGATTGTGGTTAGACATTAGGGTTATTTCCATGTTCTTGCAATGGTGAATAATGCTGCTAAGAGCATTGATGTACAAATCTCCATTTGTGCCTTAGTTCTAATTTTCTCAGGGTATATTCCAAGCAGTGGAATAGCTGGGTCATGTGGAATTTCTATGTTCAGCTTTTTGAGGAAACACCAAACTGCCTTACAGAGTGGTTGCAACCATTTTACAATCCCACCAACCGTGTATATGAGTTCCTATCTCACCACATCCTTTCCAACATTTATTACTTGCTGTCCTGTTAAACTTTGCCACAGCTACTGGAGTGAAATGACATCTCATTGTGGTTTTGATTTGCATCTCTCTTATTGCCAGTGATTCTGAGCATTAAATTCATGTGTCTTTTGGCCATCTGAATAGCTTCCTCTTTGAAAATTCTTTCCAAGTCTTTTGCCCACTATTTCAGACAAGGGTCTCATATAAAAAAGTCTACAAAATCCTACAGGGCCTCCACAAGTGAAAGACTGATCACACAACTACTAAATTTCATAATAACTACCTGTGAATGAAAGTCTCTCTGCTACTCATCGAATTCCTGTATTACTCCACCTTTAAGTTTTTCATCTTTGAACACAGGTGAAAGTAGCTCAGACTTATCTTTTTAAACTGTCAACTGTAAGATTAGACTAAGAGGTAGGGTCTGAGGAGTCAACTAGGTTGTTGTCAAACACAATATGACACTGTGTCATTGTCTTTTCTTTGGTGTTCTTCAGCTAAGTCATCCAGTATCTTCTGTGTTCCAGATGCACGGCGTTGTGGTTTGGGGGAATGCCATGAAGGTATGGCAGTCTCAGTGGGCATAGCTCTTGAGTTAGGGGGCTACTCTTTTACTGAGCTTCTGCCCCAGCTCAATAGTGTTTTCTCACTAAATTCAAGATGCTGTGGGGGAAGGGTCGTGTCCTGAGAGCCAACAATATACAACCCATTCAATCTGTCATCAGAGAGCAGGAGGGAGATGAGACCTTGTCTTCTCTGTTGTCACTCAATGCTAGTAGATCTAGTCCTTTCTCTATTTTTCTTCTCTTTTTGCAGGACCTGAGCCCAGGCTAGGCCAGATATGGGCTTCTGCTGTGTGTTTATGTTTATTGGGTCCTTAATCATGCCTTAACTCTCCTTTGTGTCTGACTTTACACTCAATAATTTCTCCCACATGCTAGGGTACTTAAGTTATTGTTCTTGAGTAGTTTTCCCCATTGTTTGGTGTCCTTGCATGAGAGGAGTTTGACTAGTTTTTTATTCTCTCGCTTACATCTTTTTAAAACAATGTTTAGTGATTGACTTTTAGTGGTGTCAATTTTACAGGATAGCAAAGTAGATGCATGAAAACAATTAACATATTTTGCACACATGAAATAGTATCACATACAGTTTTATATCAATGAAAGTAAAAAAATGGAAATATTTTGAAAATTATCTGATGTATTGTTACTAGTAATAAAATTATTCAACTGAATTATAGAAACCAAATTTGATTATAGGAATTCTACTGGTTTTTCCAGCTATAATCAGAATTAAGATCCTTAAATTTCAAAGACAAAAGTGGAAAATATTAACTAAAGTCTTTTTTTGTTTTTTATTGGTTTGCTTATAAATTTAGTATACATTGTGGTTTACACTATCCTTCATTCACATTTTGTTCCAATCCATAACAGCCAAGGTCCTCTTCTATTGTGCTGACTCTTTACCTTTCCAAGTCTGATGTCCTAGACTTTCCTGATAAAATGCCCAAAGTATATGAGACAAAGCTTCAAAATCCTTGCTCCCAAGAAGCAACCTGGTCTCACCTTCTCCAGGGCAGACTTGCTAATTATCTTGGCAATCTATGGTATGTTCAATTCTCTTTTCCAGCACCAAAATTCAAAGGCTTCAATTCTTCTGTCATTTTTCTTCATTGTGAGATGCATGGCAAGCAATTGACAAGGCCATTGCCTGGTTCAGGCACATCTTAGTCTCTAGACTGACATATTTGCTCATCAGCACTCTAGAAAAGTACTTGAGTACAGACTTTTCTAAAGCAGCTCGTCTCTTGATTTCCTTACCGCTGATGTCAAGGGTGTTCATTGTAGATATGGGCAAAGATGAACTTGTTAATAACCTCAGTGTTTTCTCCATCTATTATAATGCTGTCTATGAGGATCTTTTTTCTTGATGTTGAGATACAATCCATATTGAAGGCTATTGTCTAGCTTCTTGAATAATTTGCTCAGCATATAGTTTGAATGTTGCTATTGTGTACCATTGAGTCAGAACCAACGCATAGCTGACCCTCCAGCAGGTTTATAGAGGCAGTAAATTACACAGAGAGAGATTGTTCATCTTTCTCCTGTGGGGCATCTGGTGAACTCTCAGCACGTGCCTTTGAAATTGCAGTGCAGCTTCTTACCACTAGGTCACCAATGCTCCCTATAGATTGACTAGGTATGGTAAAAGGAAACAACCCTGTCTCACACTTTTCTTAATTTTAAACCATGTAATGATCCCTAGGCCATTTGGCAGCATCATTATAGATGGTGAAGTGATTGAGATTGCTAACAGCTTCAGCTTGTTTGGCTCCACAATCAACACTCTTAGTATCAGCAGACAGGAAATCAGAAGATGAATTGCATTGGGAAAATCTGCTGTCAGAGACCTCTCCAGAGTACTGAAGAGTAATGATGTCAATCTAGAGACTAAGGTACTCTGCATACAGGCCATTGTCTTCACAATTACTTACTATGAATAAAAAAGCTGAACAATGACTAAGGATGATAGAAGAAGATTGGTGCCTTTGAGTTATGGTGCTAGAGAAAAGTATTGAATATGCCATTGACTGCTAAGAGAACAAACAGATCTATCCCAGAGAGGGTGAAACGGCTGCTCCTTGGAAGCAAGTATTTTGAAATTCTATCTGACACAGTTTGGGCATGCTGCAAGGAGGGATCAGTCCTTGGAGAGGGATATCATGCTTGGAAAGGTGGAAGGAGGGCACAAGGAAGGAAGATACTGGATGAGATGGATTGACTCAGTGACTAGAGTTATGGGTGCTGGTGTGTCAGAGACGATGAAATTGGCACAGGATAGAGCAGGGTTCAGAATAGGGTTCATAGTGTCGCTATAAGTCAGAATTGACTGAATGGGACATTAACAACAACAAACGTTTCCCTATATGGGGAGCTCTGGTGGCCTAGTGCTAAGAAGTTGCACTGCAACATCAAAGATTCGTGGTTTGAAGACTGGACAGTCTTCTCCCTTGCGATTAACTGCCTCAGAAAAACCTACTAGAAGGTCAGCTGTGGGTCATTTCAGATTGTATGATACACAACAATTGTTCCCTTGCTCTGTTCACAAAGCAGCTTCTTGGCCTAGGTTTAGTTTAATTTTGCATGAGCACAATTAAGTGTTCAGAAATTCCATTTTTCTCAATATTAATTTTATAATTTGTTGTAATCTGCACAATTAAGTACCTTTTCATAGTCAATATAGCACATTCTCCCGGTATTCTTTGCTTTCAGCCGGCAACAGTGCTATCTCTAGTGCCACAGTCTCTTCTAAATCCATTTTGAACTTCTGATAGTTCTCCGGTAACAACAGATTCCATGTATTTTCTGCTAACCAAAATTCCAAGGTAAGAAAAATATAGAAAAAAAACCACAATACTAAAAAAAGGCACAGGAATGAGATCATCAGGTCTTCCCATAAACTTCCTTTGTTGAGAAGAATTTTCAGACTCAGGTCTTAAATCACTTCCAAATTCCTACGCATAATGGTGATTAAAGAGAAAAATCTAAAATAAAGGAGTAATTTCAGGTAAACAATAATTCAATGGTTCAAGACAGGGATATACTGCAGCACTAGTATGCTTCCTTGTTACAATTAAAGTTAAAACGATTACGTGAAGAGGAGAGGAAGGAACTGGACTGTGTGAGAGTGACTCAAAATGTAGTCCTTGCTGAACAGAGAAGAGACGTAACAAAGAATAGGAATTGTCCTGAAGGCACAACTGTTCTGTGGGGCTCTGAGGGGCAGGGAAGGCCCGCCCCCGAGCACCACTCCAAGCCCCTCCCCTAAGTCACCCCTCTAAGCCCCTCCCCTAAGTTACCCCTCTAAGCCCCTCCCCTAGGCCCCTCCGCTGTGCTGTCAACTCCTCCTGCAAGTCCGGCGCGGGCGCTGCCTCAAGGCCGACCCCGCCCACTCCCCCAGCCCGCCCAGTCCTCGGCCCACCCGTCAGGTCCTCTCCGCCCCGCCTCTCCCGCGGCGGTCGCGTCAGGTGGCGGCCGGAAGCTGCGGAAGCGGATGAAGGAAGCGCAGCCGCGACTCCGGGGGGGCGGTGCAGAGCCGCGCGAGCTGCACCGTGTGCGCCTGGTGAGCTGCGCGGCTCCCATGTAGCGCGCCCGCCAACACCTGACGTGCGCCGGCTCGCCGGCCGCCTGGGGCCGCGTCGCTGTCTAGCCCTCATCTCTTGGCAACTGAAGTCACCGTGGACCCGGCCCGGGGCGCCGGCCATGGAGAAGGCCGGGCGGGACGGTGATGGCGCCCCCCGGGGGCCCGTCTTGCACATCGTGGTGGTCGGCTTTCACCACAAGAAGGGCTGTCAGGTGAGAGAGCGCCCGGCTCCGGCCATTCACGCCCCCGTGCTCAGTTCAGCCAGTCGCTGCCCCTTGGCGCCCTCCGTACTCCCATCGCCTCGCCTCTGAACTTGATCCCCTCCAGCTGCTCTCACTCTCCCACCTCCTAACTTGAAACCCAGCCCGAGCCCCTGTAAATTGTGTGATGAGCTGCGGAGGAGCTGGTCTGCTATTGTGTGGATTGGTAGCTTGAAAAAATTCTCCGTTAGTGAAGTGGGAGGAAGGTGTCGCAGATCAGCCCCTTTTCCCCTTTGCTGCCTGTCCTTTTTGTGTGTTCCGGTGTAAATAGTCGCCTTTAGAAAAAATCAGTTGGATGCTGCTTTCAAGGTTATGTTCTCTGCAGGCTTCCGTATGATGCCGGGAATTCGTTGCTGTACACAGAGACGTTATGGGAAAATCAAACAAAATAATTCCTTTGTTTATCTCATGGGCGTCCTAGAATATGCAGTATGGGATTTAAGGTTGTCGATTGACCGCCTATCTGCTCCCTGAAGTTTAATTTTATCTGATCTTTTTCCAGATCTTACCTTTTGCCCAAGCCTTTCCAATTACAATAAGAGAATATGTATTTACCGGTCAGAGAATGTGCAAATAGGCATTTTTAAGGCTGTTCACTATTTATTCCAGCACCGCAGTTGAGGATGAGAACAATGGTACTTTTGCGTTTTGTATGTTGAAGACAAGAGACCAAAACAGAAACACAGTTATTTCATGAGTGCAAACACTGGAAAGCGATGATGTCATAATACCTGGTAAACAGCAAATGGAAATGCTTTTTTCAAGTAACACCGAATTTGATTTCTTACATTTTACAAAAAATGTTACACTTTTGGAGACTTTTTATGTCAAAAGTTATTTAGAAGATAAAAGGAAAGTGATGAAGGGAGTTAAAATATGGTTTGTGTTTGTGTGCTAAAAACTGCTGAACTTGCACATTCCTTGTCCCACAGGTAAAAATACTGTGGAAAGATAAGATTGGGATGAAATTGTGGCTCTTAGTCACCCCTCCCCTAACATTCTCGTAAATCCTAGCCTATGCTTGTAGGTCTGTCTCTTCTGAAGTATAAAAAAGATTACACAGACTAGCCAACAGAGAGAAGAGAGACGCCACACCAAATGATTATATTGTCTTGGAGAAGAAACTCGTAAGAGACCAGGACCTTTCTCCACAGCTCACACACAGAGAAAGCCTTTCTGTACAACTGGCACCCTTATAGCCTCCAAAGCCCCCAGAAAATAAATTTCTGTTAAAGCTGCCGCTGACTTGTGGTATTTTTGTTCTAGCAGCACTACATAATTAACATAGGAGGATCAAGTGGCATTATTGTGCTGTGCAGTAGCATTGAATAGAAGTTTCTTTTTTAGTGCATCCCCTACTTAAAGGTAAAAGAAGAAATATTTGAGTTAATTATGATTTGTAAAGTGTCTATCATTAGATTTTTTAAATTTATATTTAGACTATCCTGATAATAGTTATTTTATCATTTTCTCTGGCTGTAGATGAAGTAATGGGAACTTGGAGTAGATAAAAAGATTTTCTTGAGGTCACACTTGAAAATAGTCCTGAATTGTTTTCAGAATTACTTCGGGCATCCTATGTTTATTCTGTGTACCTATATGACATTTTGAAGGCTTACTTGGAAAAATTAAGAAGTAGTTGCCCACACCAGTTGCTAGTCATGTTCATTGACCCGTCTCTTGCCCTCTTGATTTACTACTCATCTGTGAAATGGGCTCAAGAGCAGTCACATGACTGTGTTAACAGTTATGCCCTCTTTAATGGCCTATTCATGTCTTCATAAGTCAAAAAAGTCACTGGTGGCCAAGCTTTAGTTTTTATTTTGTAGTCCAAATAAGCATAGTTTTAGTCTTTTCTCTTTGCAAATTCCGTGAAACTATGCTTAAACTTTGTTACCCATGGATAAAATAAGCTAAAGAAAGCCCTGGTGAACGAACTGCTTCAAGAGATTAAAAACAGTATTATCCTTTGGTGGAGTCCTACTCAGTAACACATGGTGTCACCATGAGTCAGGCTAACTTGAAGGCAACTGACAACAACAAACAACAAAAGAGTAGGAGCCTACATCAGAACTAAAGTGAATGGAGTTTTTGATGGCAGGAAAGAAGAAAATACCTTTACTGGGAGGAGAAAGATTAAAATTTTATTTTTGCTATGTAACATTGAGATTGCTGTTATGCCTTTGTTAGTAGCTCGAGCTCATTGCTGAGATGGAACAGACTCATAGCTGACCTTCCATTGAATTTTGGAGGCGCTAAATCACTTAGGAGGAGGGTGCTTATCTTCTTCCCTTGGAGCTGCTGGTAGACTTGAACCACCAAAAAGGTGGCCTTTAGAATAGCAGCACATTACCCTACAGACTGCCATCAGAGCTCCCCAAACTTTTGTTATTTGGGTAACTAAGGTTTTGAAAAAGGGAAAATTATTTTTTTATAAATTAAATTAAAGTTGCCTAAAGTGTAAAGATTATCAAAAGAACAGATTGTGAAATGAAAGACGCAGTTTGGGCCTTGAGTCCTGTAGCTTTTTTTTAAAAAATTTGTTGGTCTTGGTTTCATGACTGGCATAAATTGACTAGTTGTGTAAAATGAGTGTTGTACTAGAATTTAAGAGACCTGGCCTGCCCTTCCTATGCTCTCCAGCAAGTCTAAATTATTGACATTTTCTTTACTTCATTTGGACAGCTCTGGTGGCATAATCTGTTCACCTGCTAACCAAAAGATTCTGCGCCTCTCGTCATTCCATGGGCAGACTCATCCTGTGTGAATTACAGGCTCCAAAAACTCTCTGAAGGCTAAACTGAGAGTAATTTTCTACTGGGTAGCAATGTGTTTAAGTTTTACCTTGCTTCGCTAGATTCTTCTTAAGAATTTTAGACATCAGAGGGATTATATACCTGATTACCCTTAATATTTACAAAAGAATAAGCTGACACCCAGGAAAGTTACGACTTAGTTTGGCATTAACGTTGAAACCCGGATATCCCAATGTGTTTAACTGCAATCTTTTAAACACTTTTAGAATATACGTGTCTATGTCTGTGTATGTATATATTACATTTTTTTCTCTGTACACACACACACACACACACACACACACAGACACACACATCAGTAAAAGGTGGCAGACTAGTACGGATGGGCTGTTGTATTTTGTGTGCACAAAACAGTTTGCTTTATCATTGCCGAGTGGAAGAAAGTGGGCTGTTTCATTACACATTTGGTGCCAGAAAATAAAGCACAAAGAACCTGTTCTATTAGATTCCTGTCTGCTGTAAGAAAGTGCTGCAAACTAGTTTAAAAACAATGAAAATTTATATTTTCACATTGCTAGAGACCAGAAGTTTGAAGTCAAGGTGTTAACTCGGCCCCACCTTTCTCTGAGGCCTCTGGGGTAGAAGCCTTCCAGTCTTCTTGCAACTTCACTCTCTTCTCTACATCTTCATTTGATCTTCTTTCCTCTCCTGTCTCTTTTATAAGGCCATTAGACATTAAGGACCTACCCTGCTGCATTATGATTTCATCTTAACTAATTACATTTGCAAATAGAGCACATACTGAGTTCCCTTGAAAGATCCAAGTTTTTCAGAAATGTTATCTAGTCCAGTGTAGTTGCACAAACTTGTGCTTTTTTAAAATCAAACTTGAGAATGTGATACAACTAAATAAAGTTGCAATGCACAGTTTAAAATGATCATTTTTAGATCTCAGAAACTTTTGGTCTCTTGTGTATTCTTTAGCTTTTACGTGAATAAACATTTATCATTTTAGTGAAATCATTGCTAGTTTTGAAAAAATTTTCATTTTCAGTTTTCTGTTCCTCTAATGGAGATTGATTAGAGGAGGTGGCACTAGGATGCATCATTTGTAAAAAGTTTTAAGATTAGGTGAATGATCCAAGAACAGTGAACACTGTATTACTAGCTAGGTTGTGTCTATAACCTGCAAACACACCCTATCCAGTCAAGTCACTGATCAGATGAATTAAAAAAAAAAATCGGGGAGCTCAGGTGGCCTAGTGGCAAGAAACTGCACTGCAATCCCAGAGGTATACAGTTCAAATCCACCCGATGCTCTGCCGGAGAAGGAGGGGAAATCTCCTCCTGTACCAGTGAGATCTGATTTGACGGTACACATAAAAAAAATAACAAAATAAAAATAAAAAAATCACAGCAAGTTGGTTCATGAAATTGACAAGCCAGTTCACTAAAAAACGAGTGGACATTTTGCTGAAGACATTTGTCTAGAACAGGACAGTAAATGAATGCATTTTTTTTTTATCAGGGAAACTGGCAAAGATAATCTGATTACCTTTTCCTCTTCATTCTTGCTTTCCTTTCTTTCACTTTCCATTTGTTTTTGTTTTTAAGAAATAATCACAAAACTGTCTTGATTTTGGCAGGGAAAGAGGACTACTAGAAAAGCTGATACTTAACCCCTGACAGCAAATAGATTCCAACTCCTAGCAACCTTAGGAGACAGAATGGGTTGATTAGCTACTTCATTCCCAATAAGGAGCCCTGGTGGCATAGCGTATATAACATGTTGGGCTATTATCAAGTTCATCAGCCTTTCTTCAGCAGGAAGCTAAGGCAATTTCTTCTTGTGAAGAGGTACAGCCTTGGAAAACCCATTGGAGGGACACCGTGATTCAGAACTGATGAGAGCAGTGGGTTTGGGTTAAATTTGGTCATCCTGCATGTTAAGATTTAACTTCTTCAGTCTTACCCCCACCCCAATGCCAGCCTCATTCTACAACAGTGGCACCATATAGCATTTGTCCCTTTGTGACTGAGATACCTCACTCAGCATAAAGTCCTCCAGGTTCACCCATTTTGAATAATATTGCATGAGTTCCTTGTTTTTCAATGCAGCATAGTATTCCATTGTGCGAATATACCACA
>NW_006399809.1:15942108-15983040 GCF_000299155.1 Elephantulus edwardii | reverse complement strand
CCATGAGGAGGAGTGTGGCTTCAGGATTAGAGCAAGAATCACCAATGACTTGTGTTATGCAGATGACACAACCCTGCCTGCTGAAACTGAGGAGGACCTGAAGTGCTTGCTGCAGAAGGTCAAGGACTGCAGCCTTCAATATGGATTGAAGCTCAACATCAAGAAAATAAAGATTCTCCCCACTGGGCTGATTGGCAGCATCATAAAAGATGATGAAGAGATTGAGATTGTTACCAGCTTCAGTTTACTTGGCTCTGCAATCAGGTACCAGCATCCAGGAAATTAAAAGACGAATTGCACTGGTAAAGTTTGCTGCTGTCAGAGACCTTTCCAAAGTACTAAAGACCAGCGGTGTCAGTCTGAAGACTAAGGTGTGCCTGATCCAGGCCTTGGTCTTTGCAGTTACTTGCTATGTATCAGAGAGCTAAACAATGACTAGAGATGATAGAAGGAGAGTTGATGCCTTTGAGCTGTGGTGCTGGAGAAGAGTATTGAATATACCATAGACTGCTAGGACAGCAAGCAAGTTTGTCCTGGAGAGGGTGAAGCCAGGCTGCTCCTTGGACACAAGGATTCTGAAGCTTCATCTGACATACTTTGGGCATGTTGCAAGGTAGGATCAGTCCTTGGAGAGGGACATCATGCTTAGGAAGGTGGAGGGACAGCACAGGAGAGGAAGACCCTCCATAAGATAAATTGATTCAGTGACTGGGTTGATGGGGGTGGGTGTGTCAGAGACAATAAGATTGGCACAGGATAGAGCAAGTTTTAGGGATATTGTACATAGTGTCGCTGTGAGTCCCAGGTGACTCAACAGCACATAATAATAACAACATTAATATTTTAAGTGATTTGTAATTACTGCTATGGCATTTAAAATAGTCTTGAAAAGTGATTAAATATAAGATACTTATTTCTGTTCTTTTCCAGCATTTTTAAAAAATTTATCATTTAACAGAGAACTGTCTTCTTAGAAATTGAAATGAGTTGAAAATTTTTTTGTATTAAAATAATTTATAGTAAATTTACTTATTGTAGGTTATATGTTCCAGAGGTTTGTTTGAATTGTATTTGCTTAGTGGTAGTAAACACATGAACTATTTTTGTCAGGTTAGCATAATGTTTGCTAAATAACATAAGCGAGTACCTATCAAATAAAACTCCTAATAGCTAGGTTGAACTTTTAAAAATTATTAGCTTAGTAGGGAATAGTAATTTTCCAAAATTACAACAAATTATTCTGATTGTGACCTTTTTCCTTATAATAATTCATGGTTTTGTATACACACGTAGTAGTTCTAATTTTTTCCCCTTTTATTCTTATTAATTTTAATGAAAATTTACAAAGACTTCGGATTTCCATTCATTCACTGTTGCATTTTTCTTCCTGCCCCCCCCATCCCTGTTCACGCTTCTCTTTGAAAAGTAAAATTCTTTCATCGTTATATAATCCCTCCCCCCAAGTCCACTCCTCTGCGCAGCCTTTGTTCAGGACTCCTGTCATGACAATAATACTTAATCATATATCCCTTTTGAGCAGTTCTCTACCTCATCTGTTTCAGTGCAGTATACATAATTTATCCCATCTTTCTCAGTCTCCCCCCAACACTGACGTAAGTCCCGTTTTATAAGAGTGGCACTATGCAGAGTGGCACTATGCAGTATTTTCCTTTTGTGTCTGAGATATTTTACTCAGCATAATGTCCTCTAGGGTCATCCATTTTTAATAATATTTCATGAGTTCCTTCTTTTTCTAGACAGCATAGTATTCCATTGTGTGACTATACCAGAGCTGCTCTATCCATTCGTTTTTTTGATTAACACTTAGGTTGTTGTTTCCAACTCTTTGCTATTGTGGACAAAGCCGCAATAAACATGGGTGTGCATTTATCTGCTTCGGTGGTGGTTATGTTTTCTTTAGGGTATAGTCCCAGTAGTGGAATTGCTGGGTCAAATGGTATTTCTATTTGCAACTTTTTAAGAAAGCTCCATAGTGGTTGCACAATTTTACATTCCCACCAACAGTGACTAAGGGTTCCAGTTTCTCCATAACCTCACCAGCATTTGTTGTTTGTTGTTCTGTTAAATTTTGCTTTCCTGACTGGGGTATGATGATATCTCATGGTTGTTTTGATTTGAATCTCTCTTAGAGGTCAGGATTTTGAACATTTCTTCATGTGTTTGTTTGCCATCTGAATGTCTTAATTTGTTAAGTGTCTATTCATATCCTGTGCCCATTTTTCAATTGGGTTGTTTACCTTTATCTTGTTGTGATGCATAGTTCTAATTCTTGAATAAACAGACTTTACCACATAGTGCTTCTAAAAAAACAAAGAGAATTAGTGAAAAACTGAGACTAGTGTTTTTCTCTAACGGTGAGTAAAAAGTAGCTATGAGAAATAAAATAGTGAAGGCTGACTTTCTTGTTAGCCTGAGTAGCAGCTGGTTACTAGAAAGTCTCCAAGGGTAGCAGAATTTCAAATAGCATTGCAAATTCAGAGGTGGGTTGAAGTGATTAGGGGTTTAGTTTATGTTAAGGTGAAACTGACTGACTTAATCAAAGGTTTTAATAACAGATGGCCAACTGACAGAGCATGTTGTTTTGGCATCTGCTAATGGTGAAATCAGTAGCAGTTGACAGTGATGAAGCATTCATGGGTTGGTATTTGTATTGTTGTAATAAATGAGCTTTGGGACTGAAATAACAAAATTTTGGAGGGTTAAAGTTTTTGAAACAGACCTTGGTAGCCTAATAGTACCTGTTACGCTGCTAGCCAAGAGGTTGGTTGTCAAAGCTCATCTATCTGATAGCCGACTTGCCTCCGTAAAGATTTTTGTTTCTATATACTAATGAGTCCATTTCAACTGGTAATGATCTTGTATATCAGTGTAGATCTCTGCATTCATAGTCTCCTAGCTATATTGTTCTGCATCTCCTTTAATCATTTAATTAATTTCCATCTTTCCTATCCTTTGCTGCCTTTTGGCTTTATTCCTGGCCAGATGCTGCCATTTTAATCTTAAAAAAACAAACAAAAAACTCCCTTATCATCACTAGGTTGAAACAAACTCATAGATCATCTTTCAGCTGGTTTTGTTTGGCTTTTTACCCATGGAAGGAGAAGGTCGATTCTAACTGCTGGAGGGGCCAGCTTGGGTTAACTTCCTATGGGCCAGGCCACCAAAAATTCTTTAGACTTATCTATCAACTTCATTGCCACCAAGCTGGAAGCGATTAATACCTGGCCCTGCAGTAGGTTTTCAGAGACTATAAATCACACAGGATGAGATTGCCCATCTTTCACAGAGCAAATGAGAGATTCAAACTGCCTAACTTTGGATTGGCAGAGCAGCTTCCTACCAACTAGACCACCCGAGTTCCCTTTTGATCTTAAATGGTTTATTATTCCAAAGGTAGAGTATTTCCCAAATGTACCTGTTCACCTTGTTATAGGCCAGCATATTGTGTGGCTGAAAGCAGAGTCTTTGGGGTAAGTTTTGTTCCAACTTTGATCAGTGATTAAGGGCCTGAGTCTTGAGCATCCTTTTAAGAACCCAGTCACTGCTCACCAAAATAGTTTATTGTCTTTGTGCTCTGTGTTATGCCACTTGACCTTTATGCTGCCAGCAACTATGGCTTTAAGTTCCAGAGCCAGCAACTCATTCCCACAGGGTGTTTAGTCATAATTAAAAGCTTGTGGAAATTTGCCCCATGTTGGCTGTACTGTGTATGTGTGTATATTTCCAACACAAGAATATGAATGTATAACTTCAGTAAAACCTATGTGCGGTCATGGATACAGTCCTTGAACCTGCTCATTTTGGTTAATGTTGCCTGTCTGCTTATACCTTGGCAGCACCTAACAATAAAATAATGGAAAAAAACTAATTCATTGCCATTGAATAGGAACGAATTCATAGCTGACTCTCTAGCTGGTTATCAGAGGCTCTACTTTCTCCCTCAGAGCAGCTGGCAGATTTGAACCACCTGCCTTTGGGTTGGCAGTGCAACATGTTACCCAAAGCTCCTGACTGGGGCTCTGTGGTATGCCAGTGAATTGGAATCAACCCATAGCTGATCCTGCAGTGGGTTTTCAGAAGCAGTAAATCCGGGAAGAGATTGCCCGTTCTTGCCTTTGAGATTGCAGTGCAACTTCTTACCTCTAGGCCACTGGAGCTCCCTGATTAGGCAACCATTGTTGGGTACAGTCAAGTCAGAACCAAGCCATAGCTGACCCTCCGGTGAGTTTTCAGAGGCTGTTAATTGCATTGGAGGAAATGTGCCTTCAGGATTGCAGCACATTTTTTAACCACGAGGCCATCAGATCTCCCTGATTAGGTCACTAGAACTCCCTATATCTACTTATATAATGGTTTTTGTTACTGATAATGCAGGATTGTAGGTAATAGTATTTATCTTTGTTGAGTGTATATCTTCTTTTTATTTAGTAATACTGGATATTATGCTGATCATCCCTTAATTGTATATTGCCCTTTTTCTTCACCCCACTTAATATGTATCTATTAACTATTTGAGGTCTGGTAGCCTAGTGACAAGAAGCTATACTGTAGTCCTGAAGGCACACAAGGTTTGAGGCTATCAGTATCTCCTTTGGAGAAGGATGGGTAATCTCCTCCCCTGTGATTAACTGCCTCTGAAAACCTGCCGAGGATCAGCTCTGACTCCACAGTATACAACAACATTAACTATTTCCTGGTTTTTCCTGTTCTTTCCTTTCCATACCTGGTAACCATCAAAGGGTATGTAAACCTTCCCTTCGTTTTTTGTAGTATCTGACTTAAACACTATTTGTCTTGTGACTGACTTATTTAATTCAACGTAATGTTATCTGAATTCATCCATATTATGTGATATTTTGCAAATTTGGGTTTTAGTGACACAAAATAATCCATTGCATATATGTGGTTTGTTTACCCATTTATCCATTGATTTTGGCTCATTTATCGCTGCTATTATAAATAAATCTGCAGTAAACTTGGGTGTGCATGTATCTGTTCCTGTGGCAACTCTTACTTCTTTTGTATTGTAGCTGGAATAAGATGATCTCTCTCATTTTAGATTTTTTATTTTGCACCTCTGTGATAGCTAAGGATCTTGAACACTTCATCTGGTTTGTTGGCCATCTAAACATCTTTTTTGGTAAAAGTGTCTGTCTGCCTATATTTTAATTGGGTGATTTTTTTGTTTGTTGTCGAGGTGTTAGAATTTCTATAAATATTAGAGATTAATTCCTTGTTTGATGAGTCGTTGTCATTATTTCCCCCAATCAGTAGATTCTCTTTATTCTTGACATTGTCTTTTTAAGAGCAGATCACTGGGAAATCTTTTTGTTAACAGCCCAGCACTTAGCCATTGTGTCACCAGGGATCCTGTTTCTGTAAACTACATCCAAGAAAAGGAAAACCCCATAGGGTTGTTTCCCCCATCGGGTGGTTCTGCTTGGTCACATGGTGCCACTGAGTCAAAAATGACTCATTGACAGCTAGTAGCAGCAGAGTTTATTGAAGAATATTATTTTTTAAAGTTTTTCTGATCCCCCCCCCCTTTTAAGCTACTGGCTCTGGTGGCGATGATGATTAACCAGTCAGTTGCTAATTGAAATGTTGAATGGTTCTAACCCATTCAGTAATTGGAGAATGACTAGGTGATTTACTAGTGTAGAGATTCTCTCTCACATTGCCATTGATCCTCCATTGGGTTTCCGAGTCTGTAAATTTCATGGAAGGAAATTGCCCATGTTTCTCCCAAGGAGCCACTGGTGAATTTGAACTGCAGGAGTGGGCAGTGCCTTAGGGTTAGCAGTGCAACTACGAAAGATTGCAGCTTGCTCTCTCCACAGGGTTGCTGTGAGTGACAGTATGTGACAGCTTTTAGAGAAACCTTCTCCTGAAGCACAATTGCTTTTTTTAGCTCTACTAGACTTTTAGTGACAGCTTTAATATTTTGTTAATCGATGTGGGTTTGGTTTTTTTTTTTATTTGAGACACATTTTTTTGTAATATGCTAAAACAGTGCTCTCTGACTTTGCAGAGCAGCAACATTAACACTTGGAACAAGTTCATAAACGTAGTTTTAATTCAGGCCTAATGTCATGCCTAAGCAAATACCATCCTGTGTAATAGAAATTTAGAAATGTCAGGAAGATTTCGAAGATTTCTTTGTCCTCTTAACATTCCTTCTAGAAGTGTCTAACTTTCTTCCTTTGTTTTAAGCCTTTCCAAACACATACCCCCTAGCAGTGAACCAATTCCAACCCAGAGCAGCCATCTATGATGGGGTACAACTGCCATATTGGGTTTCCAAGGCTGTGCGTTGTTATGGAGCCTCATTTTTCTCCTGACAAAAAGGCTGGTAGTTTTGAGTCACCAACCTTTTGGTTAGCATCCAAGTGCTTTAGCTGTACCTCAACCTGACCTCCTCCTTAGACCTTTGACCCCAACTCAAATACTTACGCACGTTGGGTAACCTTCCTATCATTAATGTGATCTCTTACTGATGGTTAAGATGCTGTCAGATTAAGCAGTCAGTCCCTAGGATATTTTCAAAGAATTGATAGGAGAATTGATGCCTTTGAGCTGTGGTGTTGGAGAAGAGTATTGAATATACCATGGACTGCTAAGAGAATGAAAAGGTTCATCCTGGAGAGGGTTAAACTAAGCTGCTCCTTGGAGACAAAAATTCTGAAGCTTCATCTGGCCTACTTTGGACAGGTTGCAAGGCAGGATCAGTTCTTGGAGAGGGATGTTATGCTTAAGAGACTGGAGAGACACTTCAGGAGAAGATCCTCAATGAGATGGATTAATTCAGTGCCTGGGATAATGTGGGTAGGTGTGTCAGAGACAAGACTGGGACAAGCTAGAGCAAGGTTTAGGACTTTTGTACATAGGATCACTATGAGTTGCAGGCGACGTGATACCACATAACAACATATAGAAATTAAATTTTTTTAAATAAAAAATAATGTTCTACTATTCAAAGAAGATAAATGGGTAGTCTCTTACCTTACAATGTACAGTCTCTGAAAACGGACAGGATGCTCAGCTATGAGCCAGTTCCAGCTCTTCAGCACAGCACATAACAGAAGCAACACCAGTCTAGATTGAAATACTTTTAGATTGATGATTTCCTGAATGTTTGTAATGATACTCAAGGGCTTTGGTGATATAATAGTTAAAGCATTTGGCTGTTAATCAGAAGGTTGGCAGTTTGAACCCACCAGCCCCTCCAAGGGAGAAAGATGAAACAGTCTTCTCCATAGAAATGTACAGCCTTAGAGCCCTGTGAGGCAGTTAAACTTTGTCATATGGTTCTTACAGTGTGAACTCAGGTCAGACTATTTTTGTATGTAGTGATAAAGCTTTAGTTGTACCAGTTATCCTTTTTGTTTGTCAAAGTTTATTTTGATAAATTCTATTGGATAACATATAGAGTGACACAACTTTAATCTACACAGCTTTCTGTTACTATATAATGAAATTCAGTTATTTATTGTTGTTGTTATGTGCTGTCAAGTCACTTGTGACTCATAGTGACCCTGTGTACAACAGCCCTAAACTCTGCTCTGTCCTGTGCCAGTCTCACTGTCTCTGATACACCCATCCCGATTACCCCAGTCACTGAATCAATCCACCTCATAGAGGGCCTTCCCTTCCTTCACTGTCCCTCCACCCTACCAAGCGTGATGTCCCTCTCCAAGGACCGGCCCCTCCTTACAACATGTCCAAAGTATGTTAGATGGAGCCTCAGAATCCTTGCCTCATAAAGAGCCGCCCGGTTTGACCCTTTCCGGGATGAATCTGTTTGTTTTCCTAGCTTTTACCATTTATTTTTTTAATTAATCTTGTGTCAAATGCGATAATGGTTACCCGTGGTGGACAGTGTTTGGTAGAGCTCCTCAATTAAAACAAGCGTGGACACAGGAGTGGCATCCACTTCCAAAATAGCTTATGTCAGGAAACCCTATGAACTTGGAGAAAGGATAGAAGTTATAGTAGTGTTCAGGTCTTTCATTAATAGGGTTACTATGAGTTGTCTATGACTTGACGGCCCTTAACAACATCTTAAAGTAAAAATACAGCATGTTATGATTAGAACTGATGTGTGCTCATCATAGTAGGGGAAAAACTAAGAGAATATGTAGATAATTTTTAAAAGACACAAAATAACACAACTGTATTCTAGAGAAATCTATTACTAACACTTTTAAGATGAACATTTTTCCAATTTTTTTCTTTAAACAAACTGATTGTAAGAGATCAATATTTGTTCCCATTCAAAGAAGGATGATCCTGTCAGAATATTTTTAAAATACTCATGTTGTTGTTGTTATGTGCCATCAACTCACCTGCGACTCATAATGACCCTATGTACAACAGCCCTAAACCCTGCTCTATCCCTTGTCAATCTTACTGTCTCTGACACGCTTATCCTCATTACCCCAGTCACTGAATCAGTCCACCTCATAGAGGGTGTTCCTATATTGTGCTGTCCCGCCACCCTCCCAAGCATAACATCCCTCTCTTAGGACTGATCTCGCCTTGCAACATGTCCAAAGTATGGCAGACGAAGCTTCAGAATCCTTGTCTCCAAGGAGCAGCTTGGCTTCACCCTCTCCAGGACAAACTTGTTTGTTCTTCTAGCAGTCTATGGTATATTCAATACTTTTCTCCAGTCCTACAGCTTAAAGGCATCAATTCTCTTTCTATCTTCTGTAGCTCTCTCATGCATAGCAAGCAGTTGCAAAGACCATGGCCTGTATCAGGCACACCTTAGTCTCCAGACTGACATTGTTGCTCTTCGGTACTTTGGAGAGGTGTCTGACAGCTGACTTTCCTACTGCAATTCATTGTTTAATTTCCTAGCTGCTGGAACCAAGAGTGTTGATTGTAGAGCCAACAAACTGAAGCTGTCAACACTCAGTCTCTTCATTATCTATCATGATGCTGCCAGTTGGCTCAGTGGTGAGAATCTTTGTTTTCTTGATGTTGAGCTTCAATCCATATTGAAGGCTGCAGTCCTTGACCTTCCGCAGCAAGCCCTTCAGGTTCCCCTCAGTTTCAGCAAGCATGGTTGTGTCATCTGTATAACTCAGATTGTTGATGAGTCTACCTCCAATCCTGATGCCTCGTTTATCCTCATAGAGCCCAGCCTCTTGGATAATCTGTTCCACATATAGATAGAAAAGATATGGAAATGGGACATATCCTTGACACATACCCTTCCAAATTTTGAACCTTGCACTATTTCATACTATAATGAAATTTTAGACCTCCCTTTTATATTAATATTACTGTCAGCATGTTAATGAATATTAAACGAAAACATTTTTAAATCACTAAATAGCATTTTGTTATATAGAAATTTTGTTATTTAATCACAGTTTTAGATATTTAATGTAGCATTCCACTTTTTCACTATTTCAACAAAGAGAATCCTTGTGCCTAATTGCTTACAATGTTTTTCTTAAATGTGGAAACTTATTTTTAAAGTGTGTTAGCATTTTTCTTTTAATAAATGGAAATTTTATTTTAATCAGTTTTAAGATAATGTGTTTTTGTTATGTGCTGTCGAGTCACCTGCTACTCATAGCAACCCTATGTATAACAGCCCTAAACCCTGTTCTCTCCTGTGCCAATGCCACTGTCTCCAACACACCTACCCCAGTTACCCCATTCACCTCATCGAGGGTCTTCCTCTCCCACGCTGTTCCTCCATCCTCTGAAGCATGACGTCCTTCTCCAAGAATTTAGTCCCTCCTTGCAACATGTCCAAAGTAGGTCAGATGAAGCTTCAGAATCTTTGCCTCTAAGAAGCAGCCTGATTTAACCCTCTCTAGGATGAACCTGTTTTTCTTAGCAGTCCATGGTATATTCAATACTCTTCTCCAACACCACAGCTCAAAGGCATCAGTTCTTCTATCGTCCCTAGTCAATGTCCAGCTCTCTGATGCATGGGAAGTGATTGCAAAGACCATGGCTGAAAATAATTTGTTAGTCTAGACAACTGTCTTCATAATATTATTCATTGTTGTTATTGTCATGTGCCGTTGAGTCACCTGCAACTTGTAGCAACCCTATGCACAATATCTCCGAACCAGTCTCACACTTGCCCCCATTACCCCAGTCACTGTGTCAATCCATGTTATCCAGGGTTTACCTCTCCTGCATTGTCCCTCCACCCTTCCAAGCATGATATCCTTCTCCAGGGACTGGTCCCTCCTGACAACATGCCCCAAATATGTGAGACGGAACTTCAAAATCATTGCCTCCAGAAAGCAACTTGGTTTCTCTTTAGGATAGATCTGTTTGTTCTCTTGGCAGTCCATGGTATATTCAGTATTCTTCTCCAGCATCACAACTCAGTGGCATCAATTCTTCTTCTGTCATCCTTAGTCATTGACCAGCTCTTTGATGCATAGCAAGTAATTGTAAAGACCATGATACAGATATAGTCTCTAGACTGATATCTTTGTTCTTCAGCACTTGAAAGAGGTCCTTGAGAACAGGCTTTCCTAAAGCAACTCATCTTTTGATTTCCTGACTGCGGTGCCACAAGTGTTGAGGACCCAAGCAAGCTGAAATTGTTAACAACTTCATTCTCTTCTCAGTCTTTCATGGTGTTGCCAATTGGTCCAGTGGTAAGAATCTTTGTCTTCTTGATGCTCACCTTTAATCCATACTGAAAACGCCAGTCCTTGACCTTCTGCATCAAATGCTTCAGGTCCTCCTCAGTTTCAGTGAGCAAGGTTGTGTATCATCTGCATAAAAAAAGTTGATTAGTCTTTCTCCGATTCTGATGCCACATTCCTCCTCATAAAGACTAGACTGTGTGTAGTTTTCAGTGGCCCCTTCCTGCTTTCTAATCTGTTGCCTCTTTTCTATGGATTGAGAGTTGTCTATACAGTATATCTATTAAAACTGTATATAAAATAAAATTACTCATAGATTTTCAAAGAAAACCTAAACTTTTCTCCTTAGTGTCCTGTAAGGTGATTTGTCTGACTGGAGAAGCTGATAGCTAATTTTCTTGCCCAATTTTCTACATAATTTGTCTAGATAATTTGAGTTGTCAGAAATCTGACTTCTAAATAAACTATGCTTTGGTGTCCATTTTTATTTTAAAAGTGGCCAGTTTCGACTCAGTGGTGCACAGCAACAGCAACTTCTGTACTTAGCAGCAAAAGACGGGCTGTCTGCCCTGTGCAGTTTACAGCTTCTGAAAAACCATGGAAGGGTGAGATATGAATTAGTTCCGACTTGATGGCAAGGCATGTTCATTGTCACAAATAGGTTAAGTATTCATATGCATGGAATACTGTGTGGTTACTAATGAGCTCTCCCCATAGCCCAGGTACTGGAGTATGTCTTTTGCCACTTAAAAGATCACTACTAAAGAATGTTCAAAATCAATTTCTTTATAAAATATTTTAAGAGTAAAGTTAATGAAAATAAAATTTATCTGACTAATTTTCCCTTAAAAAAGCTTTTTGTAGCTTAGATACTATTACTGAATATTTTTTTCCATAACCTAGAAGTGGATAACGTCTCTTTTATTTCATTGCGAAAACCAATCTGGTGTACATGTTTGTTATTCACCTATGTTTAGTACAAATCCTTGTGTTATCTCTCCTCTGGTAGAAGAATTTTATACATAGTAGCCCTAGGAACCTCTTGTACTTGCAGCTTAGGTAAACTATTTTTCCCCCAGAGGTTTCAAGCTCATTTTATTTTGTAGACCACTGGTATCCAGCTTTTTTGAGGACCAAATCTGTATCAATTCCTATAAAATGTCCAATTAATTTCAGTTCAGTAGCAAGCAGCCTCCTATGTACTTCAGACTTTAGTTGCCCACTACACATATGTAGAGGCTGCCTTTTGTTCATCCTGAAGGACTGCATCCAAGATAAAGCCTCTTCCAGGAGCTTCATTTTCCCAGTGTTGGTTTCCTTTGGCCATAAATTGATGGGTTTACACAGCTTTGGTGCCTATAAGCAGGAAGTATTCAGAAACTTGGGAATGTGGTACCTTTCTTTTAGGAAGACATGCACTGAAAGAGCCAGTGCATTGGTGCTTAATCATAGGAATCCCTCCTAAATGCTTAGTAGGTAAAAATATAATGACACTTCTGTTTTACGTAACACAAATAAGCACCTTCTTCAATTGCATAGTTGTTTTAGAGCTACAACATTTAGAAAAACCACGAGTCCCATGAAAGACTGAAAAATTTTATAAAACTGAAATCTAGGTATCCCCCAGTAAGTTGTACTTTTAGGCAAAGCCCTCCCAATACTTCTAAAATAACACTAAAAGGGGTATCATGCTAGAGCAATAAAAACATTAAATATGAAGGAGCTCTGGCGGCCTAGTGGCAAGAAGCTGTAACTGCAATGCCAGATGTTTGCGGTTCGAATCCACCAGGTGCTCTGCTGGAGAAGGAGGGGCAATCTCCTCCTCTACCAGTCAGATCTAGTTTGACAGTACACGCACAAAAAAACCCACCAGAAAACAAACCATTAAATATTTATTTAAATAACACATAGGAGCAGAAATTCTGGCAGTGCAGATTTTTGACATAGATCACAAAAAGTGTGCACAAAAAAAGACAGGCACAAAGTGTTGCTAAAAATTAGACTGAATAGCTACTGATTGGGGGTCGGGGGGATGCCTGAAATCACTGTGTTGTTGTATACCATTGAGTCAGAACCAAACCATAGGTGACCTTTTAGCCGGTTTTCAGAAGCATAATTGAGTGGGAGGAGATTGCTCACCCGTCTCCCATGGAGCAACTGGTGGATTTGAACTGCCTACCTTTGGGACTGCAGCACAGCTTTTTATCACTAAACCCCCAGATCTCTTACACAAAATATAAAATGTATTAAACACTAGCATCCACTTAACAGTGGTATTGATTATATTTAAAAATTACATGCACCTGTGGGAGTCTGGAGGACATTATGTTGAACGAAATAATCTCAGTCACAAGAGGACAAATACTGCATAACACCATTGTTATAAAATAGGACAGACATGGAGAGTTGTTGGGGAGAGACTGGGGAAAGAGTGGCTAGATAATGAATACTGCATTAGATCAGTTGAGAAGATTATCTGAAAGGAATATATGATTAGGCGTTATATGCACTACAATCATCTGGAACAAGGGTGCAATGCAGGGAGGGCTGGGAAAGGGGGGAAGAAAATGTGCAATAGTAAAAAAAAATTAAAACATTTTTTATGTTAAAAAGTTACTTGTAAAAAAATTACTTGTGTAGTTAATAGATTGAATTGTAAAATATATATTATACATGAAGTCCCTTGGGAGATAATTCCTTCTGTTATAGAACATATAATTACATTGTTAAAAAAGTATCCTTTTTCTGATACCAATAAAGACAATTGTTCCTGATATTACTGTAAATATCAGAAGGCTATAAAGAAAAGAAATGTGACTTAGTTTTTGTTTTCAAAGTGCTTTCAGTGTAGAGTGAAGTGCTTGCCTTGCTGAACTGAAAGCAATACTGGATAATGTCCTGGCTCAAAGAAATGCCTTGAATGATCAACTCTGGAATTTACAAATTAAAGTTTCAAAGGAATGCAGTCAGTCCTCCTACTACCGTGATAACCGATATGTCACTCACCAGTTCTGTCTTTCCAGAATACCTTAAGACATGTTTTAAGAAAAGATGAGATGTATAATGATGAATATACAAAAAATGAAAAAACAAACTGCTGGTTGACACTACTGTTGATCATATCTGTGCTATGTGAAAGCATCCTTACAAAGAGCCATGTGGCAAGAGATAAGTGTCCAAGGATTCAAAATGAATCAACAGTATTGGATAACAATATAGTTCTAAACTTAAAAGCTGCCTAGGTAAACTTTTCTTTGCTACTCTCTTCTTACTCAACAGCAAATTAAATCTGTGAATCAAGATATCTGGGCTTACGCACCAGGAGAGAATAAAATTGATGAATGGGACTGTCTAAAGATTAAATCCCTGTGCACATCAAAACCTTTTTCTAACAGAATGAAAAGAAAACCTACTGACTGAGAAAAAACATTTGACAATACCATTTCAGACAAGGGTCGCATACCAAAAGTTTACTGAATCCTACAGGACCTCCACAAGAAAAAGACTGATAACACAATTACAAAATGGGCCAAAGACATGGGAAGACTTTTCACAGAGGCAGACATTCAGATGGCCAGCAGACACGAAGAAATGTTCAGAATCACAGGCAGTAAAAGGGCTGTAAATCAAAACCACAGTAAGATACCTTCTCAAGATACTAAAGATATTCCAGTATCAGTGCCAAAGTTTGACAAGACAGCAAGCAATAAACATTGAAGGGGATGCTAAGTGATAGTATTATCATACACTATTGGTAGAATGTAAAATGGTACAACCACTCTGGAAGGCAGTTTGGTGTTTCCTCAGAAAGCTGAAATTCCATATGACCCCTCTATTCCATTCCTAGGAATATACCCCAAGGAAATTAGAACTGAGAAACAAATGGAGATTTATACACCAATGTTCATAGCAAGATTATTCATAATTTCAAGAATATGGAAACAGCCCAAATGTCCAACTACAATCAAATAAATTGAGAAGTTGTACATTCACATGATAGAATACTATGCAGCATGGTAGAATGTAAAATGGTACAACCACTCTGGAAGGCAGTTTGGCGTTTCCTCAGAAAGCTGAAATTCCATATGACCCCTCTATTCCATTCCTAGGAATATACCCCAAGGAAATTAGAACTGAGAAACAAATGGAGATTTATACACCAATGTTCATAGCAAGATTATTCATAATTTCAAGAATATGGAAACAGCCCAAATGTCCAACTACAATCAAATAAATTGAGAAGTTGTACATTCACATGATAGAATACTATGCAGCACTCAGGAGCAACAATTTAAAAAATTACTACATAATTTGGGAGAGACTGGAGGGCATTATGCTGAGTTAACTCAGTCTCATAAGGATAAATACTGCATAGGACCATTATTGTAAAAACAGAGGATAACTAGTAAAATGGGTATGAGGATCTAAGGTGGGAAATCATGGGGGCTGGTAAAGGAAATGGGAAATATCCAGTGGGGATCTAGAAAGACAGGGTAATGATGGGCATAGTTCAGTAGTGATTGATTTTATAAAACATAAAATACAATGTATACAAACTTTGTATGCAAGCCAGTGTAAAACTTTTTTTATAATCTGTACTATGACCATTTAAAAAAAAAAAAAATCTGGACTTCAGTTTGAGTCCTGAGGATCCTGGGCAAATTGGCTAAGTTTCAAGATGAAATGAAAATTTTAAAATAGATTCCTTCCACTTCAGTGATTGGAGGTGAAATCAGCAGTCTCTACATGTCCATCATTAAAGGCTACATTCAGAAACATACCTGTAAGAAGAATGTAGGCAGCATGGAGATGGCCTGAGCCTGACTTCTGTTAACTTACATACGGAACAACATCCACAATACAAAACCAATTCCCATTAGGTCAGACATGGTCATTATGCACCCACATCCACTTCTAATTCCAACACCCAGTTTACTACTGGGTCTCAAAACTACTACAATAGCTACACAGACTTCATGGGGCCATATTGAAGGTTATAGGGTTTATTGAGGAAGTTAGCAAGTTACAGTCCCTCAGTCAGGACAGCTTCCCAAGCATGCTTACATGCCCTTTGACCTTCACAGCCTTGTGTCTTAGGTCAGTGTTACAAAGTTGTCTTGTTATGTACCATTGAGTCAGAATTGACTCATAGATGATGCTCTAGTGGATTTTCAGAGGCAGTAAATTGCCTGGGAGAAGATTGTCCTTTTGCAGAGTACCTGTTGGATTTGAACTGCATTCCTTTGGGTTGACAGCACAACTCCTTACCACTAAGCCACCAGAGTTCCTTACAAATCTGTCTTGGTCCTACCAATTGTGACATCTCTCCCTAGTCCACCAGCAAGCTTAGAGCTCTGGCTCTGTGGGGCGGTAGTCCCAAATCAGCTCTGCTTCATGCAGGCTGCTTCATGCTTCTTTGCTTCGCTGCTCATGCTCTCATGTAGATTCCTGTCTGAATAGAACAAGAGTCTCTTGCCCCAAAGGATGTGTGCTGCATTCTCTGCTGCTACTTTGTTGCTGATAATGAGATTCCCACCTTTGCTACTAAACTTGTTCAATTTAGTGGGATGGAGAAAACTAACGATCCCAATATAAATTATCGACGTGGTTTACATATTCCCACCCAGACGTGGTGGAAATAAAAAGCTAATAAACTAGAAAGCCATTTAATCTACAGACACATCAGTACCCTTAATTTAAGCTCAGAAGAGCTTTTCTGAAAAGATGGAAATGTTCCATATTTTGATGACATGCTCGCCACTTTGGATCTGTAAATTACCAAAATCCAGGAACTCAGCACACATAATATCTTTTTATATTATACTTTATAATTATCCTCAAGTCTAAGTAATTTTAAAGTTATGGAGAACTCCTTTTGCCTTTTAAAAATTAAAATTAGAACAATAAATCCTTTAAAACTCTTCTTTGATTTTCTTTAAGCCCCTTGAATTTGTATGTAGCTAGGAATTGGCAAGTTCTTCATTTTCCTTTCTTAAGTTTTCAAACTAAGAAGCTTGTAAATTAGAAGGATAATTCATAGAAACAATGACTCTTACTTCTATCTTTTCATTACATATTATAAATAAGCAGGGTATCTTCAGAGACATAAAAGGCACAGTTTAGTATGGGAGCCCAGATGTCTCCTGGATGCTAATGTATTATTCATACTGAGAGCATAAATTTCGCTTGAGTAAAATGCTTTTCTTCACTCTGGAAATAAGAGTAAAGACTGTAAACTCCAAAAAGTATACTCTAAGGGGAGCTCTGGTGGCCTAGTGGCAAGGAGCTGCAACTACAATCCCAGAGGCAAACGGTTCGAATCCACCAGATGCTCTGCCGGGGAAGGAGGGACAATCTCCTCCTGTACCAGTCAGATCTGATTTGACGGTACACGCACACAAAAATAATAAAATTTTTAAAAAAATATACCCTAAAGACGATTTTTGCTTGTTGTAAACTATTTAAAAATTATTCATAAGACTTAAACCAATTTAAAGCTTCAGTCACTATACAACTCCTCATTGTTGTTCTATGAAGACTTTTTTTCTTGTTGTGTACCATCAAAAAGGATCTAACTGGCACAGGAGGAGATTGCCCCTCCTTCTCCAGCATAGCATCTGGTGGATTCGAACCATGTGCCTTCGGGATTACAGCATAGCTTCTTGCCACTAGGCCACCAGAGCTCCCTAAGAAGACATTATAATTAATAGCTACCATTTATGGAATGTTTACTGTCTGCTGAACATAGTGTTAGATGTGTTTATTATTTCATTTGCTCCTCTTAATAAACCCCAACCTAAGAAGCAGCAATGTAATGTTATGTACCATTTAGTTGGAACCAACACATAGCAGACCCTCCTATAGGTTTCCAGGAGCAGTTAGTTAATCACCAGGAGGAGATTGCCCCTTTAGGCTTAGAGATAACCTTGAGCAAATTACATTGTAAATCACAATTGTCTATCCATTTAAAAAGGCCCAAGCATTTAAACATTAGGTCTTCATATTGATTTTTTTTAAATATGTTATTTATTACATTGATGTATAACATATACTTCAATTTATAACAAATACACACATCTTAAGGTTGCAGCGCAGAATTTTTTAAAAAAGGAATACTACTTAGTACATTTTTACATATGTAAACACCACTCAGGCCAAGATACAGGACAATTCCCGCACTTAAGATGATTCCCATATGTACCCGGGTCAACCAGTATCCACCCAAAAGTAACCAGCTGTTTTTCCCCCATGTCACCAAAGATTATTGTCAGTTCTTTGGTTTCTGACTTCTTTGAATTCATTGTTGTGTCTGAGATTAACTTATACCTTCTATCTGTAATTGTTCTATAGTATTACATTGTGTTTTTCACAGCTTTAGTCTGCTTGGCTCCACAGTCAACACTCTTGGCACCAGCAGCCAGGAAATTAGAAGACGTATTGCAATGGGAAAGTCTGCTGTTAGGGACCTCGCTAAAGTACTGAAGAGCAATGGTGTCTCTCTGGAGACTAAGGTGTGTCTGATACAGGCCATGGTCTTTGCAATCACTTGTTATGCGTCAGAGTTGGACAGTGACTAGGGAAGATAGAAGAAGAGTTGATGCCTTGAGCTGTGGTGCTGGAGAAGAGTACTGAGGGTACCATGGACTGCTAGGAAAACAAAGAGATTCACCCTTGAGAGGGTTAAACCGGGTGGCTCCTTGGAGGCAAGGATTCTGAGGCTCCGTCTAACATACTTTGGACATGTTGTAAGGAGGGACAGGTCCTTGGAGAGGGACATCATGCTTGGGAGGGTGGAGGGACATCACAGGAGGGGAAGGCCCTCTATGAGGTGGATTGATTCAGTGACTGGGGTAATCGGGATGGGAGTGTCAGAGGCAGTGCGATTGGCACAGGACAGAGCAGAGTTTAGGACTGTTGTACATAGGGTCGCTGTGAGTCGCAAGTGACTCGATGGCACATAACAACAACAACAACATTACATTGTGTGACTGTATCATGCCTTATTTACCCATTCTGCTGTTAATAGACTAAGGATATTACTGTTAAAAGGCTTGGACTATTATGAGGTTAAAGAAAAGAAGACATTTTCTTTTAAATGTTGTAGTTGTTTTTTAAATCATTCTGTTTTGGTCTGAAAATTGGGTTTTCCCATGAGTTATACACATATATACCCACATGAGTAAAGTATTTAACATAGTAGTTACATTGTTACTATTATGTGCCATCAAATAAGACTCAACTCATAGCTGGCCCTCCAGCTGCATTTCAAAGACTGTAAAATTGTGTGAAAGAGAATGCCCACCTTTTCCCCCCCTTTGAATCAACTGGTGGATTGAAATCACAAGACTTTGATTTGGCAGACAGCTCCTTACCACTGCCCACCAGACCTCCCAATATAAGAGCTCTTAATTTCTTCAACATTTAAGAACGTAGTTATTAAAATGATGCCTCATGGTAATTTTTCATTTTTAATTAGGAACTCACAATTATTAAACACATTTGAAACTATCTGTTGTTATTGTGTGTCATCAAGTCACTAGTGACTCATAGCAACCCCATGTACAACAGCTCTGAACCCTGTCCTCACTGATCCAGTATCAGTATCCCACACACCTGCCCGGTTACCCTAGAAACTGTGTCAATCCAATTCATCCGTGGTCTTCCTCTCCTTTGTTGTCCCTCCATCCTTCCAAGCATGATGTCTTTCCACAAGGATTGGTCCCTCCTGGCAATGTGCCCAAAATATATGAGATGGAGCTTCAGAATGCTTGCCTCCAGCAAGCAACTTGGTTTCTCCCTCTCCAAGAGAGGCCTGTTTGTTCTCTTGGGAGTTCATGGTATGTTCAATACTCTTCTCCAGCACCATAACTCAAAGGTATCATTTTTTCTTTTGCCATGTTTATTCTCACCACTGGGCCATTTAGCATCACCATGATAGCTGGAAAAGAGATATTGAGATTATTAACAATTTCAGCTTGCTCCAGTCCACAGTCAACATTCTTTGAACCAGCAGCCAGGAAAACAAAAGACAAATTAGACTAGGAAAGCCGACTATTAGGAACCGCTCTAGAGTGCTGAAGTGCAAAGATGTCAGTCTAGAGATTAATGTGTGCCTAATCCAGACCATGGTCTTTGCAGTTATTTGCTATACATAAGAAAGCTGGACAGTGACTAAGAATGACAGAAGAATCGATGGCTTTGAATTGTGGTGCTGGAGAAGAGTATTGAACATACCATAAACAGCTAAGAGAACAAATAAGTCTCTCCTGGAGAGGGTGAAACCAAATTGTTCTCTGGAGGCAGGGATTTTGACTTTTTGTCTCAGATACTTTGGGCATGTTCCGAGGAGGGACATAATGCTTGGAAGGGTGGGAGGACAACACAGGAGAGGAAGACCCTGGATGAAATGGGTTGACACAGTGACTTGGGTAATGGGGATAGGTGTGTGGGTGACAGTGATAGGCTCAAGATAGGACAGGGTTCAGAGTTGTGGTATACAGGGGTGCTGTGAGTTGCAAGCAATTCACACATAACAACAACAAAAGCTTAATTATTAAAATTGTTGTATAAATAAACTGTTTTGTACTTGATTCATAAGTCCAGCACTTTTCCAAATGCAGTCTAGAATTTGTTAATGATTTGGATTCAAGAAGTTGGCCATTAGAAATTCACATATGTATATTCTCAGAGAAACACTATTGAAATACTGAGGTCCCAAATCAGCCTAGAAGGGCCATAAATTTTACCCATAATACTTTGGAGTATTTGATATGTGAATACTTGGCTTCTATACGTAACTATCTTATGAGTTAACTGCTTTGCTTTCCAACCAGAGTCACTCTGAACTGACCTCTCTTTCAGTAGAATTGAGAATGGGGAAGACATGTTGAACACCATAAATTAATTAAACTTTTGGCCATTGGTAATTTATTAACTAAATCTTCATAAAAGAGAAATGTATAAACCTCTATAGTGAGACTGGCTTGGGACAGGGAAGGGTTCAGAGCTGTTGTACATAGGGTCACTGTACATCTCAGGTGACTCAACAGCACATAACAACAAAAGTATACTATATTGGTTGTTTTTTGTTTGTTTGTTTGTTTATTTAAGCCTCATGTTTAGAGTTAACAAGACCTCAGGGAGGACCTCTGTATTTAAAAGTCAGTTGTTGTTGTTGTTATATTTTGAAGGAACATTCTTCTAAGTGGTACAGTGTTCTAATGTTCTATCAATAGGCGGCTGTACTTAGGTAACCTGGGGTTGTTGTGATGCTGAACCTTGTGCCTTTGGGGTGTCAAATACCATTACGGTTACCCATGGTGGACAGTGTTTGGCAGAGCTCCTAGTTTAAGACAGGTTTGGAAGTGGCATCCACTTCCTAAAATAGCATGCTTCTGGAAACTCTATAAACTTTGATAAATGACAATAGTTATAGAAAGACTTTAGGCCTTTTGTTCACAGGGTCACTGTGAGTCATGCTCGACTCCCCAGCAATCAACAACAATAACAGTACACTTCCTTTTGCTTTCAATAGGCTGTTGTTATTGTGTACCATCAAGCCAGAACTGACTCACAGCCTACCTTCTAGCACGTTTTCAGAAACCATAAATCACATGGGAGGAGATTCCTTGTCTTTCTCTTGCAGAGCAGCTAGTGAATTCGAACTGCATGAACATGTATGAGTTGGTTGACAGCACAGATCATTACCACTAGGCCATCAAAGCTCCCTTCAGACCTGCTTAGCTGTTAAATATAAAAACCTTGCTATGAACAGTCTATGGCATGAACAGACTTTCAAACATAGCCAAAAATGTACAACTAACAGAGGATAAAATACATGAACATGGCCTTCTAAAAAATCATATCCTGGTGTGCATCAAAAAACTTCTCCAAAAGGCTGAGAGTCTACAGACTGGGAACAAATATTTGACAATAACATTTAATAAGGGATTCATATCTAAAACATGTAGAATACTCTGACATCTCAAAAGAAGAAGGCAAACAATCAAATTACAAAAGATATGAAAAGATTTTACCAAAGAAGACATTCAGATGGCTGACAAACACATGAAAAAAATGCTCAAGATCACTAGCCATTGAAGAGATACAAATCAAAGCACAGTGAGATTCCATTTCAGCCCTGTATCAGTAGCTTAGTTCAACAGAAAAGGAAACAATAAATGCTGGTGAGGAAGTGAAGAATTGGAAATTTCATGCGCTGCTGATATGATTAAAATGGTGCAGCCACTGTGGAAGGCATTGCTTTAGAAAGTTGAAAATATAAACACCATTTGATTTTGCTGTAACACTACTGGGAATGTGCCCAAAAGAAATAAGATTGTGGCCTCTATGTTTATTGCAACATTATTCACAGAGCAAAGAGATGGAACTAGCTGAAGTGCTCAACAACCGATGTAAGGATATAGACACTGGCATATTCACATAATGTAGTATTACACAGCACTGAAAAACAATAAAGAATAAATGAAACTCTATACAATCTGAGTGAGTCTAGGAGACGTTGTTAGGTGTCGTTGAGTCGAATATATTCATAACACACTATGAACAGTAGACCTCAACTATGTCCTATCCTGTGCCATTATCTCTGATACACTTAAGAACATAATACTGTGTAAGACCACTGTTATTAAAATGAGGTGTGGTATTGGGGTTGTTGGGAGAGAGTAGGAGTGTGTTAGGTGTGTATACTTGGCTTCTACACCTAACAGTTTTACAAATTGTCTGTTCTGGTGCAACTACTGTGGAAGGCGGTGTGGTGCTTTCTCAAAAAGTTGCAAATAGAGATACCATTTGATCCAGCAATTCCACTACTGGGAATATACCCCAAAGAGACCATAACTGACATCCAAGCAGATATATGCACACCCATGTTTATCACTGCTTTGTTCACAATAGCAAGGAGTTGGAAACAACCTAAGTGCCCATCAGCAAACAAATGGATAGAGAAACTGTGGTATATTCACACAATGGAATACTATGCTGCATTGAAAAACAAAGAACTCATGCAATATTACTCAAAATGGGTGACTTTGGAGGATATTATGCTGAGTGAAGTATCTAAGTCACAAAATGACAAATACTGCATGGTACTACTGTTGTAAAACAGGACTGACCTTGGGGTTGGAGAGAGACTGAGAAGGATGGGTGCATTGAAACAGATGAGGGAGAAAACTGTTTAAAAGGGATATATGATTAGATATTTTTGTCATGACAGGAGTCTAGAGCGAAGGCTACATGGTGGAATGGACCAGGGGGAGGGTTTGTAAAACAATGAAAGACTTTTTCTTTTACTTTTCCAAGAGGGTAGTGTACTAGGGGGGAGGGTTGGGAGCGGAGAAAAGTGCAACAATGACTAAAATCCAAAGTCTCTGTAAATTTTTACTGAAATTAATAATAAATTTAAATTTAGAAAAAGGCACCAAAAAAATTGTATGATTTGATATCCAACTAGAGTCATGCTAAACAAATCTTCTTTCAGTAGAGTTGGGAATAAGGAGGATATATTGAACATGGAATAGCAGAAGGAATTCTGGAAAGTAAGGGATGCATAATATAAGCAAAGCAGATTGGAAAGATTCATTGAAACTTCTTATTTCTCCCTTCCCCCTGAAAGAATACCATCAAAACCTTAAGCACAAAGCTGTAAGTGTTGGAACCAAGGGAGGCAATTGGTGAGAAACTTCATTTCACAGAACACTTTGTTGGACCATTTCTACTCTTGGGTAGTATGTTGGTTTTCCTCAGGATTCCAGCATGACTTTAATTATCACCCCAAATCTTAACTGTCCAATCCAGACTCAACCACCATCACCACATCTCTACCCCTTTCATCTTAACACTTAAATAAGAGGAAAGACATCACATCTTTCCTTTGTTTATTCCTTTTCTTTCCTTTTTGTCATCTGTACCTGAGTTTTGCTAGGAATAAATAGTTAATGGGTATCAACAACTGTCATTCACGGATTAAAATCATTCTTAGTGCTCCCTTTGATCAACAACCTGTTAACTAAACATTCTTTACTATTTTAGGTTGAATTCTCTTACCCGCCGCTGATTCCAGGAGATGGACATGACAGCCACACTTTACCTGAAGAATGGAAATACTTACCCTTCCTTGCCTTACCAGATGGTGCACACAACTATCAAGAAGGTATGTTAAGAGAGTGGAGCATTACAACAACAATTTACAGTGATAAAAATTACGTCAGTGCTTTTGCAGAGTGCAGAGGCAAGAAGACAGTGATGGATGTGACAAGGATTATAAAGAAGCACGAGAAAATTTTGTTGTTGTTGGCTGTGTTCATTATGCTAACGAGATACATACACACACACACACACACACACACACACACAGACATATATATATATGTCAAAACTTGGGAAATTAGATATTTTAAATATGTGCAGGTCATCATATGATAAACATTAATAAAGCTATTTAAAATTTTATTTAGAAAATAGTGGAGCATTAATAGGTGCCTTTAAAAAATTTGTCAAGACAATTTAGGTTGTAATGAAAGAACTTTGGCTTGCTATGGTAGTTTATTAAATATTAAAATAACTGGGTGGAAGTGACTGCTGATGCTTTTGAGGGCCTCAGGAGTAGTGCTGGGCTTAGATTGGGCGTGACTGGCAAATCTAGCCTTCTTCTAGGAACTCTAGCTCAGCAAAGTGATTAGAGCCAGATTGGGCATGTGCTACAAATATGATTACATTTATACTTTGACTCTTCAGAAGCAAATTGAAGGGCCTAACTAATTCAATTACAGATTGGCTGGGGCTCTACCTGCTGACTTATTTAGGTTAGTATTTACTCATATGCCCACCTGGAAACAGATAGTATAATTTCCTCATCCCTGAGGCCATTGCTATCAGAGTCCTTTGCCTGCAAGCATGGGGAATATCTTAACAGTGTTGTCAAGTAAGTCCTGAGTCATTTGAGGAGTCCTGGAAAGTGAGAGGTGATTAGTATAAACTTGAAAGCCTGCTGGAGCATCATCTAGATGGCAATGAGTTTTGAATTTGTAATAAAAGATACTATGGTGGACAGTGTTTGGTGGAGCTCCCTGATTTAAACAAGCTTGGAAGTAGGAGTGGCATCCACTTCCATAAATAGCTTGCCTCTGTAAACCCTATGAACCTGGAGAAAGGATGTAAGTCACGCACGTGTTGAAGACTTTAGTTCATAGGGTCACTGTGAGTCATCTGCAACTTGACTGCACTTAACAACAGCATTTTTTCCAAGACTTTGAATTGGTTCCTTCTAGTTTGACCCCCTGCTAAGATCTACCGTAGATAAACTGAATCAGAATCTACAGCTTAATAAGACCCCAGGTGATTCTTAAATTCAAAATTATCAAGGAAATTTACTTCAGTACTTAATTTTTTTTTCTGTGTTTCTCTTAGATACTGTTTATTTCCACTTACCACCCAGAAATGGAAATGGAGCCACAGTATATGGTATCTCTTGCTATCGACAAATTGAAGCCAAGGTATGCTAGTTACAGTGATTTAAAAAAATAAACTATAATCCTATTGAATCCACTTCCTAAACAACATGCCTCTGGAAACTTTATGAACTTTGATAAATGTTGATAGTTAAAGGCTTTAGGCCTTTTGTTCATAGGGTCTCTATGAGTTGTGCTCGACTCAAAGTCAATCAACAACAATTAAAGTTTAAAATTGGGGGAAAATCTGTTTTTCATGTGGTTATTATTTTAAGTTTTAATAAATATTTTTTGCTGTTTTTATGTAGGAGTTGATTCTCTCATAGTGACCTCCCATCAGGTTTTTGATGGTGATTTTTGAAATTACTATAAAAAGACTGCCCAAACATTGCACAACATGTATGAGCCTGGAGGATATTATGTTGAGTAAAATTGAAATATCTCAGTCACAAAAGGACAAATGCTGCATAACACCACTGTTATGAAATGTTAAGTCACTGTATGACATGGGGGATTGGGAGGAGAATAGAAAGAGTGGATAGATAATGAGCACTGCAATGGAACAGCTAGGGGAAGAACAGTCTGAAAGGAATATATGATTAGACATATGTATGACAGCATTGACTATGCAAAGGCATTTGACTGTAGATCATAACAAACTGTGGCTGACTCTGAGAAGAATGGGAATCCCAGAACACTTGATCATTCTAATGCGAAACTTATACTTGGACCAGGAGGCAGTCGTCAGAATAGAGCAAGGAAACACTGCATGGTTCAAAATTGGGAAGGGCGTACGCCAGGGATGCATCCTATCTCCATACCTTTTCAACCTATATGCAGAACAGGTTATCCGGGAGGCTGGGCTCTATGAGGAGAAATGTGGGGTCAGGATTGGTGGACGATTTATCAACAATCTGCGTTATGCGGATGACACAACCCTGCTTGCTGAAACTGAGGAGGACCTGAAGTGCCTGCTGCAGAGTGTCAAGGACTGCAGCCTACAATATGGATTGAGGCTCAATGTCAAGAAGACAAAGATTCTCACCACTGGACCAATTGGCAGCCTCAGGATGGATGGTGAAGAGATTGAGATTGTACACAGCTTTAGTTTACTTGGCTCCATAGTCAACAGTCTTGGCACCAGCAGCCAGGAAATTAAAAGGCACGTTGCCATGGGAAGGTCTGCTGTTAGGGACCTCTCCAAAGTGCTGAAGAGCAATGGTATCTCTTTGGAGACTAAGGTGCATCTGATACAGGCCATGGTTTTCGCGATCACCTGTTATGCATCAGGGATTTGGACAATGACCCAGGAGGATAGAAGGAGAATTGATGCCTTTGAGCTGTGGTGCTGGAGAAGAGTATTGAGAATACCATGGACTGCTAGGAAAACAAACAGATTTGTCCTGGAAAGGGTTAAACCGGGTGGCTCCTTGGAGGCAAGGATTCTGAGACTCCGTCTAACATACTTTGGACATGTTGTGAGGAGAGACCGGTCCTTAGAGAGGGACATGATGCTTGGGAGGGTGGAGGGACAGCGCAGGAGAGGAAGGTCCTCTATGAGGTGGATTGATTCAGTGATTGGGATAATTGGGATGGGAGTGTCAGGGACAGTGCAATTGGCACAGGACGGAGCGGTGTTTAGGGCTGTTGTACATAGGGTCGCTATGAGTTGCAGGCGACTCGACGGCACATAACAACAACAACAACAACATGACAGCAATCTAGAATAAGGGGTGCTGTGCACAGTGACTCGGGAAGAAAATGTGCAACTATGAATGAATAAATTTTTTAAAATACTATGTTTTTATTTCTGTAATAAAATTATTCTTCAAAAGCCCTCCATCCCAAAATACAACTGCCCGTTGTTATCCCACAGAGAGAAGTCAAACCGGTAGGTATGCACAGCTTTTAGGTAACTCTCACTGCACACTGTGCCATCAGAGCTTCCTAATACTTAGCACATTGTTTTAAGGTTGTTGTTTTTGTTGTTAGGTACCATTATGATTCATTTCAACAACAGATCTGTACCTTGCCCTATCCTGTATTTCAAATGTAATTGTTCCCTTGAATTTTTCTCCCCACCAGCTACTTTAAGGGAGATGATCTGCTTCTGGGAAAACTCTTAGTGCAGTTCTCTGTGGGATAGGATGCCACAGTCAGAATTGACCTGACAACAGACAACAACAGCAGAATTCATTAGGTTATCTCAGTTCTAAGTATTTATATAAATAAACCAAGATGAATAGCTTTATCGTTTATGACTTACTTTTAAACAGCACTGAGGTCTTTTTCTGATTGAAAGAGTCTTACTGAATAAACTTTTTTTCTCTTGAAGTCATTGATTCTCAATTTTGGCTGCACATTGGAATTACCTGAGAGAGTTTTAAAGTCTAGGGATGACTTGCCACTGATTGTAATTTAAACTGTTTTGAGCATTCGGTTTTAAAAACCCCCTAGATGATTCCAATGAGTATCCAAAGTTGAGAACCACTACTCTAAAACAATGGTTCATAACTAGAATTATTTGGAGATTTTTGGAAAAGCTATATGCTTGTCCTCTCCACCTTTCAGAATTAAAGTTCTTTTAAAGTAGAGCCATAGCAGCTGAAAGTTTAAAGGTTTCCTTAGATAACTTACCTCAGTAAGACTTTTTCTCTTCTAACTTTTTACATAATGAAAAATTTAACATGCAGATAATTAAAAGAATAATATGAACACTTGTATATGCATCACCTAGATTTGATAATTGCATTCTAACAAATTTGTTTATGAGGTAGATGGTTTTGGACCACAGAAGAAAATCGTATAGAAGTTTTTGTTTTATGTTTTTGATCTGTTGGAAAAAATGGCAGTGGAAATCTGAATTATCTTAGGTTTTAGAACAAATTTTGTGGATTTGTTTTCCTCAAAGACAAAAAAAGTGAAAAATTATTAGCGTCCCCATGCCCACCTCATATTGTGGCAAAACTGCTCACACTGATACTTGTCTATTCTGGTTTGTTTTTTTTTTTTGCAGTTCGATGCTTCTTTATTCTGGTGATTCAAAAAGCTCGTCTATTCTGTTTTAATAGATGCTTACTAAATACCTTTTGAATTTATGTAAGTGGAAGAAAGTTCTTCTACTTGGTTGCTGTGTTTATATTGAAAATACATGAATCCTGTTAAATTTCTGTGAAACATTTCCAATGCTGTTTGTTTTAAATAGGCACTGAAAGTAAGGCAAGCGGATGTCACCAGAGAAACCGTTCAGAAAAGTGTCTGTGTTTTAAGCAAGCTGGTAAGAGTCTCCTTGACCTATTAGTGAGTTGTTACATATTGAAAGAAAACAGACAGTTTTTCTTTGAGGATAAGACATAATTAAAAATTTGGGGACTTCCGTATAACTAAATGCAGGGGAAGTTTTGTAATGTTGCTTTTTTTCCCCTTTTCGTATTTTTATTGATATGCATGTAATTATTCATATACATTGTGTTTCATTCATGTACATAGTGGGAGTTTGATTTTGTTCTCTGTGTGTGTGTGTGTGTGTGTGTGTGTCACACTTTTTTTCATTAACATTGTGTTTCACACAATTCTTTCTTTACATTATGCTTTATAAAATTAATCATCATTGGACTGTGTGTACCATAACCCCATCTTTTCAGGATCTTTCCCATTTCCTTTACCCCTTTCCTCCACCCATCAAATTGTGCAGCCCTGTGCTTTTTAAAAACTTTTTTGCAGAAAGGAAATGATAGAATGATGTATTCTACTATTGTGAAAGCATTGTGATGGATACGGAGGAGGCAGTGTCTGACCTCCAGTAACTTCAAAAGGGAGAAGAATCCACATTAATATCACAAGCTGATTCCTCTGAGGTCAGACACAGCTCTTCTGACTTTGATAATTCATTGTAGAGCCTGCACAGAACTCACAGACATTACTCAAGATTATGGGATCTGTGAGGAAAAAATGACAGGTTACGACTCAGGAGACAATTCTTCATCGGGAAAGTTTCTTTTCAGGCATGTTTGCAGGCCGCCCTCTCTCAAACTTTCAGCCTCATCATGTTGGCCTTTACTCTGCTCAGGTAAATTGTACAATACTTTCTTAGTTTTGCCAGTTATACTATTCCTCACCCTGCCAGTTAGCCTAGGCCCTAGGCTCTTGCCCTGTGGGTCGGTATTTCTCCTGGCAAGAGCTTAAAAAGTACTCAGCTTTCTGGCTCCGTTGTCCAGAAGGTCCATCTCTCTCTCACACTTGTCTCTGTTTTTTTTATCACCTTTACTGCAGCTGCTGCCACCTCTGTAGGAATTTCTCAGTCTCTTCGGCACCACAGCTCACAGTCTCTGGTTCTTTCTTCCTAGTTTTAGGGAGATCTTTTTTGGTGCATCTGAGTCTGCTCAGTTTAGGCCTGGTGGGATAGCAAAAGTAACCAGTCTTCACATTAAAGTTCATTACACCTTATTTGCTTGGTTCTTACCATGGTAAGTGCTAGTTAGTGTATTAATGTTAGCAAGCTATCCAATCTATTGATGGTTCACAAAGACATAATATTTGTACGGTACCACTTAGCCATGTGATCAGAGTAAAAAACTAGTGACTAGCAGAGCCATTCTGAATGATCCATTACAGCATAGTAATACTTCAGAATTGTGTTTCTTCTAGGTACAAGTTGATCAGATACAAATAGATAATTACTTTAACCCATTTCAAAAAAGAAAATAGAAAACATTTTCTCTTTAAAAAAAAATCATCTGATGCTTCATGGTTATTACTAATGAGATACTATAGCATCGTTACCAGTGGTAGTGAACACATATTATAAACTGTAATCCCCCAGATTCCCTTTGTGGGGAAAATCCAGATCTGTGTCATGTTATTATCTTAAATCCTAATGGTTACTATATACAAATGTTCCTGAAGTTCAATAGATAACTCAAAGGTTAACCTGAAATCAGTGGGACTCCCTAAAAGATCAAGTAATTTAATTGCTAGACTTCAGGGCATCCATGAACCCCCAAAATTCATGTTTGCTTTTTTGTGGGGAAAAATTAGGCCAATAGCTTTTCAAGCATTCTTAGCCCGTATCCACAGACAGTGACTTCCAGTGACTATAGCTGGTGACTTTCCAGCTTTCAGCCATGAAAATCACAAAAATTGGCAGTTACTAATTTATTGTGTCCTCCTTAAAATTAAAAAGGATATGTGTATTCTACTGTTATTAACCCGTTATTTTTTTTTATTCAAGCCTCTCTATGGATTACTTCAAGCGAAACTTCAGCTCATTACACATGCATATTTTGAAGAAAAGGATTTTTCCCAAATTTCCATTCTAAAGGTAATTTAATACCTCTCTGGAGATGCATTTGCCTGAAAGACAGTCTCAGGAAGGAAGTAGATCAATAATATTGTGAGTGATAATAATTTACTAGCTCTAAAAACAATAAAGCACTCAGGACTAACAGTGTTGAAAAATACTACATAACTTGGGAGAGACTGTAGAGCATTATCTGAGTGAATTAACTCAGCCTTATAAGGACAAATACTACATAAGATCATCATTGTAAAAATAAGATAACTAGTAAAACATTTACAGGAACTCAAGAGGGGCAGGGAGGAGTAGAGGGGTGAGGATGGATGGGGTGAAACCACAGAGCTGCACAGTTTGGTGGGTGGAGGGAAGGGGCGAAGCAAATGGGAAGGATCCGGGCAAAAAGACAGGGTAATGATGGGCAAGGTCCAATGGTGATTGATATTATAAAACATAATGCATGAGAATTGTGAATGAAGAATAGTGTGAAACACAATGTATATTAACTTCATATACAAACCAATTAAAAAAATAAAATAGAATGTATATGATTGGTTATGTGAAACACAATGTGTATGAATGAAACATACTGTAAAATAATTATATGAATACCAATAAAAAATATTAAAAGGAGATACTTCATTGTTAGAATGACAATTATAAAGTTCTATTATTTCCTAATAAAGTTCCTTTTATTAGGAAATAATGACTACATATTAATATGAAATAATTGTTCCTCTTAATGAATAACTGCTCTTTCCCTATGGCATTACCCCTGTAAATTTGCTTATCTTATGTCGCATATGTTTACATGTGTGACTCTGGTTCCCAGCTTCCATAGTAAAACCAGATAAACTGCATGAATATTTTCTTGAAGATCGGTAGCATGTTTTTCTCATGACTGCGTAAATATTAAGCACATGGATCTCCCCTGAATTCCATTCTGAACCTAGTAAATTAGGTATTTGCAAGTAGAGAGAGAGAATTTATCCTAGAATTCCATACCACTCTCTGAATACATTAAGTTCTGAAATGTAGAGGAAGAGAAGGGATACTCTGAATAGCCTTTCACACTTTATTTTCAGGTCTCTCTTTTTACAGCTCATGCTTTTAAGAGGAATATGTACTGGAAGTAGTCACAGCTCTAGAAAGACTTTGATTGTTACTAAATTTAAACCTAGAAAAGCAAATTGTCTCACTTAAGGAACTGTTTTGGTGTTTCCCATGATTATTCATTTTTGAAAGTGAATTAAATGTTCTAAATGGACTTTGTTATTTCCTAGGAGCTTTATGAACATATGAATAGCTCCTTAGGAGGAACATCCTTAGAAGGATCCCAAGTATATCTTGGTAAGTAATTTTTCTTCAAGCGAATGAAATGAGACATCTTCATTTCTTCTTGTTTGGCAAACAGGATTGCATCTAAAACTTTGTAGGTAGAACTGCATCAGCACAGGAGATCTGATTCATCAATATTTTAATTCTGCTGTTACTCTTAAAAACATTAAAACCTAAATTTTCTCCATGCCATGGTCCGACTTGGAAGCAGGAGTGGTATCCACTTTGTAAACACGCCTCTGGAAACTCTATGAACTTTAATAAATGTCAGTAGTTGTAGAAGGGCTTCAGGCCTTTTGTTCATGGGGTCGCAATGAGTCGGGCTCGACTTGAAGACAATCAGCAACAACAACATGATCCAACAGAGTGAAAAAAATTATCACACAATATCATTAACATTGTATGCGTGTAAAATCTTGCTGAAGATTGTTTTTAAATAGCTGGAATGGTACTTTGACAGGAAACTGCCAGAAATTTAAACCAGATTCAGAAGTGTCCATGGCATGAAGGATATCATTGCTGATGTCAGATGAATACTGGCTGAAAGCAGAGAATTCGAGAAAGATGTTTACTTGTATTAATTATGCAAAGGCATTTGACTGTAGATCATAACAAACTATGGATACTGTTGAGAAGCGTGGAAATCCTAGAATGTTCAGTTGTGCTCTGAGACACCTACATATAGTCCAGGAGGCTATTGTTCAAATAACAATTGGACACTGCATAGTTTAAAATTAGAAAAGATGCACATCAGAGTTATATCCTTTCTATATGCTGAATACATAATTCGAGAATCTGGTCTTTATGAAGAAGAATATGGCATCACGATTAGAGGAAGACTCATTAACAACCTGTGTAGTAAGATGACACACTCTTGCTTACGGAAAGTGAACAAGACTTGAAACACTGAGGAAGATCAAAGACTACAGCCTTCAATATGGATTATATCTCAATATCAAGAAAATAAAAATCTTCACTATTTTACAAATAGACAACATCATGGATAGATAAAGAAAAGATTGAAGTTGTCAACAGTTTCCTTTTACTTGAATCCACAGTCAACACTCATGGTAGCAGCAGTCAGGAAATCGAAAGACGTGTTGTATTGAGAAAATCTGTTATCAGTGACTGCTTCATAGTGCTGAAGAGCAAAGTTGTCAGTTGAAAGACGAAGGTACACCTGATTCAAGCCATGATATTTTCAGTTGCTTCCTGTCCATCTGAAAGTTAATGAGTAAGAAAGAGCAAAGAAGAACTGATGCATTTGAATTGGGTGTTGGAGGAAAATATTGACTCTCTCATGGATAAAGAACAAAACTAAAGGACAAACAAACCTGTCTTAGATGACATGAAATCAAAGTGCTTCTTAGAGGCAAGAACGGTGAAACATCTTCTAACATGCTTTGGGCATAGTGTCATGAAAGGTCACTACTGATTGGGAAAAGACATTACACTGAGAAAGGTCGAGAGTCAGCAAGAGAGAGGAAAGACCTTTGACAAGATAGATTTGACACCATGACAGCATCAGAGTACTTGAGCATGTTGGAAAGCGTGAGGATGGGACAAGTTGAGCTTGAGCATGATGGAGATTAGGAGATTCCTATCTGCAGCTCTGTAGGGTCGCTGTGAGTCATTTTCAACTTGATGGGCACCTAACAGCAGCCACATAACCAAGTTACAGAAAACTTTTTCTTAAATATCTTCTTGCCTCGTGTTGCTGGTTGTGTAGTCTGTAGGGTGTTGTGCTGCTAACTAAAAGGCTGTGTTTCCAGACTTTCAAATCCACAAGCTCCTTCAAGGAAGAAAGATAAGCAGTCTCTTCCTAAGAGTCTTCAGATTGGAAGTTTGTTTCCTTTATACTGCTTTGCCAACCAGAATAGCCACTGGTGTCCTAAGTACTCATAGAATGCTTAGAAGTAGTGGCTACATTTTGATAGTTCACTATCGAAGACCAGTGTGTAAAGTGAACTCATTTAAAAACTCTTATTTTAAGAATACATCTTTCTGTAATCCATTATATTTTGTCTGTAATGTTTGAGATAAATGATCAAAAAGACAAGATTTGTATAAATATTCAAATGGGGAAGAAAAAAAGGATAGGGAGGAAAAAAAATCAGTGGGATAACAGAGGTTAGTGAGTAATGGGGGTGAAGTAATGGGAAAAGATCAATGAGAATTTGAAAAGACGGTGATAAAAAGTACAGAACAATGGTAATTATATAAAATACAATGTATATGAATGATTGTATAAAACACAAAATACATGTGCAAAACATGACATGTATGATTGATTATATGCAAACCAATAATCTTTATAAAGACATAATTCAGAAATAATGTCATATAGAATGCAATGACCAAGTGTCCATACTTAAATTGCCAAAATATGTAAGTTCTATTATTTCTAAACTTCTGTAATTTGTGAGATGTTTATAAAGTGAGTGAAAGGTGTTAGATGTGCATCATGTACAGTCTTAACTAGTAGTCATACATGACTACTTACATTTAAGTTAAAATTAATTTAAAATTCAGGTTTGTTGAATTTCCCATGTTTAAAGTACTCAATTAGCTACATGTGGTGTTATTACTAAGCAGCAAAATATAGAATATTTTCATCATCACAAAAAGTTCTATTGCTCCCTCACTTCACCCTCCAGCACGGCAGCTGCAGCTCAGCTTTGAGCGAGTTGTGCGGCCTCAGCTTCGAGCAGAGCAGCCTCTTTTGGGAGACCACCAGATCCCTTTCCTCGTCCCACCATGGCGACCTATAAGCAGAGCTGTGTGGCCTATGTGCATTCCTCCATCCTGTGCTAACCTTGGTAAAGTTGCCAGAGATAATTTTCAAGAATGGATTTGATTTGGGGTTGGTGAAACTCGATGTGTAAACAAAGTAATGCAGTTGAGTGGAATTCTCAACATCTGGTTCATCTGATACAGACATTGGTAAAGTTACTGGGACTTTGAAGACCAAATATAAATGGTGTGAATATGGGCTGACTTTTCACAGAAAAATGGAACACTTAATGATAACCTGGGAACAGAAATCACAATTGAAGACCAGATCTGCCAGATTTTAAAATTGACATTCAGTGCAACCATCTCACCAAACACAAGGCGGGTGGGGAGGAAGTGGTAAAATCAAGTCTTCTTACAAAGGGAGTGCATAAACCTTGGTTGTGATTTTGACTTTGCTGGACGTGCAGTCCATGGTTCAGCTGTCTTTGGTTATGAGGGCTGACTCGCCAGGTACCAGGTGACCTTCGACAGTGCCAAATCAAAGCTGACAAGGAATAACTTTGCTGGGCCTGCTGGAGCGGAAACTTCCAGTTACACACTAATGTCAGTGATGGGACAGAATTTGGAGGATCAGTTTATCAGAAAGTGTGTGAAGATCTTGACACTTCAGTCATCCTGGCTTGGACATCAGGAACCAACGCTTTGACGTTGCTACGAAATTCCAGTTGGATCCCATCGCTTTCATTTCTGCAAAAGTTAACAACTCTAGTTTAATTGGAGTGGGCTACACTCAGACTCCGAGGCTTGGTGTGAAGCTTACACCATCAGCTCTGGAAGACAGGAAGAGCATTAATGCTGGAGGCCACAAATTTGGGCTTATATTGGAGTTGGAGATGTAATCCAGCTGAAGAGACATCTAGAAACGGATATCAGAATATTTGGCCTTAATGTATTTCCATTGTTACCAGCAGCTTTCCCCACTCTCCTCATGAAGGTAATCAAAACAAAGGATGCTCTAAACAAGCGCTGTAATTTAAATATTTAGACAGTTACTTGTTTCTAGTTGAATTGGTTGTCCATTTACCAGTGCAGCAGCCCTGTAGTCACTTATACATTATTTAAATGTATTTAACTGTTAAGTGTGCTACTCACCAATAATGAAATTGATCTTTATGAAAATGGGGGGGGGAGTTCTGTTGGACAGTGTCCTGTCAGTTTGTTAGCCTTAATTTGATAAATTCTGAGAATATGTGTATCAGTATTATATAACTACTTGAATATTCTGTGTTCTTACTTCTTTTTAACTTCTTTCCCTTTAAAGAAGGAAGAAAGTATTCTTTATCAAAAATGTTAGTAACTGTACTCACATATTGGGTTTTTTTAAAAAAAATATTACAGGTCTGTCTCCACGAGATCTTGTCCTTCATTTTCGACACAAGGTAGGATATCTTCATTGATTTATGATGTACTAAAGCAGTCGTATTCATTTAACTGGGGGAATTTCATGAATTGTGGTAAAATACAGATAGTGGCATATAACTGTTTTTGCTAATTTTCTTTTTTTTTTTTTTTTATGTGTGTGAGTACTGTCAAATCAGATTTGACTGGTACAGGAGGAGATTGTTCCTCCTTTTCCAGCAAAGCATCTGGTGGATTTGAACTGCACACCTCTGGGACTGCAGTGCAACTTCTTGCCTCTAGGCCACCAGAGCTCGCTTGTTTTCGTTATTTTTGAAACAGCATTTAGCGTCATAGTGTTAGAAGTTGAAAGTGCTTTTGTTAGTAATAGATTTTCCTACAGTATGTAAATGCAGTCTATGTCTTTGAAGAGTAAGATAGGTTTTTTTTTCTGTTGTCTTTGTATTTTCAGCTATATCTTACCAGGTTTTATACATGTCTCCTAGAAAGTGGAACATTATCCAGTGAAGTATCTGTACTTGTACTTTTTGATTGTTCTTAGAAAAGCACGTATTGACCAGAACATACACACATTGATCATTACACTTAACTGTGTACCTGAGTATTCAGTAGCATCCACAAGTAAGAGAAGTCTCTTCCCTAAGTGCTGTAATTATTTAATAGCATTTATTACATGATATGTGATTATGATTGAGATAGGGAAAAGGTAAATAGAATTCAATTCTGTATTTTAATAAAACTTTTTTCTGCAGGTCTTAATCCTATTTAAACTGATTCTTCTTGAGAAAAAGGTAAGATGTAAAGGGATGAAAACAGGGGTGGAGTAGCATTTATTGATGTTTTTTTGCTGTTACATAAAACTGAAATAATGATGTATATGGCAGTTTTTTGTCTTTCAAATTGTGAGCCAAGGCATTGAAATGGGGATCTATATATTTGTGTACTTTTTCTCCTGGCAGTTTGATAGTATATTCAAGTATTAGTGTGATAAATTGATGCTGTAACTTAGGATGCTGGTGAAAAATATTGAATGACTGCCACAGTGGGGTTGAGCATGGTGAAGATTGTGAGGGTGGCACAGAATAAAGTAAGGTCAGTTTGTTGGTGAGCACTATGTGTCAGATGTAGTCAACTAGACAACATCTAACAACAGCCACGTACCAGAAGAATAAATAAATTTGCCCTGTAAGAATGCTCCTTAGAAGGAAGATAATGAGTGTAACCAGTGTTTACACTGCAGAAGAACGTCATGCTAGCTAAAGTAGAGGGTCAGCGGAAAGGAAGATTCAATGAGTTCAGTTGACACAGTAGGTATGAGAGTGGGCTCCTGGCATGCAGGGATATCCACTGTTTTTCCTCTTGTACATAGGGTAGGCATGAACTGACAAGGCAACAAGAAAACCTAATTAAACTTCTTTCCAAATAAGGAAGCACATTAGATCACTTCAGAGTTGGATGATTCAGTGATACAACTGTATGATTAAGTGCTTTAATTTCTTTGTTCTGTCTGCTCTGCAGTCAGCAGTGCTAGTTTTATCCTAAAATAGGTTTCTCTTGTAATAAGGTAACTATCATCTTAACTGCTCTTTGCATTTTTAGTTACATCATCTGGCAAAGATAGTAGCTCTTCCTGGACACTTAATCTGCTTGATAGCAGTGACTTTTGTTTGTTGGTTTAAAGATGATCCCTAAATAAAAATTGTTGCCAAGCAAATGTCTGCACTGATTTACTTAAACCTAGGGTCCACAGCTACTCTAATATAAGGATAGGTTTGTTATGACTGGTTTTAGACAACTATATTTGGGCTGAAGGGCCAAATCTAGCACCCTGTTTTTGTAAGTAACAATTTTTAGAACGTTATGACGTTGAGAGAGCTCTGGTAACCAACCTAGGTAGGGAGTTGCTCTGCCAATCCAAAGGCAGCCCTTTTTTTTTTAACAATGCACTATCCTAGTTCCATTTATTCTTTACTCTAGCAATGTCACATTTATCCTTATATACACATTGTACATTGGAAGACAGAGCGAGATAAGTATCTTGTCATATCACAATAGCAAGAAATATATTTAACATCTTGATATCCAGAAACAATATGTACCAAAAAGAAAACTGTTTGATAACTGTTAATTTTAAATTTCAGGTAAGTCAAGCAAAATCATAGACCCAATATATATTGTGAAGTTTTAGCAAACATAACATTTATACGTTTTGGTTCCATTCTGTAAACTAAATTAAAAAATGTATATATTGCATGTGCCTTTTTTAAAAAAAATACAGGATAGAGAAAAGTTTAGTATATTACCAATTTTTTACTTTGCTCATTTAAGTTGCAGAATGCACATGAACCATTCATATAGGTGTCTACTTTAGTATAAGTCAGAATACTCTATTCAGCACGGTCCATATTCATCCTATTACCTGGGCAATTACAAATACCACCCATTGATTCCTATTCCCAAAACTAGGTAAAAAAACTTTAGGACATATTATACATTTTTGCAACAGTGGCACTAAGCAGTATTTGTCCTTTTGTGACTGAGTTATTTCATCCACCATTATGTCCTCCAGGATCACTCATTTTGAATAATATTTCATGAGTTCCTTGTTTTTCAATGCAGCGTAGTATTCCATTGTGTGGATATGCCATGGCTTCTCTATCCATTCATTTATTGATGGAAAGGCCGCCATTTCTAACCCACCAGTTGTTCTAAGGGATAAAGATGGTCAATCCCATCCCATTTTGTTTACAGCTTCAGAAAATCTACGAAAGGGTGAGCTATGATTTGATTCCAACTTGACAGCAGTAAACTGAGATGAGAGTGGCATTTATATGTTTGCTTACTGTTTATGGCTGGTTTTGTTTTTTCAGTAGCAGAATTAAGTAGTTGTGATCAAGACATCATGAGACAAAACCCAAAATATTTACGCTCTAATTCTTCATAGAAAGTTTGTTGACTTCGGTTTAGACTAATAAGGAGTTATCTGGGTCCAAGATTCCATTCCATCTTAACTGTGCACAGTGAGGTAGAGATGCATTGGATTTTGAAGAGTCAACCACTTAACAATGTTCACTACAGTTAATACCTTAAAAATAACCATTCCTAGGGGAGCTGTGGTGGCCTAGTGGCAAGAAGCTGTACTGCAATCCCAGAGAAGGAGGGACAATCTCTTCCTGTACCAGTCAGATCTGATTTGACGGTACACACACAAACAAAAACATTTAAAAAAAACAACCCAAACATTCCTTTGATACATTGATTCTTTGGGGGATTATTTTCCAGAGTTAATCTGAATTACATGAAAAGCTCCAAGAGAGCCCATCGCAGCATTATATTTTTAAAGTTTATTTTCTCCTAATAAAAGTAATGCAAGTATGGAGATGGTGTCATTCTTGATGATGATGATGATGATGATGTTTTGCATGTACCATCAAATCGGATCTGACTGGTACAGGAGGAGATTGTCCCTCTTTCTCCAGCAGAGCATCTGGTGGATTTGAGCCACATAGCTCTGGGATTGCAGTACAGCTTCTTGCCACTAGGCCACCAGAGCTCCCTGATGGTGTCATTCTTAATAATGAAATATTATGAGTGAAGAGCTAAGAAATTGCTTGTTTTGTAATTGGGTTTAATTCCAATCTGTTTTTAACAGTTTCTAAGAATGCTGATTGTTGTAAAGATATTTTACAATTTTTATATTAAATTTTTATGTTATAATTTCTGTAACTATGTATCAAACCGATGCTCTCAATTTTATATTCATTTGGAATAGACTGCAAGGAAAGATACCACATAGTTTGAGAATATGGGTGACGTTTATTTTAAATTTTTTATTGTGATTTGAGTGAAATTTTATAGAGCAGACTGTTTCCTTTCAATACATCCTGCATTGTTAAATATATTTTATGACATTGATTGCATTCCCCACAACATAACACTCTTCTCCCTTTCTTCCTGTGTTCGTTATTTCCATCCTTCTTTTGTATATCCCTTCCTGCTTCCTGAGCTTTCTCCTAGGCAGATGCTTTCCTTTTGATATTACATGATTGATTGTTCTAAGGAGTATCTCCATGCTACTGTTGTTCATTTTGCGGATCTGCATATTGTTTGACTGAAACTTGAGGCACAAGGAGAGGTGACTTTCTGTTTTTCTTTTTAGGTTATAATTTACTGTATTCATGTTTTGTGTAACGAGTATGTGTTGCCTCTTCAAAAAGAGGGGAAAGTAATTTTTAAAATGCAGGGCCTTCCGAGTGATAGTGGCTGAGGGAGATAGGGAGGTCCGTCGGTAGGTGGCCCAGCTTGCCTTCGGCTCCCTGGCCTTGTCTCCCTCACCTCTCTCATCCCGGGCAGAGATGCTACAAGTACCAGACCTCAGCTGAGAAGCTTTACTTCCATTGACCCCAAGAAGACCTGTGTCGTTCTCAAATACAGGCATACTGATGGGAGTCTGTGTATTAAAGTAACAGATGATTTTGTTTGGTATACAGGAACAAAACCAAGCTCAAGATGTAAAGGAAATAGAAAAATTCCAGTCAACTAATGTGACTTATGGTAACTAAGGAATCCCACAGTATTGCTCGTGGAAACAGACTGACAGTTCAATTGGAAGACTGTCATGTTTAGGAAGTCTTGAATTTCAGAAAGTTTTGGGACAGGAAATACTTTGTGTAACTGAACAGTCTACTCAAAATCAGAGAGATATTTTGTTGTACTTTGGTTTTTATTTTATTATTATTATTATTATTTATGTGTGTACCGTCAAATCGGATCTGACTGGCACAGGAGGTGATTGTTCCTCCTTCTTCAGCAGAGCATCTGGTGGATTTGAACTGCACACCTCTGGGATTACAAAGCAGCTTCTTGCCACTAGGCCACCAGAGCTCGCCAGTACTTTCGTTTTTAATGTTTACTTTAGAGAGCTAGAGAGTCTTTCTTTTTGGAAATTGACAAGATACGCATCTATTTTAAAAACTTTTTGGCAACAATGAATGAATGAAAACCCAAAATCTCTGTAAATGTTCATTAA